>NC_060123.1:126702637-127006166 GCF_021461395.2 Schistocerca americana | reverse complement strand
TGGGGTATCGGCGAGGACCATTCGCAACCGTCTCCATGAAGCTGGGCTTCCGCTCACGCCCCAACATCGTGCAGCCCGCCTCCAGTGGTGTCGCGACAGGCGTGAATGGAGGGACGAATGGAGACGTGTCGTCTTCAGCGATGAGAGTCGCTTCTGCCTTGGTGACAATGATGGTCGTATGCGTGTTTGGCGCCGTGCAGGTGAGAGCCACAATCAGGACTGCATACGACCGAGGCACACAGGGCCAACACCCGGCATCATGGTGTGGGGAGCGATCTCCTACACTGGCCGTACACCACTGGTGATCGTCGAGGGGACACTGAATAGTGCACGGTACATCCAAACCGTCATCGAACCCATCGTTCTACCATTCCTAGACCGGCAAGGGAACTTGCTGTTCCAACAGGACAATGCACGTCCGCATGTATCCCGTGCCACCCAACGTGCTCTAGAAGGTGTAAGTCAACTACCCTGGCCAGCAAGATCTCCGGATCTGTCCCCCATTGAGCATGTTTGGGACTGGATGAAGCGTCGTCTCACGCGGTCTGCACGTCCAGCACGAACGCTGGTCCAACTGAGGCGCCAGGTGGAAATGGCATGGCAAGCCGTTCCACAGGACTACATCCAGCATCTCTACGATCGTCTCCACGGGAGAATAGCAGCCTGCATTGCTGCGAAAGGTGGATATACACTGTACTAGTGCCGACATTGTGCATGCTCTGTTGCCTGTGTCTATGTGCCTGTGGTTCTGTCAGTGTGATCATGTGATGTATCTGACCCCAGGAATGTGTCAATAAAGTTTCCCCTTCCTGGGACAATGAATTCACGGTGTTCTTATTTCAATTTCCAGGAGTGTATACCAGACAGTATCCTAGCACCTCGAGCATAGTGCGTAATTTTACGATCTTTCTCTATGCAAATGTGAATCACAGGGCATTCTCGCATCCTTATTATAAAGTTAGAACTGAAAGATCCCGTCGCACTGTCTTTGACCAATCCACCCTGCGGCACCGTTATCGATTTAATCTGCAGCTGACCAGAATAGACTACTACGTTCAGCGTCTCGTGAATGAAAGGAGCTTGCCGAATCCATAACCGCTGTTCCACACCCATCCAAGTGCACAAGATTTCTTCAGATGGGCGCATGTCGAGGAGGTTAGCACCCCCTTATTGGCGTATAGTAGTAGATGTGTATAGTTGAACTTAAACACACACACTCCTAAGGTTACACGGTTCTGCACTTAAAACAGGCAATAACGTTAGATTTGTGCAGTTTCCGACCTATTGGTCATTTGGGATACAACGTTGTTAATATTCCAGTGTAAGAAATATATTTCCAGTGCATAAAAATACATCCTACTTGCAGATATCTCTACGATAAACTATGATAACAAACTATAAAGTGAAAAAACTACTTCCTTAAAACATCGATTCTTTGTTATACATTCCCAATATAGCTTTCCAGAGATATATAGTGTCCACTGTTTACATCTAATCACGGTTCAGAAATTATACTATGCTCGCATCATTCCTATATAAAATGATCGTTACTAATGGAGAATACTTTTTACAAGAAAACTGATAAACGCATAGCAGCGAAGTTTGACATGTGAAATTACACGTCATGCCGCAAGTAACTCTGCAAACAGAACATCTGTCAAGCAGATGTATACACGTGGATTGCAGTCTCTCACAAAAACCTATCGCTAACTTAGAATCATCGTAGATATGAAACTGATGTCTCGATTTTACACCAATAATGCGACAGAGGAACGGAGTACATCGCATAAATCTTCGTACGTTTGGAGGAATGTGTCGAAACAGGTTGGTCACATTTCATTAGACATGAGATGGATCTCCTCTGATGGCCGAGAGTTTGCTGTTGACGATCGCAAGTAGACAGTGCTCTAAGTCACACACAGGAGACGCGGTTGTACACGAGTCGAACGCAGGCTACGTCAGAAAACTGATGCATCCTCACAGAACAGCGGAAAAATATGATCAAATGACCTGCAGCAACATCTCCCTCCCTCTCTAGAATGCATCATCAGTTTACCATTAAATCGTACCTCATTACAACTGCATCTCAACCAATCACTCTGTCATCCTTTAACGCAGATGCAAGTAAGTTTACAGGCAGATGGTTCTCTGTTTTCAAATTCAAATGGCTCGAAGCACTATGGGACTTAACATCTGAGGTTATCAGTCCCCTAGACTTAGAACTACTTAAACCTAACTAACATAAGGACATCACACACATCCATGCCTGAGGCAGGATTCGAACCTGCAACCGTAGCAGCAGCGCGCTTCATGACTGAAGCGCCTAGAACCGCTCGGCCACAGCGGCCGGTTCTGTTTTCCTGTGAAGCGTGAAATACAGTAATCAATTCGCATGTATCACTGTTACCTCAATAGACATACAGTAGAACGTTGCTTCAATGGAAAGTAAAAATGAGTTTCCTTGTGGTAGCAGCAGCAGCATCATGATTTACATCATAATGGACACAGACCTCCAAGTCGTGATGAAAAAAAAAATCAAAATGTAAGGCAGTGTACCAAGCATGTTACAGCAGAAAAAAACAACGTTTCAAACAACGACACAGGGAGCCTCTCTTTTGCGACTGATAGTATAGTCTGTGAGATAGGGTCATTCTCCTCCTATAGTATGGGTGTTGACACTTTACACTGCTCTGTGCGAGCACCTTCAATCACTGGCCACCTGATCTAATGCATCTGTACTTACATATTTAATAGTATCGCCGGTTGTGCTCGATGCTGGCATGCAGACTGTATTTGTTTTCAATATATCGGAAGAAAGATAGAGATACAGTAAAAATGTTATCGAGATCTCTGTGGGATGAAGTTAGAATGGCTTTTATAGTTCGTAATTTTTCTCTGTTGGGTGGTACAGAATAACGATGATAGAATGTTGGGGTGATAGACATGAATGGACCATGAGGGACGCGGATCAGCTTCGGACTGCAGTACCTGTATGATGTTGAGTCTTCCTAATTTTCCCAATGAGAAACACCACCGTGACTGTTGGTGCTGTCTTTATACTATGTCTTGTTGCAGGAGTGGGCTTCACTTGGCGCTGACCTTCCACATCATACACGGTTGGCGGATCTACGAGAACACGTTCCCATTTTCATCGACTGGTCAAAACACGGTCCTGTAGCACTAACTCAGCCTAGCCTGTTTCTACACAGGCTGCAGAATGTGGTAGATATAGCTCTCTCTCTCTGACTTCTGCTCAGTTCCGACTTAAATTGGAACGATTACAAGCGCAGAGCTGCAGAGATGGTAGGGCAGCTTGTTAGGAGCAGTTGCAAGATGCATAGATACTATCTAAAACTACGTTGGAGATAGGTTCGAGAAAGGTGACTCGTTTCGAGATATGAGAGGGCCAGAAATATGATTCACTAGTGGCTGTAATCATTAAAAAACTTCTCCAAGGGATCCAACGCAGGTATGTGGTTGAATGGAAAGACTTGATTCCAAATCGCAGACAGCATTTCTACCGGACAGCGTAGCAATACAGATCTGAAAAGCCTGTGTACATTTCTTACGACCTCAATCAGCACACCATCTACTGTTTGTGATCATTCTCAGTCAACCATCGCCTAAACCCTGTGGATATAACAGAAACCTCTTACGTGGCATCAAGACAGAATGCATTAAAAATACTAGAGAAATATGTAGTGGCGGCATGAGGGAGTTGTAAATACCAGCTTCGTCCCTCTTTCCTTAGCCGAATCACTTGCTAAATTTGGTGATTTTGCTACGAGCTTACATCGTCTGCGACATGTGACCGCGCTGTTGGTCTGATAACATACACTCCCACGAACACCATCTACATTCTGTGTCATGGTATTTGTCTGGAAAAACCACTTAATTTGGAGGTAATGCCATACCTTGATTTATAAGTTTTTTATAGTTTTTAATATGGATATCGTTAGCGATACGTGTGAGCACCTATAGAACCAGGTCCGATTCTGATAATAACATGGTCGTTGCGATCGTGTTTTTAACATCTGGCGGGTTGAAGCACGATTAAGCCTTTCTTTCTAAGACACTGTGGTACCACTCGCAGGAGAAAATTATGAGACATGTCCACCCATTTTCGCACAGTATTGATTCGTATCGCCAGCAATCAGTTATTGGTGGATTATTATACTTATTAGTAGGGGATGCGTGATAGGTTCATATTGAGCATCAGGCTTGTAAAGTATGTGTGTATGTTCCGATATTTGTAAAGAAAATGACTATGTCCAGTCGAAAGGAAGGTATGGGTTTGACGTGGAATACTGTGACAGCAAAGGGAATGAAAGATTTTTTTCACTTGGAAGAGTACGACTAATCATAAGAATGGTACAGATATTTCAATTTCCTGAGCCACAGTTGTCAGCAGGGGCAATTTCTGATACTTCTCTCATTGTCAAATGTCGTGCGATTGAGACCACAATCGTAATAAGTGTAGGATCAAATACATAAGCAGCCAATTTCCCATGACGATTCTGTCTGGTGTGCGAGGAGTACGTCGTGGCTGTGGCCTATAAACGGAATGAGCCACGTTTCCAGCTAATGGCAGGAGCCGTCCAAATGGAGAGTCCGGTTGGGGTACAGCAATGTAGCTGGTTTAACTGTGTCGCCCTCAAGACGGCTGAATAGTGAACTAATAGGTGGTATGTGTTGGACAGCCTTCGTGATCACATGTGCTCTCCGTGGAAATTTTAGAAGATTCAATATGGACGTGTGTTTGCGCAGGACTGTTATTCCCTCCGATGTAAATGCTCTGGTAGACTGCTTCTGCACATTTCCGGTCTTTATTTGGTTGAGAGAACATCGATTGTAGAGTGTGTCGCTGCATCTAGCAGGTGAAAGACGGGTGGAAGACACGTTTCTAGTTACTCAGTGGTTTACAGCACGTTCCACCTCGCTAAAGTTTCAGGCCTCTAGAGAAATAACTTCCAGTCTGTACCTTTGGAGTTATACTCTGTAAGCGAAACTGCTATGCAAGCGATATTGCTATGTGCTCAGTATCGAGTAGTATTGCAAAATTGGTGTGATATATCTGGTAAACCACGTGAAAATACATATGCTCTGGTAATCCCAGAGTCTGGAGTTGCACATACACTACTGGCCATTACAATTGCTGCACCAAGTAGAAATGCAGATGATAAACGGGTATTCATTGGACAAATATATTATACTAGAACTGGCATGTGATTGCATTTTCACTCAATTTGGGTGCATAGATCCTGAGAAATCAGTACCCTGAACAACCACCTCTGGCAGTAATAACGGCCTTGATACGCCTGGGCATTGAGTCAAACAGAGCTTGGATGGCGTGTACAGGTACAGCTGGCCATGCACCTTCAACACGATACCACAGTTCATCAAGAGTAGTGACTGGTGTATTGTGACGAACCTGTTGCTATGCCACCATTGGCCAGACGTTTTCAATTGGTGAGAGATCTGGAGAATGTGCTGGCCAGGGCAGCAGTCGAACATTTTCTGTACCCAGAAAGGCCCGTACAGTACCTGCAACATGCGGTCGTACATTATCGTGCTGAAATGTAGGGTTTCGCAGGGATCGAATGAAGGGTAGAGCCAAAGGACGTAACACATTTGAAATGTAACGTCCACTGTTCAAAGTGTCGTCAATGTGAACAAGAGGTGACCGAGACGTGTAACCAATGGCACCCCATACCATCACGCCGGGTGATAAATCAGTATGACGATGACGAGTACACGCTTCCAATGTGCGTTCACCGCGATGTCACCAAACATGGATGCGACCATCATGATGCTGTAAACAGAACCTGGATTCGTGCACCCAGGTTCGTCCTCGAGTACACCATCGCAGGCACTACTGTCTGTGATGCAGCGTCGAGGGTAACCGCAACCATGGTCTCCGAGCTGATAGTCCATGCTGCTGCAAACGTCGTCGAACTGTTCGTGCAGATGGTTGTTGTCTTGCAAACGTCCCCATCTGTTGACTCAGGGATCGAGACGTGGCTGCACGATCCGTTAGAGCCATGCAGATAAGATGCCTGTCATCTCGACTGCTGGTGTTACAAGACTGTTGGGATCCCCACCGATTCTATATTCTGCTAACAGTCATTGGATGTCGACCAACGCAAGCAGCAATGTCGCGATATGATAAATCGCAATCGCTATAGGCTACAATCCGACCTTTATCAAAGTCGAAAACGTGATGGTACGCATTTCTCCTCCTTACACGAGGCATCACAACAACGTTTCACCAGGCAACGCCGGTCAACTGCTGTTTGTGTATGAGAAATCGGTTGGAAACTTTCCTCATGTCAGCACGTTGTAGGCGTCGCCACCGGCGCCAACCTTGTGTGAATGCTCTGAAAAGCCAATCATTTGCATATCACAGCATCTTCTTCCTGTAGATTAAATTTCGCGTCTGTAGCACGTCATCTTCGTGGCGTAGCAGTTCTAATGGCCAGTAGTGTAGAAAGCTAGCAAGCAAGGAAGCAGGTCAGGGCTAGAAACAGTAAGGCCTTTGTGCCGAGGGGATCGGACACAGCCTTTGTAGAGCAGTTTGGAGAGTGACCTCGGTCCGCTGAGGGTGCTCTGGTCAGGCGTCGGGCCAGTGTGTGTGTGAAGGGGCAGATGACCTGTGACCGTCAGCTGCGGTGAATGACCTACAGGGCTCACGTGGAATATCTACTGCTACAAGGACTATATCTGGTGCACGTGCTTACCCTACCTGTCTTCGTGGTGTATGTATGAGAGTCTCATGGTCGACAGCCATATGCAGGATGCAGATGTCACTTTGTATGGCAAAGGATATGAATTGTGTGTTTAATACATCAATACGGTATGTGGTGCTATGTAACCGGGTTGGAGGTCGGTTTCACTCTGAAATATTCAATCTTCCATCGTCAGTGGCAGGGCAGTGTAAGTGTGAAAGTGTGGTCTGTTGATGACTTTTACAGTGTTTAACCGTCACTGCAATATGGCGATCTGTACAAAATAGTTTTGCTGCTGAAAGTCTCGTCTGCAGAAAAAAAGTGATGGACAGCGCTCCCACACCGGCAACATCAGTAATTTGGCGAATAAATTCAGTAAGAGCCAAGTAGAATACTCAATTCATTCAGAAGATATCCTTTGTTCTGGGACACAGGAGGCTGTACAGAATAGTTCGAACAAGATGGGAGCAAGGTATCTATGGAAAGCTCTGGGAGCAATGTGAGGGCTTCTTTGTTCAAGTGTTCAAAGACAAGTTGAAGCAGACCTCCCATCTCTGGCGGGATGCTGTCCCTTGGATGGTGTGCCTCGTTAGGACCATGAGAAAGAATGCATTCGGTGTTATTCTGTGTTATTTTCTGAAATAGGTCATGTTGGGGTAAGTATTTGCATATAGACAAGGTGAGACGTCATGAAAGCTCGTACAACAACAAAAGCGACCGATAACTATTTCTGTGGCACTTTACGATTTCCAGGAAGGGTTGATACGTAATGACAGCCTGTCCCATTAGGATCACAAGGAGGAATGCATCCTAGTTTGTTCTGGGAAGCATTGCACAACATTTCTATAACATGTCAGGAGGGAGACTTGGCTCTTATTTACATGTACATGTGACGTCAGTATAACACTGACAACTATAAAACTGCGCCTGGGAGGGTGAGTCGCTAGGCAAACATCTCGTGCCCACACGTCATCACGCCAGCAACGGTGCCTAGGTAAACATGTGCACGCAGCCGGAGTCCTCCCGCATGTGAGACATTTCTGGACTGGCGTGTGCGTGCATGCTGCCCGACCTTGCACGCCTTGGAGCTCTGTAGGGTCCAGTTCGCTGATATGCCGCAGTCGAATATCTCAGTGATACTTCGAAAGTAACGCACCGCATTTTTTTCTCAGCCGAAAACAATGCTACGTAAAATGGGTTAAGGCCAAATGACAAGTCACTTGGACAGCGAAATCTCAACTCAAAATTTTGCATTGCAGCAGTACAATAACTTACAAATCCAAGCCTTTCAAATTGCAACCTAAGTACTCAGCAGTTGCTACTAAATACACTCCTGGAAATGGAAAAAAGAACACATTGACACCGGTGTGTCAGACCCACCATACTTGCTCCGGACACTGCGAGAGGGCTGTACAAGCAATGATCACACGCACGGCACAGCGGACACACCAGGAACCGCGGTGTTGGCCGTCGAATGGCGCTAGCTGCGCAGCATTTGTGCACCGCCGCCGTCAGTGTCAGCCAGTTTGCCGTGGCATACGGAGCTCCATCGCAGTCTTTAACACTGGTAGCATGCCGCGACAGCGTGGACGTGAACCGTATGTGCAGTTGACGGACTTTGAGCGAGGGCGTATAGTGGGCATGCGGGAGGCCGGGTGGACGTACCGCCGAATTGCTCAACACGTGGGGCGTGAGGTCTCCACAGTACATCGACGTTGTCGCCAGTGGTCGGCGGAAGGTGCACGTGCCCGTCGACCTGGGACCGGACCGCAGCGATGCACGGATGCACGCCAAGACCGTAGGATCCTACGCAGTGCCGTAGGGGACCGCACCGCCACTTCCCAGCAAATTAGGGACACTGTTGCTCCTGGGGTATCGGCGAGGACCATTCGCAACCGTCTCCATGAAGCTGGGCTACGGTCCCGCACACCGTTAGGCCGTCTTCCGCTCACGCCCCAACATCGTGCAGCCCGCCTCCAGTGGTGTCGCGACAGGCGTGAATGGAGGGACGAATGGAGACGTGTCGTCTTCAGCGATGAGAGTCGCTTCTGCCTTGGTGCCAATGATGGTCGTATGCGTGTTTGGCGCCGTGCAGGTGAGCGCCACAATCAGGACTGCATACGACCGAGGCACACAGGGCCAACACCCGGCATCATGATGTGGGGAGCGATCTCCTACACTGGCCGTACACCACTGGTGATCGTCGAGGGGACACTGAATAGTGCACGGTACATCCAAACCGTCATCGAACCCATCGTTCTACCATTCCTAGACCGGCAAGGGAACTTGCTGTTCCAACAGGACAATGCACGTCCGCATGTATCCCGTGCCACCCAACGTGCTCTAGAAGGTGTAAGTCAACTACCCTGGCCAGCAAGATCTCCGGATCTGTCCCCCATTGAGCATGTTTGGGACTGGATGAAGCGTCGTCTCACGCGGTCTGCACGTCCAGCACGAACGCTGGTCCAACTGAGGCGCCAGGTGGAAATGGCACGGCAAGCCGTTCCACAGGGCTACATCCAGCATCTCTACGATCGTCTCCATGGGAGAATAGCAGCCTGCATTGCTGCGAAAGGTGGATATACACTGTACTAGTGTCGACATTGTGCATGCTCTGTTGCCTGTGTCTATGTGCCTGTGGTTCTGTCAGTGTGATCAAGTGATGTATCTGACCCCAGGAATGTGTCAATAAAGTTTCCCCTTCCTGGGACAATGAATTCACGGTGTTCTTATTTCAATTTCCAGGAGTGTAGTTAATCGTCTTGTGGCTTTGTTAATAGTCTGAAGAATTTAAGAAAATCAAATAACAAACTTAGCAACTGCAAAACTGGCTTAAGGCCAACTAATAGGTATGGGCCATCGGTGAGCCAAAGTACGCAGCTGCAGCAAAATTAAAAGGACAATTACAGATTAAGAACATAAATGTCAAAACCAATGATTGCAATTGGTAGTTTACCAAACAGCTTATGGTTCAATAATATCTACTAACCACGATGAAGCCAAAACAAAAATTTAAGGATATGACAAATTTTACATAAAATGGACTTTGGTATTATTCGAACAACTAAGAACATGTTCAGGTGAATTGACGGCCGGTGGCCACGCAAACACGTTTTATAATCGGCGAAAGCGCTTTAAGGTTTGCCTGGAATTCGGCTCAAGTGCAAGAAATCCAGTAGTAACTATACAGGGAGATATGCAGCATGAAGACCAAACACACAACAGGCTCAACTTATACTAAACGTCGGGTCTAGGCGGTGCTGCTAAGATTTGCGTAACTGGGTGGAGTGAACTTAAAAGAAAAATTTACATCAAACCAAACACAATTTCAATAATTAAAGTATCAGAGCGAGTCAAACCTTTAATGTTGGGGGTAAGCAAATAACGGCAGTAGCCACTCAAATACACAGATTGTACGAGGCCAGACGGTACATAAACAAATGACAATTATCGCACAGGTGACTAGTCAAAAAAAATTGCAAATCAGAAGCAATATGGACTTACGTAACTGACTGGACAGCTACCACACTGAAATAGATCACACGATCGAGTAGGGCAGAAAGTGAGGTTCCTGAGAGATGACGCATGACATAACTTCCCTGTAACACACACATAAGGGCAGAATTAAACATTATTCTAGTCAAATCTGAAAACAATGCTTAAAATAAGGTCGGCAGGCACTGACAGCATAAAACAATTTTCAAATAAAACTCGGGATGGCAACAAATAGAGTCAAAAGGACAAGCTAGCCTTTAGTGGCGGCAGTTCTCCGTCTGCCAAGGGACTAAAAAGTCGTAACCACCACACCCAAGAGCTGCCACATTTATCATTAGTCCAAGGGAATCTGAGTAGTGGCCCCAATGTGGATCACCCCTGAGTGGGCTAACTTGACACAAAATTAATTTAATTCCTACAAACCCACAACAAAATAAATGACGTCGTAGGGAATGAGAATGAGTGTCATCGAAAAACTAATAACAGGGACCTCCGGTATCACAAAGAGATTTGTTAACTAATATCAAGGTCAAGAGAGAGCAAACTTCAACTCTATAACGTTTCATTAACATGAACTCAGGTTGGTTGGCAATAGACTTGGGGAACCTAACTGGAATTTATGTGTAAATGAGACTGGATACTGTGAGTGGAATGATGCCAATCTAGGCAAGTACACTCTGCTGTATCGTTCCACTGACTGGTCTCTCGTGTCAAAATATAATTAAGCATGCAATGGACGCTGGGAGTGACTACTGCAAGTATAAGGCTGCGATGGAAAAAGATGGCCAAGAAAACGATTGATAGGCTTCTGAATTTGCCGAAGCTGCACAACGTTACCGATATAGCTGGTGAAAGACGAGATGCTGTCGTCTGTCTGCAGGTGCTGCAGAGGTGTCATACTGCGGGAAATCACCCCACGTATGACGGTGATTTTGTCACGTCCGCGAAAATATAATTTTTCGCCTGGGTGTCTGGACATGTTTGCAACTAGCTGATCTCTCTGTAGAAATGGAGGAGCTCGAGCGGCTGTACTCTGCGACCGTCGAGAAGCAAGTCCATGCCTCTCCCATTGTTAAAAACCATCCAAAAATCAGCCGTTCTCTCCCGATGTTCTCGAATAAACCTATCATGGCCCAGCAGCGTTACCGTGCCAATCGTGTTTTCTAGCAAGAAGATCCGATCTTCCTCAACCATTCACTGCAGTGCAGTACACATTCTGTTCTCCGAAAAAACACCACGCAATGCCTGGAGGTCCTGCAGCCAAACCCCCGGCGCATTTCACAAGGTGAGGGAAGCTTCTTACTGAAAGCAAGCTCCGTCTCGTCCATAAAACGATTTAGTGGACGCCGTTTTGGCGAGGCGCGGCGGCGTCTAAGAAACGCGACCTCCGGAGAAATTCGTCGTCCCGTTTCACAAGGTATGCTGTTCTTTTAATAAACACATTAGCTGAGCGCCGGCTCGACGCCGCTTTACCTGGACCCGCACACGGAATAAGGAGACCAGACTCCCACACCACGTCCACCCGCTAATAAAGCAGTTAGACGGGCGCCGGAATACCCGGCGCCGCCAGTTTCTAAAGAAGTGTCATTTCACATTCAGCCATGGTGTTCTCACCCTCTTGCTTGGTCGCTAGCGGAACAAGACTAGCGGGTGGAGTGGCGGCCCATAAACCACTGCCCTGCAGGGCCCAAGGCCAGTTTCGGTGACCCAAAGGAATCCATGAACTCACTTGGAGCTTGGGGAAAGTTCTAAAGCTCCCCCTAATGCAATGGTCACCTACAGCGTCCAAAAATCTGCCTCTATAGATTGGAATGTATACTACAGAGACAGGCTGGACAGAGAAGGAGGAGGCGTGTTTATAGCGATAAGAAGTGCAATAGTATCGAAGGAAATTGACGGAGAACCGAAATGTGAAATAATTTGGGTGAAGGTCACGGTTAAAGCAGGCTCAGACATGATAATTGGATGTCTCTGGCTCCCTGGCTCAGCAGCTGTTGTGGCTGAGCACCTGAAGGATAATTTGGAAAATATTTCGAGTAGATTTCCCCACCATGTTATAGTTCTGGGTGGAGATTTTAATTTGCCGGATATAGACTGGGAAACTCAAGCGTTCATAACGGGTGGCAGGGACAAAGAATCCAGTGAAAATTTTTTAAGTGCTTTATCTGAAAACTACCTTGAGCAGTTAAACAGAGAACCGACTCGTGGCGATAACATATTAGACCTTCTGGTGACAAACAAACCCGAGCTATTTGAAACAGTTAACCCAGAAGAGGAAATCAACGATCATAAAGCGGTTACGGCATCGGCGATTTCAGCCGTAAATAGAAATATTAAAAAAGGTAGGAAGATTTTTCTGTTTAGCAAAAGAGACAAAAAGCAGATTTCAGAGTACCTGACGGCTCAACACAAAAGTTTTGTCTCAAGTACAGATAGTGTTGAGGATCAGTGGACAAAGTTCAAAACCATCGTCCAATATGCGTTAGATGAGTATGTGCCAAGCAAGATCGTAAGAGATGGAAAAGAGCCACCGTGTTACAACAACCGAGTTAGAAAACTGCTGCGCAAGCAAAGGTAACTTCATAGCAAACATAAACATAGCCAAAGCCTTGCAGACAAACAAAAATTACGCGAAGCGAAATATAGTGTGAGGAGGGCTATGCGAGAGGTGTTCAGTGAATTCGAAAGTAAAGTTCTATGTACTGACTTGGCAGAAAATCCTAAGAAATTTTAGTGTTATGTCAAAGTAGTAGGTGGATCAAAACAAAATGTCCAGACACTCTGTGACCAAAATGGTACTCAGAGGATGACAGACTGAAGGCCGAAATACTAAATGTCTTTTTCCAAAGCTGTTTCACAGAGGAAGACTGCACTGTAGTTCCTTCTCTAGATTGTCGCACAGATGACAAAATGGTAGATATCGAAATAGACGACAGAGGTATAGAGAAACAATTAAAATCGCTCAAAAGAGGAAAGGCCGCTGGACCTGATGGGATACCAGTTCGATTTTACGCAGAGTACGCGAAGGAACTTGCCCCCCTTCTTGCAGTGGTGTACCGTAGGTCTCTAGAAGAGGGTAGCGTTCCAAAGGATTGGAAAAGGGCACAGGTCATCCCCGTTTTCAAGAAGGGACGTCGAACAGATGTGCAGAACTATAGACCTGTATATCTAACATCTATCAGTTGTAGAATTTTGGAACACGTATTATGTTCGAGTATAATGACTTTTCTGGAGACTAGAAATCTACTCTGTAGGAATCAGCATGGGTTTCGAAAAAGACGATCGTGTGAAACACAGCTCGCGCTATTCGTCCACGAGACTCAGAGGGCCATAGACACGGGTTCCCAGGTAGTTGCCGTGTTTCTTGACTTCCGCAAGGCGTTCGATACAGTTCCCCACAGTCGTTTAATGAACAAAGTAAGAGCTTATGGACTATCAGACCAATTGTGTGATTGGATTGAAGAGTTCCTAGATAACAGAATGCAGCATGTCATTCTCAATAGAGAGAAGTCTTCCGAAGTAAGAGTGATTTCAGGTGTGCCGCAGGGGAGTGTCGTAGGACCATTGCTATTCACATTATACATAAATGACCTTGTGGATGACATCGGAAGTTCACTGATGCTTTTTGCGAATGATGCTGTGATATATCGAGAGGCTGTAACAATGGAAAATTGTACTGAAATGCAGGAGGATCTGCAGCGAATTGACGCATGGTGCAGGGAATGGCAATTGAATCTCAAAGTAGACAAGTGTAATGTGCTGCGAATACATGGAAAGAAAGATCCCTCATAATTTAGCTACAATATAGCAGGTCAGCAACTGGAAGCAGTTAATTCCATAAATTACCTGGGAGTACGTATTAGGAGTGATTTAAAATGGAATGATCATATAAAGTGATCGTCGGTAAAGCAAGATGCCAGACTGAGATTCATTGGAAGAGTCCTAAGGAAATGCAATCCGAAAACAAAGGAAGTAGGTTACAGTACACTTGTTCGCCCACTGCTTGAAGACTGTTCACCGGTGTGGGATCCGTACCAGATAGGGTTGATAGAAGAGATAGAGAAGATCCAACTGAGAGCAGCGCGCTTCGTTACAGGATCATTTAGTAATCGCGAAAGCGTTACGCAGATGATAAACTCCAGTGGAAGACTCTGCAGGAGAGACGCTCAGTAGCTCGGCGGGCTTTTGATGAAGTTTCGAGAACATACCTTCACCGAGGAGTCAAGCAGTATAGTGCTCCCTCCTACGCATATCTCGCGAAGAGACCATGAGGATAAAATCAGAGCGATTAGAGCCCACACAGAGGCATACCGACAATCTTTCTTTCCACGAACAATACGAGACTAGAATAGAAGGGAGAACCGATAGAGGTACTCAAGGTACCCTCCGCCACTTACCGTCAGGTGAATTGCGGAGTATGGATGTAGATGTAGAGTTTAATTCAACCACGGCTGCTCAAGCCATGCAAGTACTGTGAGATCAATCAGTGGTTTACCTTAACCCTAAAAGTCCATCAGATTAATATCAATCAGGGAAATGAAACTGTATGATAATCACCGAAACAAAATGAAAGGGGAAGCGCCTGACGGGTATTACAATGGCAGTGGGCTGCCCGGAAGGCCCACCGTCCTTCAACTTAGCGGCAAAATCAAACGAAATGCCAAAATGAGGAAAGGCAGACACCCTTAAATTAAGATTAATTTCATTAAAATGAAAGACAGAAGACACACTACTGGCCATTAAAATTGCTACGCCACGAAGATGACGTGCTACAGACGCGAAATTTAACCGACAGGAAGAAGATGCTGTGATATGCAAATGATTAGCTTTTCAGAGCATTCACACAAGGTTGGCGCCGGTGGCGACACCTACAACGTGCTGACATGAGGAAAGTTTCCAACCGATTTCTCATACACAAACAGCAGTTGACCGGCGTTGCCTGGTGAAACGTTGTTGTGATGCCTCGTGTAAGGAGCAGAAATGCGTACCATCACGTTTCCGACTTTGATAATGGTCGGATTGTTGCCTAAAGCGACTGCGGTTCATCGTATCGTGACATTGCTGCTCGCGTTGGTCGAGATCCAATGACTGTTAGCAGAGTATGGAATCGGTCGGTTCAGGAGGGTAATACGCAGCGCCGTGCTGAATCCCAACTGCCTCGTATCACTAGCAGTCGAGATGACAGGCATCTTATCTGCATACCTGTAACGGATCGTGCAGCCACGTCTCGATCCCTGAGTCAACAGATGGGGACGTTTGCAAGACAACAACCATCTGCACGAACAGTTCGACGACGTTTGCAGCAGCTCGGGCTATCAGCTCGGAAACCATGGCTGCGGTTACCCTTGACGCTTCATCACAGACAGGAGCGCCTGCGATGGTGTACTCAACGACGAATCTGGGTGCACGAATGGCAAAACGTGATTTTTTCCGATGAATCCAGGTTCTGTTCACAGCATCATGATGGCCGCTTCCGTGTTTGGCGACATCGCGGTGAACGCACATTGGAAGCGTGTATTCGTAATCGCCATACTGGCGTATCACCCGGTGTGATGGTATGGGGTGCCATTGGTTACACGTGTCGGTCACTTCTTGTTCGCATTGACGGCACTTTGAACAGTGGACGTTATATTTCAGATGTGTTACGTCCTTTGGCTCTACCCTTCATTCGATCCCTGGGAAACCCTACATTTCAGCACGATAATGCACGACCGCATGTTGCAGGTACTGTACGGGCCTTTCTGGGTACAGAAAATGTTCGACTGCTGTCCTGGCTAGCATATTTTCCAGATCTCTCACCAATTGAAAACGTCTGGTCAATGATGGCCAAGCAACTGGCTCGTCACAATACGGCAGTCACTACTCTTGATGAACTGTAGTATCGTGTTGAGGCTGCATGGACAGCTGTACCTGTACATGCCATCCAAGCTCTGTTCGAGTCAATGTCCAGGCGTATCAAGGCCGTTATTACGGCCAGAGGTGGTTCTTCTGGGTACTGATTTCTCAGGATCTATGCACCCTAATTGTGTGAAA
This sequence comes from Schistocerca americana, assembly GCF_021461395.2. Taxonomy (NCBI): domain Eukaryota; kingdom Metazoa; phylum Arthropoda; class Insecta; order Orthoptera; family Acrididae; genus Schistocerca; species Schistocerca americana. Next base: position 126,989,913 of record NC_060123.1, on the reverse strand, counting down.
ATGTAGTCACATGTCAGTTCTGGTATAATATATTTGTCCAATGAATACCCGTTTATCATCTGCATTTCTTCTTGGAGTAGCAATTTTAATGGCCAGGTGTGTAACAGGTAATATAATGCAAGGCACCTTAGGAAACTAGCAAGCGTGACATAGAAGGATCATGCAAAGATTTGCAGAGAGAAATTAAGGAAGCACTCTACAAGCTGCCATTTGCCGTTCAATAACATGGCGAGTAGACAACAAATTTTATGCACATTCGCCACAATTCGTGAGAACGTGCCTTATGTGAAAACGCAAAGGAGCACCTTTGGCTCACAACCCCAGAGTGGAGTAATGACACAAATACCAGTATATGCTAAAGGAATCGGGGTGTGGTAATTGAGCACAAAATTAATGACTGTTTTCAGGGGACCTCACGATGGTTCACAATACAGGCAGACAACGTTCCTTCGAGTAGACTTGCTTCCTTCAATGGTCGATTAGCTGCCAATTAAGTTCTCAACCAGCGTGATGGCGCCGAAAACACTCCACGGCGAGGCCGCCGCTTTCCAGCAATGTTCGGCTAAAACGGTGCACTCTGAAATCCATGGTAAACGCTGTCCTTCGATCAGCATTGCTGCCAGACAATTATTTTCCATCACGCTAGCCGAGCAAGGGCAAATATCCCGTCTGTCACTGCTTATGTGGACACTTGTGGCCAAGCGTCATCTGATCTCCCAGCACTAGGCCAGAGACAAACCTAGCACCGATACAATCACTACTAGAAAAGATGTCACTCTTGCACGACGAAAGAACTGTTGTGCGTAGTTGTGAGTGCATTATGTCGCAACTAAGTGAATTCATCTGTGGGGAAATCGTTGGTTTTTTCGAGAGGCACTGTATCGAAGATTTATACCACATTCAGGGAAAGCGGAAAAAAGTCACCCGCTAAGACACAAGCGGACGAAAATCTGTGTTGAGTGATCGTGACAGACGGTCATTGAAGACGATTGTTACCTACGAAAAATAAGAGAACGACAGCTGCAAAAGCCACTGCAGAACTGAATGTCGCACTCGCAAATCCCGTCAGCGCCAAAACAACATAAGGAATTTCAGGGTGAGCTGGAATTCCGAAACCATTCATCAGTGACGAAAATGCCTGCAACAGGAAAGGGTGGTGCTGAGGACATAAAACCAGGACTATGGAGCAACGGAGCAAGTCCTTTTATGGGATACGTATTGTTTCACACAGTTTCAAACTTCTGGCTGAGCTTTCACGCCAAGAGTCAAACATGGCGGGATTTCGGTGATGATTTGCGCAGATATACCTGGGTATTCCTTGGATCCCATGGTTACTCAGCGAGGTCGAAAAACTGCCAGCGATTACGTGACCATTTTGGGTGATCAGGTCCACCCCATGGCATAATGTTTGTTCCCCAGTGGTGATTATGTGTTCACACAGCCTGCACCGTCCAGGACTGGTTTTGTGAGTTCCAGGATATACCGTTACATCTTCCCTGGCCGCCACAGCCACCAGCTGTCAGTATTCTTGAGCCTTTGCGGTCTACTTTGGAGAGAAGGGTGCACGATCACTACCTACCTCCATCATCATTGCCTTAACTTGCCACTATTTTGTAGGAAGAATGGTGTGAGATTCTCTCGAAAAACATACAGGACCTCTATTTATCGATCGAAGACGACCGGAAGCTGTTTTGAATGTCAATGTGTTTCGTACAGCGTATTAGCCATGGTAATGTATTGCATGTCTGCTGTTTTCATATTTTTGTTGAGAGGTGGCATGAGCCCCCTCTCATATTTCTATCTTACGATTCTCCTCTCTGATTGCATGCGGTGGAAAGTTGCTATTCCTTCACACGCGGACTTCCCACGCAGCGTCTCTCGTCACCCAGGTGGTCCGGTGACAGGCGGGCTCCACTGATCTCGAGAGGGTTAAGCCGACGTGTGGGAGGCAGTCGAGTGAATGCTTTCCAGACGCCAACATTGTCAAGAGACACGCCCGCCGCGGCCTGAAGTAGCGGCTATGCTAGAAGTTCCGTTACTTCGCAGAAACTTAGCGAAAACACTTTCTGGCGGGCTACCAGCGAGGCGTGGGAATGACTTGTGTACCTAGGCAGTTGTGGCGGAAAAATTCCCGCGCTTTCTGCAAAATACTAACTGTGATTGGCTGGCTCAGGGCATAGCTCCGTGACGTAGCAAAATCAGCGCAGAAATTGGCGCCAAGAATCTCCATTGGTGGAATGGTAGTGCTCTGGCAATGGAGTGGAATTTTCCGCCGGTTTTCGAGTTGCTGATTGGAACGTTTAACCACGGCCACTGTCGTGGGGGCGGGAATGTTGTGTGTTCGGCCGGTACGGGTGCTCTAAGTAGTCGGCTCTCGCCTTTCGGTCGAGGACGTCGAAGCAACCAGCCATCGCCTACGGTACGCCAGATCGTGTTCTGGCAGTTAAGAAGACAGTTTGGTAATGTATGTCCGCAGCACCGGCAGATAGGGATTTTCCTAGGTGATAATCAGAGCTCAGCAGAGCGCGCCCGTTCGTCGTTTTCTAACTTTGTTCTGTCTTGAGTACCAGCAATTAATGTTGGGTTAGTTGTGTGTCTCTCTTATGATTTGAGTAGCAAGGAATTGGCTCCACATACCACTTCGTCTTAAACCTCACAATCTAGTTTAGGGACAACTTCACCTTTACAGTGTTTGTATGAGTATCCAATTTGAGCCAATTTGATGTATTGTAAATGTTTCATGTGTTTTGGTTTAGTATTTTGTGTTTAGTCTTAATAAATCATATTGTTATTTTGGACAGAACTTTCATTCTGTTAATCGATAGAGCAAACCTATCATTCCTCACTATGTTAATGAAACCTTCGTTTATTTAACTTATTTATCAAATTAAATTATTGCAGGTGCCAAACTCTTTTCTACTTCACTTGCAGGGTTGATTACAGTCAGTTCGCGTATATTTTTTATCCTTGTGCAACAGCAAAAGTCGGAGTTAGAATAGGGGGGGGGGGTTTAGAGCATCATTTACATATGTAGATTCTAGAATTTAGTGTTAAATACACTGCTAGCCCCGGCACCTCACATAAAATGGCGACCCTTAGCCTCGGATCTTTCCTGTGAATCGCTGATAAGCAAGTATTATTAGTAGTAGGGACACTCAGAATTTTTTTTGCTTAATTTTTTTTATTGATTACTCAAGTTTTTTTTCTGGTAGTTCCGCGTTTAGTTTTAAGAAGCGGCGCATGATTACAGTTTTTGTTTTCAGTGTATATATTCTTTTGTTCATTGTTTTTGTGTTCCTTTGATGGTGTGTCCGTATCACGTCACACTTTGTCGGGTTTGTGTGCGGTTTCTGTACCACAACAAATCGTGCGTAGAATTACAGCGTTGGAGAGGCGTTGTTGAAATTTTATGTCTATGTGTAAAAATATATGGAGTAGATTAATTTTATTGTGCATTTTAGATAAATTTGTTTTTCATGAATGATAACGAGAAGTAAGGCACGACTATTATCGAGCGAAGCTAAAACAAAAGAGGATAACATAATGGATAAGGGGCAGTTTACTGACGGGAATAGGTTCGGAGATGAGATGGGCACATGTTTAGCAGGACAGGACGCCAGGGTCATTGATGAGGAAGGTGATTTGGACGCGATCTCAGAGCAGCGTTGCGGCCGTGATTATGATAGTGAAGTAGAGGATGAAACAGAGACAGGCACACAGGTCGAGACGGTAGCAGAAGTTTATAATCAAACGAACGAGAGCAGACAGGGGCTAGCTCGGCCACGTCAGAGCTCTAGCGCCCAGGTGTCCAGAGTTACATCTCCCACGTTTGAAGAGGATGAAAAAGATGACGTAAACCCAATACTGAGCTTCCTACGATCAATGAAAGAAGAAGCTGACGAACAACGTAAGAAGGAAGAGGAAGAAGATGAGAAACAACGTAAGAAGGAGAAGGAAGAAGATGAGAAACAACGTAAGAAGGAGAAGGAAGAAGCTGACGAACAGCGTAAGAAGGACACTGAGGCAATAATTTCGCATATAGGGGAAATTCGTGGGGAGTTACTAACAATAAAGAAAGAATGTGGAGAAGTAAAACAAATGTCAATGGCTGCACAAAAAGTAGCAGGCCTGGCCAAAACGGCAGCAATAGGGGCAATGAAAGTCGCGGAAGCAACTTCTAAACTCGCAGGGCGCTTGCGACGTACAACACAATCCCACTCAAAATCCCTATCATTCTTAAAAACCCAAGGTAATATCGCGGTTGCGAACACCACGAAACGAATGGAAGAAGTAGACAGTCGGATAGCAAAACTAGAGCAAAACGGGAACACGAGCACTGCGCGTTCGGATACCAATGATGGAATACACAGAATTGTGTCTCCGAAGAAAAGCCCGCCGTGCTCTAGCCCAATGACCGAGTGCGGAACTAACAATGCACACGCAGAAACAGCGAGTAATAGCTCCAATAATTATAGCCCACTTAGGAGAGTGAATTCTGAGTCCCACTTCCACTGTGATACAGAGGTAGCACATCACAGTTATCAGCAAGATAGAACAGGACACTCAGCAGACGTGCAAGTATCGGAAACGAGTGACAACACCAGTGCGAGGATCAGACAGGATTTTGATCACAATCACTTCCTGTCGATACTAAAATTCCAGAAGTTCAAAGAAAATGGAGGGTCGATGCATCCGAAGAGCTGGGTGATGCAGTTTACAAATTCATTACCGGCATCATGGCTAACCCAGGCAAAATTAGAATTCATGTGTGGACACATCGAAGGCCAAGCCGCAGAAAAGATGCGGGGTGTGGCAGTGCCGTGTCGGACTTATCAGGAATTTGTTGGTGCATTCCTGCGGACTTACTGCTCAAAGGAAACGCAAGACAGGATTAAAGAGGAAATAATATTTTGTCCTGAACTGGAAGTGTCCGGGCATAGGAGCGCAACCAAATTTCTTGATGATTTACTCAAGAAGAATCAATTTTTAGATAGTCCATATAGCAACGGAGAAATCATTAAATTTTGCTTTTCCAAATTGCCAGTTAGGTACCAACAGACACTTGTCGGGAAGTGTGGATCTGACATAGAAGGATTCAAGAGTCTATTGCGCGAACTCGAAGTAGTCTTAGATAAACAAGACGCAAAGGACAGGAAGAAGGGGCAAAGTAACAAATACCACGGGCCAGGAAGGGAAGACGACAACAGATCGCATAATCGCACTGGTCAGTTTGGAAACCAGGGTTACGGAAGTCAAGGTTACGCTATTCAAAGTTATAGAAACCAGAGACACGGAAACCAGAACGTCAGGGAACAGGGTCAATCTACACAAGGAATCTGGGATAGGAGGAATAACGAACGGCAAAGCGACCGTAATTGGAGAGAGCGAAACCAAGGACAACAGTGGAACCAGGAGATTGAAACTAGACCCGCAAATCCTAATGCACGTCAGAGGAGGGGAAGCTTAACAAGGGATTGACGCCAGACTAGTGCGAACACAGGCCGCCGGAATTTCGCACATAATCTCGGACCTGGCCAACTACGGATGATACATTACGAAGATTTATCAGAAATCCTGCTCGAGGAACATAAAGCAACTCCTCGACAAGATCGGCAGCCTCTTATCACAGTAGCAATAGCTGAAAAGAGTATGAATGCGATAATCGATAATGGAAGCTACATAACAGCAATATCTGAGGCAGCATACAAGAGGTGCTCTCAAGAGATGGACTGGCCTGTCCTATCGGTTAAGAAAACCAAAATAAAAGGGGCACTAGCGGGTAAATGTACGGAGGTCACCCAACAAACAAGACTGGAATTCTACTGCCAAGGACACAAAATAGAGTCTAACTTCTGGATCGTGCCAAATCTGGCGATCGACATGATAATAGGAACGGACTTCCTAAATGAACATGAAGCGATAGTTGATCTAGGACGAGGTGAAGTGGTTTTGAGGAAAGGGATTCCCGTCCACATTAAGTTCGACGACCAGCTGATCCCAGCTCAACTACCGTCTAACTGTGTACGGATAAACTATGCGTGTCTGAAAGACAGAAAGGAAGAACAGGTCGACGTTGGGGGTAGGAGAGAGGACACGGATGAGAATGAAGTCGGAATAATGGGAGAAATAAAGGAGAAAATAGGAGAAAAAGTGGAAGCAATAAAGAATATAAGGTGCGACCACCGCAAAGAACTTCATAAATTACTAGTAGAGCATGCGGAGGTCTTCCTTCCCAAGACAGGATCAATAAAGGACTTCCAATATCAATTTCGTGTACGTCCGCACAACCAGTTTCGTGTGCCACCCTATCCAATCCCCTTGGCATATCGACAGAAAGTAGCAGCTGAAATTACGCGAATGCTGAGTGAAGGAATAATAGAACCTACAGCTTCAGCCTATAATAACCCGTTAAGAGTAGTCGAGAAGGGAGATGGTAGTATTCGTTTAGTCTTGGACTCGCGACAAATTAATACCATAATAGAACCCGAAACAGACAGACCGGAACGATTAGAGGAACTCTTACAAAACTTCCATGGAATATCTATCTTCTCATCAGTTGATCTAAAATCGAGTTTCTGGCAGATCGAGCTCCATCCAAATTGCAGACAGTACACAGCCTTTTTAGCATTTGGAAGATGTTACCGGTTTCGTCGTCTACCATTTGGTTTGAACGTTTCATCTGCCGCATTCATTCGGGGGCTGGACGGCATACTAAGCGATAATTTGAAACGTCATGTCACCAGCTATGTGGACGATTTGCTGATCGCAGAGAAATCTTGGGGAGAGCACAATGCGGTCCTCGGTGAACTCCTTGCGACATTCAAGGAATACGGAGTGACTATCAATATCGAAAAATCGAATTTTGGGGCGTCCTCTGTCAAATTTCTAGGACATATCATCACGGGTGAGGGCATTGCGCCAAATCCCGAAAAGATCGAAGCGATTGAAAAGTTTCCCATTCCTACGACAAAGAAGCAGTTAAGGGGGTTCTTGGGGATCATAAATTTTTACAACCGCTTTATACATGTCAAAACTCAGAGCAGTCCTAGGTTGCATCAACTTACAGGAAAGAAGATTCCTTGGGAATGGGATGAGGCGGCCGAATCCGAATGGAAAGCATTAAAATTCGCATTATTACAAGCACCCATCCTATCGCACCCTAATTTAGCAGAAGAGCTTTGCATAGTAACGGACAGTTCATACTCAGGTCTGGGTGTCATGGTGTTCCAAGACTATGTACATGAAGGAAACAGGGTGTGGAAGACAATTGCGTTTGGTAGCAGAGTACTAGCCAAGAGTGAGAGGAATTACTCAGTAACCGAGTTGGAGGCGCTGGCTATTGTATGGGCGTTTGAAAAATTCAGATACCTTCCGTTTGGTCGCAAGACGAGGGTCTACACAGACCACAAGGCACTCGAGTTCCTGATGACTGCAAAGCTTAATCACAGGCGGCTCATTAGGTGGGCATCATATCTGCAGCAGTACATCTTTTCGATAGAATATATCCCCGGCAGTCAGAACATTATTACAGACGCCTTATCACTGTCACCGATCGGATTTGAGCACAACATGGAAGAAGATCTGGAGGAAAATCACTACTGCCTTTTCTATATGCAGAAAGTAGCCTTTGAAAATTTTATTACCTGTAGTATGCAGGACATCAAGAAGGAGCAAGACAAGGACCCTGCCCTAGTGTTATCGAAACAGAAATGGATATTTTGTAGGAAGAATGGTGCGAGATTCTCTCGAAAAACATACAGGACCTCTATTTATCGATCGAAGACGACCGGAAGCTGTTTTGAATGTCAACGTGTTTCGTACAGCGTATTAGCCATGGTAATGTATTGCATGTCTGCTGTTTTCATATTTTTGTTCATCCCCCGTGTGTCAACTTCATCGGATCCTTGGTATGCATGCACCCCAACACCTCGCATCTGAGATCTTACTGCTGTCAACAGAACCGAAAAACTAGGTCTCGCTTGTATACACTCATGCTCATTAATTAAGGATAATGCTGATACATGGTGAAACAACGCTCTGGTGGGCGGTTTGCTGGTATAAATCACCTCGGGGTATGACCATGCGGTGCGTTTGACCTGCGGTCGTCGCACGGTGCCCCTGGCAGCAGTCCACATATGCAGAGGTGTGTTGGTGTATGTCAGAGTACGGTGCAGCGAGTAAGTGTGTAGACGGTTTCAGACTTACTAATGGTGACTGTGTGTTGAAAATGGCTCAAAGAACACATATTGATGAAGTTATGAGGGGTAGAATACTAGGGCGACTGGAGGCTTGTCAAACACAGCAGGTCGTAGCATGGGCCCTCCGTGTGCCACAAAGTGTGATCTCAAGATTATGGCAACGATTCCAGCAGACAGGAAACGTATCCAGGCGCTACAGTACGGGACGTACACAGTGTTAAACACCACAAGAAGACCGATATCTCACCATCAGTGCCCGCAGACGGCCACGGAGTACTGCAGGTAGCCTTGCTCGGGACCTTACCGCAGCCACCGGAACAGTTGTCTCCAGACACACAGTCTACAGACGACTGAACAGACATGGTTTATTCGCCCGGAGACTTGAAAGGTGAATTCCACCGACTCTTGGTTACGGGCGAGCCTGTAAAGCCTGGTGTCAAGAACACAGTAGATGGTCATTGGAACAGCGGCCCCAGGTTGTGTTCACGGACGAGTCCAGGTATAGTCTGAACAGTGATTCGCGCCGGGTTTTCATCTGGCGGGAACCAGGAACCAGATAGCAACCCCTTAATGTCTTTGAAAGGGACCTGTATGGAGGTCGTGATTTGATGGTGTGGGGTGGGATTATGATTGGTGCACGTACACCCCTGCATGTCTTTGACAGAGGAACTGTAACAGGTCAGGTGTTCCGAAACGTCATTTTGCATCAGTATGTCCGCCTTTTCAGAGGTGCAGTGGGTCCCACCTTCCTCCTGATGGACAGAACGCGCTGCCCCACCGAGCTGCCATCGTGGAGGAGTACCCTGAAACAGAAGATATCAGACGAATGCAGTGGCCTGCTTGTTCTCCAGACATAAAACCCCATCGAGCACGTCTGGGATGCTCTCGGTCGACGTATCGCTGCACGTCTTCAAACCCCTACGACGCTTCAGGAGCTCCGACGGGCACTGGTGCAAGAATGGGAGGCTATACCCCAGCAGATGCTCGACCACCTGATACAGAGTATGCCAACCCGTTCTGCGGCCTGTGTGCGTGTGCATGGTGATCATGTCCGATACTGATATCGGGGTACATGCGCAGTAAATAGCGCCGTTTTGTAGTACAAGTGTTTCGGAACGGTTTTCTCAACTTATCACCAATACCGTGGACTTACAGATCTGTGTCGTGTGTGTTACTCACGTGCCTATGCCATTAGCGCCAGTTTTGTGTAGTGCCACGTTGTGTGGCACCACATTCTGCAATTACCCTTAATTTATGAGCGTTAGTATAGTATCCTAGCTGCTCCCATCTATAAAAGAAAAGCTTTCTCAAACTATTCCTCAGTTGCTATTCCCAAAAACTGAAAAACATTGCCAATTTCCTCTCTGTCAACAGTGAAGCAATATCCCCCATCTTCTCCCACTCAGGTTTCTTCCTCGGCCAGTCATTTCACTTTCTTCCCATTCTCTACAATACTTATGTTTCTGTCACGTTCTCCATCCCTTCCTCTCTCACCGTTTCTCTCTCGTTCGTTGCTATCAGTCCCCCTGTTTAAACCTACCTGATTGTGATCGCCGGCCGCGGTGGTCTCGCGGTTCTAGGCGTTCAGTCCGGAGCCGCGCGACTGCTACGGTCGCAGGTTCGAATCCTGCCTCGGGCATTGATGTGTGTGATGTCCTTAGGTTAGTTAGGTTTAAGTAGTTCTAAGTTCTAGGGGACTGATGACCACAGATGTTAAGTCCCATAGTGCTCAGAGCCATTTGAACCATTTGATTGTGATCTACCACTGTTATTCTACATTTCATGAAGTAATATGAATTCCTCTCTTTACTACTGTAGCTACTACTGCTTTTTACTGTTCATGTTATTGTTACTTCTAAATGTTGCATCCCGTATTATATGTAAGTCATTTACAACACTTGGGTCGTTATGGGAAGATAATGTGAAATAAGCAGTGCTCCTGGTTAGGCGTAAGAGAGCGCCTGGTTGTCATAATCTACTCAAGGCAAACAAATAATACTTCTGACATGGGGCTCTTGAGAATAAGATAAGAAAGGCGAAGCGGCATACAGAGGGCTACAGGCAGTCAGTTTTCCTTCGACCAGTACGTGAATACAGTGGGATTGAAAGAGTACGGTGTTGCTACAAGGTACCCTGTAATATGGTAGTGGTTTTCTTCTCCAATGTTTTCGTACTATGTCACATTTATTTACGTACAGAGTCAATTACCAATCCCTGCACCATTCATAAATCCTCTGGAGGTCTCCATACATTTCGCAACGATCTTTTGGGGTTGCTACCTTTTTGCAGAAAACTACATTATCTGCATACAGCCTCATGGAGCATTCGACGATTTCCTCTAGATCATTTATATACGGGGCGTCAGGGGAATAGGCACAGATATTCTGATAATTGGTAGCTTGATATGAACCCACTTCAGTGTGTTAATCGTTTTTTCTCTAACAGTCATCCCGCAAAAACACGTCACTTAATTTAGTACCTGATGTTTTCTGCGTGGTAGTAACTGCTCCATGAAGTCAACAACGCCTGTCAGTACAGACTAAGTGTTTTCCGTCCACGCATTCACACTCCAGCACCTGTCCTGCTGCCCTGGGGAAAATAACCATTGTTGGTTTATTTGTGTCACTCATACTTGGAGGTAGGAAACGGCGTAAACACATACTGCTCGTAAAAACTACAATTATTAGTCTGCAGCTGACTGAAATACTGATATAGCGTTGCTCAGTACACTACCCTCTGTTATCAATAGAAATATTGCACTTATGTCACTACCACCATTTATGTACTAGCGAATCCGACAATGCTTTGCAATTGCTAAATATGTAGGAGTGATAGATCTATGTCTTAAACTCCTCCTTTCCCCTCTCCCTGTTGATCTCCTTCTCCCCTCTCCTTTTCCATCACTTCATCTTCCCTCCTCCTCCTCCTCTCTCTCTCTCTCTCTCTCTCTCTCTCTCTCCCTCTCTCTCTCTCCACCTTTCTCTACCAGTCTCCTCCATTTTCTACCTCCTTCTCTATCCATCCACTCCTCCCCCTGCCTGATCTTGATGTTCGTTTATTGTTATCGCAAATTCTGATACCACAGTGGTATTCCAATCATAAGCTGAGCCATAAATACAACCTTTTTGGTTTTCTGTGAAAACTGAGTGCGAGGATGAAGACAAAACAGTACATTGTTGTACATACAATGTTTGTTTAAAAATACAGTGTGTCAGAGGCATAAGTGCAGATATTTCTATTGGTGACTGAGAACAGTGTACTGAAGAACATTGCATCAATATTTACTTCATTTGCAGCCTAATAATTACAGCCATTAGGAGTAGTATGTTTTTCAGGTTGGTTGGTACCTCCAAGTACAAGTAGGAATAGCAAGCCATTAATGCCTATTTTTCTCTAGGCAACAGGTATTGTGTTACATATCCCAAACCATCAAAATGATCGTAGATGTACAAAAGTAAATATCCTATGTTGAGAGAACAATTCTAGTGCTGTAAATGTTTATATAATTTTTAAGGGCAAAAACATTATATTAGCAGATAAATATTACTTATTTTGCTGTGGGTGTCTCGTTGTCTAGTGTGCCAGGGTGTCGGTTCCCGTTTATGCATTCCAGTTAATAGGTCAAAGAATTTTTTGTTCCAGTAAAAGTTGCTGGAATGTTGTTACGTTTTGACGTCATCAATATTTATTTACAATTTATTGACACTTCCTTCACAGCATTCGTTAAGTAAATGCATTGTAGAATATTTCAAAACAACACAAACACCTTGATAGTTACACTGACCAATCTGGACAACAACTGAAACTATTATGGCGCGTTGGTGCCTAAAATTTCTGTAAGTCTTACATACATAGAGCCTTACAGAGCAGGATGTAGTTCAAATGAATTTTATTATGATTGTCGGAAGTGAAATTACTTTTCAGGTGTAATTTACATAAGGTTTTCCGGAAATAATTATTTTTAAAAATGATTTATGCACCTCACAATTAATAATTAAGGCTGAAAATTTTGAGAACATGAAAACTACCAGGTTCCTGTTTTCGTATAACTGATGACTGAATTATCGATAGTAAAATTAGAAAAATGAAAACAGGAATATTGTTTACATGAAAACAAAAGCATAATAATATTAGTTTCACTGTAAAGCGGTTTTGACTCATTTAAGTCGGGTGATGCTGAGGGAATTAGATTAGGAAATGAGACATTTAAAATAGTAAAGAAGTTTTGCTATTTGTGGAGCAAAATAACTGATGATGGCCGAAGTAGAGAGTATATAAAATGTAGACTGGCAATGGCAAGGAAAGTGTTTTCTGAAGAAGAGAAATTTGTTAACATCGAGTATAGATTTAAGTGTCAGGAAGTCGTTTCTGGAAGTATTTGTATGGAGTGTGGCCATGTATGGAAGTGAAACGTGGACGATAAATAGTTTAGACAAGAAGAGAATAGAAGCTTTCGAAATGTGGTGCTACAGAAGAATGCTGAAGATTAGATGGGTAGATCACATAACTAATGAGGAGTTGTTGAAGAGAATCGGGGAGAAGAGGAGTTTGTGGCACAACTTGACAAGAAGAAGGGACAGGTTGGTAGGACACGTTCTGAGGCATCAGGGGAACACAAATTTAGCATTGGAGGGCAGCGTGGAGGGTAAAAATCGTAGAGGGAGACCAAGAGATGAATACACTAAGCAGATTCAGGAGGATGTAGGCTGCAGTAGGTACTGGGAGATGAAGAAGCTTGCACAGGACAGAGTAGCATGGAGAGCTGCATCAAACCAGTCTCTGGACTGAAGACCACAACAACAACAACAACAACAACAAGTATAAAAATTAAATCAGGCTTAAATATGTATGGAATCGAACATTTCATGAAGTACTAAATACTCAGGAGGCAAGATTCATTACTCAGATCAGATGTTGAAATGCGGAAAACGGTTAGTTTACACAGACAGGCATAGTCCACTTAGCCGTGCAGTTACGATCGTGCAGGAAACATCAGGCAGTAAATTAGGTATGTCTTTGTGCGAAGGCTATTGGGCACAGAGAGAAAACAGCTGACACAATGAAATGGGTACAGATTAAGGCACCAATGTTCGCAATATTTGCTCTTACACGACTGTCACCTTGTATATTGTACGTGATGCACTAACCAACCTAAAAACATATTAACCCTAATAGCTATAATTAGTAGTCTGCAAATGAAGTAAACCTTGATGTAATCTTGTTCAGTACACTGATCTCAGCCACAAATAAAAATATCTGCCCTTATTTCCCTAACACCATGTATAACGAGAAAAGTATGGGAGAAGCGATAGTTCTAAAGGTTTAAATGCCCTAGAATTGTAGTTCAAACTGATTACGAGAAATAAAAGGGAACCGCATATATTCACAGAAGAGCAAAGCACAGCCCTTTCTTTGTGGCAGTTGGTTTTTACAGGAAACCTCTACATTGTTGATTAAAAATGTACAGTGTGGTCCATTGATAGTGACCGGGCCGAATATCTCACGAAAGAAGCATCAAACGAAAAAATTACAAAGAATGAAACTCGTTTAGCTTGAAGGGGGAAACCAGATGGCGCTATGGTTGGCCCCCTAGACGGCGCTGCCATAGGTCAAACGGATATCAACTGCTTTTAAAAAAATAGGAACCCCAATTTTTATTACATATTCGTGTAGCACCTGAAGAAATATGAATGTTTTAGATGGGCCACTTTTTTCGCTTTGTGATCGATGGCGCTGATAAAAATAAATGAAGATTCTAAAACAGACCTCAACGTGAAGGTTATTTTGATCCCCACACTGCTTAAATATGCAAAATCCTATTGGGAGTGGTCAGACAGAACAAACGAGAATGATGCACATGTTTTGGAATAACTTATACGTTTCTTAAAACTTTTGTTAATACTTTCCTCTCATAATGGTTTGCCCCCGACTTTGCAAAGACTCTCCATCATCTACATCTACATCTACCCGATTACTCTGCTATTCACAAGAAAGTGCCTGGCAGAGGGTTCAATGAGCCACCTTCAAGCTGTCTCTCTACCGTTCCATTCTCGAACGGCACGCGGGAAAAACAAGCACTTAAATTTTTCTGTGCGAACTCTGATTTCTCTTATTTTATCGTGATGATCATTTCTCCCTATGTAGGTGGGTGCCAACAGAATGTTTTCGCAATCGGAGGAGAAAACTGGTGAATGAAATTTCATGAGAAGATGCCGTAGCAACGAAAAACGCCTTTGTTTTAATGATTGCCACTCCAATTCACGTATTATGTCTGTGGTACTATCTCCCCTATTTAGTGATGATACAAAACGAGCTGCCCTTCTTTGTACTTTTTCGATGTCTTCCGTGAGTCCCACCTGATGCGGATCCCACACCGCACACCAGTATTCCAGAACAGGGCGGACAAGTGTGGTGTAAGCAGTCTCTTTACTAGACCTGTTGCACCTTTTAAGCGTTCTGCCAATGAATCGCAGTCTCTGGATTGATCTACCTACAAAATTACCTATGTGATCGTTCCAGGTTAGGTTATCTGTAATTGTAATCCCAAAGTATTTAGTTGAATTTACAGCCTTCAGATTCGCGTAACTTACGTAATCGAAATTTAGCGGATTTCTTTTAGTACTCATGTGAATAACTTCACACTTTTCCTTATTCAGGGTCAACTGCCAATTTTCGCACCATACAGAAATCTTATCTAAATCATTTTTCAATTCGTTTTTGTCATATGATGACTTTACAAGACGGTAAATGCAAACAATGTAAGACGGCTACTCAGATCGTCTCCTACGTCGTTAATAAAGATCAGGAACAATAGAGGGCCTATAACACTTCCTTGGGGAACGCCGGATATTACTTCTGTTTTACTCAATGACTTTCCGTCTATTACTACGAGCTGTGGCCTTTCTGACAGTAAATCACGAATCCAGTCGCACAACTGAGGCGATATCCATAGGCTCGCTGTTTGGTTAGAAGACGCTTGTGAGGAACGGTATCGAAAGCGTTCTGGAAATCTAAAAATATGGAATCAGTTTGACTTCTCCTGTCGATAGCACGTACTACTTCATGAGTATAAAGAGCTAGTTGTGCTTCGAAAGAACGATATTTTCTGAAACCGTGCTGACTAAGTGTCAATAAATCCTTTTCTTCGAGATACTTCATAAAGTTCGAGTACAGTATATGTTCCAAAGCCCTACTGCAAATCGACGTTAATGATATGGACCTATAATTCAGCGGATTACTCCTACTTCCCTTTTTGGGTACTGGTGTGACTTGAACAATTTTCGTATCTTTAGGTACGGATCTTTCTGTGAGCGAGCGGTTGTATATAATTACTAAATATGGAGCTATTGTATCAGCGTACTATGAGGGGAACATGATTGGTATACAATCTGGACCGGAGGCCTTGGCTTTATTAAGTGATTTAAGCTGCTCTGTTACACCGAAGATATCTAGTTCTATGTTTATCATCTTGGCAGTTGTTCTTGATTGGAATTCAGGAATATTTACTTCGTCTTCTTTGGAGAAGGAGTTTCGGAAAACCGTGTTTAATAACTCTGCTTTAGTGGGACTGTCATCAGTGACTTCACCGTTGTTATCGCAGAGTGAAGGTATTGATTGCGTCTTGCTACTGGTGTGCTTTATGTATGACCAGAATCTCTTTGGGTTTTCTGCCAGATTCCGAGACAGAGTTTCGTTGTGGAAATAATAATAATAAATAATGAGCGTATGGCACTGGTAGCCGGGAGACCCGTCGCGGGGCGGTTCGGCCGCCGCTCCAAGAGTTCTTTGACGCCACTAGGGCGACTTGCGAGTGAATGAGGATGAGAGACACACAACACCCAGTCATCTCGAGGGAGAGAAAATTCCAGACCCCGCCGGGAATCGAACCCGGGACCCCCCTGCGCGGGAAGCAGGAACGCTACCGCAAGACCGCGAGCCACGGACGTTGTGGAAGTTATTAAAAGCATCTCGCACTGATGTACGCGCTATATTTCGAACTTCTGGTAACCTTTGCCAGTCTTGGAGATTTATGTTCTTTTAAATTTGGCATGCTTTTTCGCTGCTTCTGCAACAGCGATCTGACCCGTTTTGTGTACCATGGGGGATCAGTATCATTAATTATTAATTTATGTGGTATATTTCTATTACTGTCGATACTATCTCTTGGAAATGATTCTACAACTTTTCTATGCTTACATGATCAGGCAGCGAAATCGCGTTTGTGTAATGTACATATGTACATGGACTGATACCGTCTTCTGATCTGTGTTAACTCTAACACTAAATTTATCTCCTAGATATGCAGCGATGTGTGTTTGTTTTTGCAGATATATGTAGCGCAGTCCGTTCTTGTGCTGATGGCTTGTACTGCTGCCGTACTGCTCCCAATGGATGCTGCCCAGAAGCCGAGAGGTAAGAGAGGCCTATCTGCTGTAAGGCACTGTTTCTCCTGAAACAAGGTTTGAAAACTGTACGAGAATTTAAATTACGTTTCCTCTCGAATTTGCATTGATTTTACAACCAGTGTGACGCTATTGATTGTTGTTAAAATCTTCAGTGCGAAAAATGGTTTGCAAAGCTCTCTGGATCTCTGTATAGCTACTGCAGCTTCCTATATCCAGTTGCGCCTTGTTACTGCCTTACTTTTACTGATGTTCATCTTACCTCCTATTTTGAAGATACTATTTACTCCATTCAACTCCTTTTACAAGCGCTTTGCCATCTCAGATATAATTATAATGTCACTAACAAAGGTTAAAAATTTTTACGTCGTCTACAATTTTAATTCCTTTATCAAATATATCCTTAAATTACTTTAGTGGTTTCTTTATATACAGATTGAAATAAGGAAATAGCTACAACCTTGTCTCATAACTTTCTCAGCTAGTGCTTACCTTTCATATCTTTCAACTCCTATAACTGCAGTCTGATTTCTGTACAACGTTACGTTCCATGTTTTCTCTGATAACTCCAAAATTTCAAAGGGCGTATGCTGTTCAGTAACGACAAAAGCTTTTTCTGAATCTACAAATGCTATTTTTGAGCTTGTCTTCTAAGATAATCCTAAGGTCCGTATTGCCTCACGTGTTCCAACGATTCTTTGGAACTCCGATATCGACATGTAAGGGAGAGTGTTACAGCTGGAGGACTGTGTACCTAGGAACACACAGCGTTTCCTGGTCGGTGTTTCATTCCAGAGTCCGATTTTAGAATCACACGAAGGAACACGCACAAGAGACCTCCATAAGCACTTCCCGACAGTTTCTACTGTTTTTGTTGTTGTGAGACATGAGACACGAGTTCTACGTATAAGTCCTGTATAATATATTAAACCTGTTTGGAGGACATTGTTAATTCTTCAGTTACAGATTTTTATGGTGAATAAAATCTATATCTTGTTAAAACTAATTACATAATGTGCGGAGGATTAAGCCATACTTCGTCAGATGTGCACCGTCTTGTACCTTGAAGCGGAAGACGGTCTTCTAGAATGGAACACGTGATATATTCAAATAAACGGAGTTCCTTTAATGTTCTGATAAGTTTCCCTGCCTTGAAAGTGAAAATTTGTTAGTTGCCAATAGCCTCTGTTTCAAAATGTATGTAACTTATAACTTGTTTTTGATACTACTTATTCTTAATTTGTTGGGTATGTACAACTGCTGTCACTACGTACTTAACTGCAATCAGCACGGCTCTCTAGAAACTATATGTCCACATAAGAATTAGTCTCTTCATTGGAATTCACCTGTTCCCAAGAAGGCTGATTCTCAAGAAAGGAATGATCTCTGAATTTGGATGCTCCTTCTCACCACCTCTCTCTTCCCCTATGATTCCTCCTCGTCACAATCTACTTTTCGGTCGCTTTCTTTGTTTCTCTCAACATTACTCGCTTCCTGTTACAGCTTGTATTCTCTGTTGATCCCATTTACGACAACATGCTCTGTGATCGGCATTTCCTTCTCCATTTTTGCTTACTGACCTTGAACCTTTTAAACACGAGGTGGAGCCCCTCCACGCCCACACCGGCATGATGGCCAACACAAAAGGTCTACTGCCATCTCTGCATAAGGGTTAGTATTTACTAAAGTGAGGTGTCGCAGGATGTGGGTACTGCGATGTTTGCGTACGTCTGGTTAGGATTAACCATTAATACGCGCTCATCTGGAGATAGATTGATCGAAATCTGACGAAGGGTAGCGGTTTGAAGGGCAGAGGAAAAAAAAAAAAAATGCCAAGGCAAGAGCCAAGGGAAAAAAAACTCTTCGAAAGTTAGGTCGGGCGGTAAGAGCAGTAGCGGTTGTCTTGCTGCCTGCGATAGGTTATGCAAGAATAGGCTTTGTTAGTAGTGGGTATCATACATGTCGATACCTTGACGTTGTGCGTTTGTGCTGCTCGGCGGCTGGCGCTGGGTGCTGGTACAGAGTCCTCGTTCAGCGTCAGCAACCTGCAACAGTTAGGTTTGTTATCGATCTTGTGTCCGATAGGTCATATACCGGAGGCACAGTGTGAGGGAATGTTGGCAGATTGTTTGTGCGTCTGTGGGCGAGCTCGTCGGTGTCCCTGCTGTGGCCTGTTGGTCGGCTCTAATAGCAGCTGGTAGTTGCCAGTCAGTGTTGCTGATATGCAGGGGCTTGCCGACGTTTGTCGCTGTTTGCGTATGTTAGTTTACCATAGGTGGCTATGCCCTAGCTAGCAGTGTCTTTGGCAGCTTGTGCTTCCACCTGTGGTTGTGTGACCTTGAACCCTCTTATCTGCTCTACTTATAGCCTGCGATTCCGATCGGTTCAATTCTATCTCCTCTCCTCCACTAGATTGTTTCTTCTTCTCTTTTCACCGTCTGTATCCTTTTACAATTTTGGTTTCGTAACCGCTGTTCATGAGAAGCACACTTGATGCTCTCGACCCCAATCTCTCTTTGCCAGTTCTTCGAATAACGCCTGTTATTGTTTTTTTGGGCATTTCTTCTTTTTCGCTTGAGTTAGGCCCTCGATCCGCAGGGCACTTAGTTTCATTCTTCTTCTCCTCTTCCACACTGAGAATAACATCCTCGGCCTCTTGCTCTCTTCATATTTATTTGATGATCGTTTCTACCACCTCGTTCAGGTATGTTTTGGTTCCTGAATCCTCGGGTAGCGGGTTTCGTGCCATTTATCCTCATCATCTAGTTTTTCCAAAAACAAAAATACGGTGATTACTCCCTACGTATTGCTTAGAATCACTGGGCAGCTATTGCCAGAGTTCCCATACCATCTCTGATTCAGAAGTGCTACGCTTCAAATACTACAACATCTTGAACCACAATTCGCAATACTCTTGCACAGGTCCACTTCCATTTTCTGGCATTCTTGTGACAACAAATTCGCTCCATAAGCTGTTTTGCTTCTGGACAGACGAAATATGTTTCCGAAATCTGTTCTTAAATACTGAAAATATCCAATTTTCCACATCCAAGTTCAGTTGACAAGTGTTCACAAATAACAAATCAATCACGAGATTGACTTTTCCCTTTTCTGGCATTTCTTCAGATAAGACATGCTTGCAATTTTGTTATGAAGTCTGATGGATGCCAATCTCCCTGTTTCTTCCGAGGTGCGAACATCTTCTCTTTTCTTAAGATCTTAGATTAGTGTACCATCAGCAGTATGCAGCTGTTATGTGTTTGACTGTATGTGACTGGTCATGTGTGTATTATGTGTGTGACTTATAATCGTAACAATTCCTTGTCTTTATGAACTCTGTTGCACACTCATATCAGAGTTATGCAACTCATCACATTCGTCCGTAGCCTCTTCTGACAGCCCTGTATTAACATGCGTAATTTCCTGTCAGTTAGGGGTTCCACCGTCTCCTGTATCCTCTGAATTTAGCAGTCGAACCTTTCCACAACTTCGGTAGCCTTTGACTGAATTTTGGTTACTTCAGCTTTTACGTTACCTGCTGATTTACTTATTTGTGTTATGCGTTGGCTTTGTGTAGTCAAAATAGCTAAATTGGCATAATTTTTTTGTAAAAGGTTTGTATCCAACCTTCATCTGAATCTTGAATTCATTTTTCAGTTTTAAATTCGCTACTTGAATTTTGGTTTCCAACTGTGTGGTGCCGGCCGTTGTGGACGAGCGGTTCTAGGCGCTTCAATCTGGAACCGCGTGACCGCTACGGTCGCAGGTTGGAATCCTGCCTCGGGCTTGGATGTGTGTGATGTCCTTAGGTTTAAGTAGTTCTAAGTTCTAGGGGACTGATGACCTCAGATGTTAAGTCCCATAGTGCTCAGAGCCATTTGAACCATTTTTTGAACTGTGTGGTGATACTTATATCCATAATGTTAATATTAGTGTTCATTTGAGCCACCATACTGTTTAACAAATTCACTAAATCAGCAGCAGCTGCATCGCCTCCATATTAGTTTTGGTTCACTTTGAATTTGTATCGGAATGAAATATTACTCCACATTTAAAATTTTGATGATTTGCTCAGTGGATTGTCTAAGTCACTTGCGCTATCTATATTTCCTACTAACGACATGGTCTCTGTTTCTGATGTTTGTTGAAGCACTGAACTATCTCCTAACATGTTGCTGATCTACTTTATCGTCAGCAATTTTGTGATCCATGGGTAAAGTTTCATCTTGTACTTTATGATCTGACCCAATTTTGTACTGGCTTCGTTCGTGTCTAATAGAAAGTTTCACACAGTCAAGACCAAACAGCTTAACTGTTCCAATTGGTCGTTTATCTATTGTTCTACAGGTTGTTGTCATGAACCTACCAAAACTGATATCCTGTTTACAACGCAAAATTTACAGAAGTGAAGGTTATGTAAATCAAAATTTTGTAATGGTGACACAAAATTGACTAAGTCCTGTCACGGTCGCCACATCAAATCGAACCGCTCGCCGGAACTTTCACTATCACCCGTGAACTAGTACGTGCAGGGTTAGAAATTTAAATTCATGAAAGTGTGACCCACTACATCTTTTCGTAGTAGCGTAATTTAACTGCAATAAATGATAGCTTACGTACCTGCATGCTTATTGCCACATTCATCGGTAGGATTGTACTAAATGAAGAATTTTTCTCTGCCTTGGAGGAAGTTACCAGACTCAGTGGCCACGCATTTCAGATTTGCTGCCGCTTCTGGCTGGTCGGCCACGCAACCCTTGGCCGGCGTTTTGCAACTAGCTGGTAAGTATACTGTTGCATGCCTACCGATACTCTAAGTGATCAGAATACACCTAGTACTGAGTACTCATCCTTGTGATTTAGAAGTAAAAATTAACAGCTTTTTGAAGGTCAGCATGCATTTCATAGGGTTGTTTCGGGTTTACATTTAAGGATCGTTTCTTGCACCCCTACACATAAGAAGGAAATACAGGCGCCACGCTAGAGGTGTTCAAAGGTGCAGTGGCACTTTTTTACCCAGGCAGTCACAGAGATGCTCATAACCTCAGTGTGTGGCAGAGTGCACGAAGTACGACTTGACCTCTAGCTGTAGACAACTATCAGACTCCCTCTTTGGTTTCTTTTGAGACAAATTTAAAGAAGATAAACACAGCCTCACGAGCTTGACTTTGAAGTACTCCTCCTGTACGTGCTGTATTTGAAGCCTGCGAGAGCGTACTGTGTGGAACAGACCTAGCGACGTGAACGGCCGTAGTGTACTAGCCGACGGATGGTAGACATCCGAGGCGGCTGTCCTAAATACTTATTTTTCTTATTTCGTAAATTAATTTTTTGCAAGAACGTCGTGATCAGGTGTCTAAGTACTACTACGGTCCGTACATTCCACTGGTAAGACACAAATTTACATCACAGTGTCAGTAATATTATCATATTGTATGACATACAGTCACTATTCGTACACAAAATGTGGTTTGAATTTGCAATAATACTTGCAGTAAATAACAGTTATGATTGTGGAAATTGGAAATTTGTGGTAAGATCTTATGAAACCAAACTGCTGAGGTCATCGGTCCCTAAGCTTACACAGTACTTTAACTTAAACTAACTTACGCTAAGGACAACACCGTCCATGCCCGACGGACGACTGGAACCTCAGACGGGGGGAATATGATTGTGTATTAAGCAGCGTATTACTGCTTACTCTAAAAAGTGTAATACAATGCAGAAAACTAAATATGTTTTTGGTGTAATATATATATTAATGTCACCTTTGCACGGAAACATTAACCACAAAGTCACGAGTGCGTGCTGAAAAGTAATGTCTGCGAATTTTTTATGTGAAAACTCGTAAGACTTTTTAAATAAAACACACGTTATTAACATTCTACATCTTTATTCTTTCTGTCTACAGATTTGCAACCCTCTGTCGCCAGAGGGCTCCAAATTGTAGCATGTAACATGGCTGCGTTTAACGTAACTATGTCGGTGAGCGAAAAATAGCCTACTGCAATCGAGTTTCAAATTCGAAGCGTTCGCCCACATATGAAATACCCTTTCCTTTCTCATGACAATGCTAGAACACATACGAAAGCAGCGACATCTGCAACAGTCCTAGGCCTTGTGTTCACTGTCAGCGATCATACTCCATACAGTCCCGACTTGGCCCTATTCGATCATCTGTTTCCAAAACTTAAAGGACACCTTCGAGGACTTACTTTGATAGTGATGAAGTCATGGAAGCAGAGGTGGGGCTGTGGCTCTGTCAACAAAGTCAAAAATTCTGCAGTGACTGTGTCAACAAACTGGTCTCTGGTAGGGAGAAATGTGTTCGTCGCCAGGGCAACTCTGTTGAGAAATAAATATGTAGACCTTAAAAATAAATATGTAGAATGTTAATACCATTTGTTTTACATAAAAAGCTTAAGTGTTGAGAGGAGTCTACTGGGGTACACTTATACGTGGCACCCGAATATGGTAATGATACTAATATAACCTAAAATGAAACTATTATATTGTACACGAAGTATGACTCTGATAGGCTCCATAAAGGAGAATCGCTGACTTTGCACGATCGCAGAGCCAAAGATACTGCTTCTGGTCTGAGGTGGTAATGTTTGAGCAAGTGAGCGATTGGCACACAGCAGCGAGTGTGTTTGTGTGTGTGTGTGTGTGTGTGTGTGTGAACGAAAGAGGATGCAGTAGGCAGTTCTGTAGTGTGCTCTGTTAAACCACCAAGTGTTACATTATAATGTAGGCATTTTCTCATACCAATATTTTGCGTTACACTGGACGTAAAATAGGCAGCTAAAAATGGTGGGTGATTCTACAATGAAATGTAAAGTGAAATGATGAAATGTAAATTTTATTGTGACAAGAAAGAATTACTGAGTTCATATTATCAAGAAGCTTTACGAGTTCATTTATTATTGGTAATATAAATGTGGAAGAAAAAGGCTTCTCGCAGTTAAGATAAAGAAATTAATTTTTATTGCTCTCATTTTACCAGCGCGTTAGTAAATGAGTTGGCTGATAACTGATAACAGTGAATTCCTTGTTGAGTAACCCCAGAATGTACGTAAACAGAACTGATATATAGGCTAGTTACATATTTCCCTTTTAAAATGTTTCCAAGACTGGTTAACACAGGTGTACGTAATTTGATGATTTGTCTTTATGCTCTTTAGTGATGTTACATAATACTTGCTGTACAAATCTCATTGATTGTGACTACTTCAGCAAAGAAAGATTTTCATTAGGCATTTCGGAGTAATCTAATTTCAATTGTCAGATGTTTTGAAAAGCCAAACTTAACTTCGAATACAACTCCACTTTTGAAAAAAGCAGTCTTAGTCATTCACCCAAATCACTACCGCCTCCCTGTCAAGGTAAAATGTTTTTTTTTTTTTAAAGACGTACAATTTTTCTTAAATGTTTTCATTTATCAGCCAAAAGAGCATTGCACACCGCTGAGCTTGTAGGTAATATATTTTATTCTTCTTCATGAGAGAGTAGAATATAACGCGATCCACCGTTGCTGCTTTAGAGGTAAGACAATTTTATTTCATTGTTATATGCACAGTTTTGAACAGGACCAGAGGGTTTAGTACCTAAGGGGCTGAATGTATTTTGCAGTGACTGTATTTCTTTATTGGTATTGGGAGTCTGTATAAAGTTTTTCTAACAATAACACAGAGTAAGCATACCACTTGCAGTTACAACACGCTACACGATAACTCCAGTTCATGCATTCATTTAAGTATTTCTATAAACGTTACAGTGTTTTCGTACAAAAAGTTCGGGGTAATGAATCCTGTTGACAGTTATTATCCCGATTTGGAAAATCGAGAAGAAATGAGTGGTCCTCTTATTTGGAGGCAGTGCTGCACTGGTCTCTCCAATGAGTTACGAACTGTTTCCAACAGATCATCTCGTAAATCATGATGTGGCTACACAATATGATGCTCCCGTTCTTCAAAAGTAGTAACGGAAGTGCCGTACACTTATCTTCTAAGGACGCCATAGACAGAAACGCGAATAGGATTGGGGTCAGGTGATAATGGAGACCTTGCTCGACCTATCCGTTTTGTGCCTTTCTGGCGATATTTTCGATCAGGTGTGCGGGTGACAAGACGGACAGCAAGAGAAATGCAAACGTACGACGGACGCTCTACATTTCCTGTTAAATGACAAAATTTTAGAGTATCGCCAAAACTGATGATCTCATACGCAGCGTGTATGATAATTAACAGCTAAAACTGAGAGGACTGAAAGTATACGATAGTAGAAGCAAGAACTTGGCAGTATCCACGGGATTACAAAGGGGCCGCTTACGAAGTATGTGGTTGAGAGCCGGCACTGACTTCAGTATGACGTACAGTTACAAATTTGTTTGGAATGTAGCTTCTCGCTAAAGTATTTGCATAATTGGTCTTCGGGGGCCTCGACTCAAGTTCAGTCCTTGCCAACGAGGCCCCCACCTTATGCACGTACAACTCTGCCAGTACTGCAGTAGTGATGAGCGTCGGCATTGTCTCCTTCCGCCGGCCGAAGTGGCCGAGCGGTTCTAGGCGCTACAGTCTGGAACCGCGCGACAGTTACGGTCGCAGGTTCGAATCCTGCCTCGGGCATGGATGTGTGTGATGTCCTTAGGTTAGTTAGGTTTAAGTAGTTCTAAGTTCTAGGGGACTGATGACCTCACATGTTAAGTCCCATAGTGCTCAGAGCCATTTGAACCATTTTGTTTGGTCTCCTTCCTCACATTGGTTCTTAGCGTTCTACTTATTGTACCACACCTTCTGTTCCTACTTACTGAGGGACAGTATGCTACTTAACCCTCGCAATACTAAAGGGAGAGGGGGGGGGGGGGGAGAGTTATTTGTGACCACCTTTTGAAAGAATTATAATGTAGTCAACTTCTTTGTTGTTATTATTATTGTAACGATTGTTCCCCTTTAGGAGTATATGTAGAATATAATTTTGGGAAGCAAAGAAGAAAAACGTCCGGAGATGAAATTATGAATTGAAGTTCATCGCTCTTCCAAAGGGGAAAAATCGTTATAATAATGTGCTTCATGGAAAATGGTTTGGTATTGCTAAGGTTAATAAAGTTAAAACTGCATTTCACACGGAATACATTCTGCCGCTACTTCTTTGTTGTTATTATTATTGTAACGATTGTTCCCCTTTAGGAGTATATGTAGAATATAATTTTGGGAAGCAAAGAAGAAAAGCCGGCCGAAGTGGCCGTGCGGTTAAAGGCGCTGCAGTTTGGAACCGCAAGACCGCTACGGTCGCAGGTTCGAATCCTGCCTCGGGCATGGATGTTTGTGATGTCCTTAGGTTAGTTAGGTTTAACTCGTTCTAAGTTCTAGGGGACTAATGACCTCAGCAGTTGAGTCCCATAGTGCTCAGAGCCATTTGAACCATTTTTTTGAAAGAAGAAAAACGTCCGGAGATGAAATTATGAATTGAAGTTCAATCGCTCTTCTAAAGGGGAAAAATCGTTATAATAATAATAATAATAATAATCAATAAGCTGACTACATGATAATTCTTCCAAAATGTGGTCGGAAATAATTCTCTCCACTCTCGCTTTAGTATTGCGAGGGTTAAGTAGCATACTCTGGAACCGCGCGCCTCGGAATTTGAATGAGTGGACGTGTTTGTTTCCTTGTGTCTCCGTTGTTCGATCTTGTTGTATTCGTTCTGTCCTCCTTTGGTCGTGTCCGTCCTCTCCCGTTGTGTTGTTGTTGGCGGGCCTCTCCGCGGGTCCCGCCGCGCTTTCCGTCATTGCTACCCCGCGATCGTCCCGGTCGCAGTTACAACACTTACTCTCCCTCAGTAAGTAGAAACAGAAGGTGTGGTACAATAAGTAGAGCGCTAAGTAGCAACGTGAGGAAGGAGACAATTCCGAGGTTCAACACTACTGTGGTACTGGCGGGACTATACGTACATGACGTGCGAGTCCTCGTCGGCAATTTATGTTTTAAAATTTTGAAAAATTATTGTTTTACATTAGTGCTTCTACCAGATTCCCCATAAGTTTTAAATTTTCCAGTTGAATTTTAGGTCTTTGCAGTAAATGCCACTTTTCCTAGTGAAGGTCGTATTCAATATTTGCAGTTTGAGGGCCTCTCTTACGCTCAGTATCTGTTTAAACAGTATGTTGAGAGAAAAAGTCTGTAGCAATGAACGACATTTGCATTTTTATACATTTTTTTTAATTTTTTTTTATTTTGCGGTGGGCAAGGAGTCGGTTTCACGCGTTACTGACAATGCGTTGATGTTGCTAAGAGAGAAATAAGCGGTATTTTCAGGTTCTGGACTCTGAGGACACATCGGTACCTATTTTTCAAGTTTGTTGTTAATAAAATTCAACAAAAATTGATCAATTTTTTTGAAACGTTGTTTTAATGTGGGCTCGAATCTCTCCCCCTCCCCCGCCCCCTTGGTAATGTGCATCATGGAAAATGGTTTGGTATTGCTAAGGTTAATAAAGTTAAAACTGCATTTCACACGGAATACATTCTGCCGCTACTGTTTGGAAGCTCACCGAACAAAAAGATTGACTGAATGAATGCAACTGACACGAACGTGCCCGCCCTCTTTGTATCCGACTACAATTCGCGATTAGTCTACTCTTTGCGTTGGGATGTAGTTGGAGAATCGTTGGAATATTCCCGTTCTGAGAGCTACTCGACACTTTCAAACCATAACGTTGACTCTTTTAAAGTGCAACTGTTCATAATAACGTTTGTAATAACAAGGAGTGGACATAATTTTCGCGAGTCTGCCCGCATCTCGTGGTCGTGCGGTAGCGTTCTCGCTTCCCACGCCCGGGTTACCGGGTTCGATTCCCGGCGGGGTCAGGGATTTTCTCTGCCTCGTGATGGCTGGGTGTTGTGTGATGTCCTTAGGTTAGTTAGGTTTAAGTAGTTCTAAGTTCTAGGGGACTGATGACCATAGACGTTAAGTCCCATAGTGCTCAGAGCCAGCCATTTCGCGAGTCTCAAACGGATTTCTTATTGATGTTCCAGGACTGAAGCAACTGCATGGATAGTTGTTGGAGTGATGGCTATGTTAGCAGCTGGTGGATACGGTTTCTGGAGGTACAAAGTCGCCCAAAGAATGATACGTAAGTATCCTACAAAATGTCTCTTTACTAGAGGATGTTGAATTTATATCTGCATCTACAATTCGCACACCTCCTTAACGAAGCGAAACGGATGTTAATTTGTGTACCTCTATAGTTTTCCCTCTTTCCTAATCTATTCGCGAATCGTGCTCATGAAAACTGTTGGTTGTTTTCCGTATCAGCTCAAATTTCTTGGATATTACCATTATGTATGTCAGAGAAAGTAATACTTTCCCTAATTTTTCCGAATTTAAACAGGAAAGTCCACTGTGATGCACAACGCGTCACCTGTAGTGCCTGGAGAACTTGATGAACATCTCCATAACACACATGAGCTTACTAAACGAATCCGTAACGAAGCGTGGTGCTCTTCTTTGCACCTTCACTGTCTCGTCTACTGCTGCTATCTGGCACGGTTTCCTCACGGGCGAGTAAAGACAGGAATCAGGCGAATTCGTTTTTTGTTAAAATACTTTTCCCGTGCGTGAGTTACACCTCTTTATAATTGTGATACTGAATCTCAATCTGGCATCTGCTATCCTACTCGCTTTATATGGTCGATTCAGTTTTCGTCGGTACGGAAGCTAATATTTATTTGCGCCGATGATCAACTGCCAGTCTCTGCAAAAGTGTAGCTCCTCTCCGGATTAATCTAGAATTTTCTGGCGTTGTAACCTTCCTAAAGACAACAACATTATCCGTGAACAGCTTCAAGGAACTTCCGATGGTGCCCACCAGAGCGTTTATATATTCTGTGAACAATAATGACAAAAACCTAAGAATTACCAATTTGGTAATGGGAGAATGTGTGTGTGTGGGGGGTGGGGGGGGGGGGTGGGAGGGGAGTGAGAGTGAGAGGGGCGCCGGCCGGGGTGGCCGAGCGGTTCTAGGCGCAACAGTCTGAAACCGCGCGACCGCTACGGTCGCAGGTTCGAATCCTGCCTCGGGCATGGATGTGTGTGATGTCCTTAGGTTAGTTAGGTTTTAGTAGTTATAAGTTCTAGGGGACTGATGACCTCAGAAGTTAAGTTCCATAGTGCTCAGAGCCATTTGAACCATTTGAGGGGGGGCGGCAGTAAAAGTTATAGAGGGAGATGAAGGCTTCAGTACAAATGGATGAAAGTTGCAATAATTATGCAGAAATGAAGAGGCTTGCATAACACAGACTAGCGTGGAGAGCTGCATCAGACGAAAACACTGCCTCGGTCTACTTCCGATATTACTTTTACATACGACGATTTAGCCCCGTTCAGAAGAATGTCTTGAGTTGAGTTCAGTGTGCTACTACGTTCTGAATTCAGTGGTAAAGCTTTTTCCAGATCCCATTCGCTAAGCGACAGTTCAGAACAGCGTGATACGCCTTCTGGAGGTCGCGAAAGGTGGTATCTACCTGGTCGTTGCTATCAGCAGCTCTCTGGAAGGAAGAAATACGGAGGTTTAACGTAGCTTGACGATGATGTCACTAGGGACGGAACACAAACTCGGAACTGGGGGAGAAACAGGGCAGGAAATCGAAACCATCTCAGCATTCGCCTTAAGTGATTTGGAGAAATCACGAAAACTCCAAATCTGGAAGGCCGGACGAGGGTTTGAATCGCTGCCCACAGAATAACGCTCCTGTGTTTCATCACGTCATCAGGTCGGCCCTATGCATCTCACGGATAATGAGAGCAAGTCGAGTTTTACAAGGTACCTTTATTCGTACGGAGGAGATTTTCGGCCTACAGAAAAACTAGCATAAAACGTGGTGAATAATTCTACTACAATGCGACATTAGCGGTACAAGCTTGCAATTGTACACATTTGTTTGACGACTGCTTTTGAAATGTGTAATAACCTCTGCACCTTTCTTCAACCGTTTGGAGTTCTTCATTGATTCAGCGACTGATGCTAAACTGTTACTAGAAGGGGAGAAAATAATTAACTGCATTGTAATTAGAATAAACTACGTTAAAATACTCAGTTAAATATAATTTTCATTTTCAGTTATCGACAAAGTATGAGATGTGTTCAAAAAACAGCGAGAGTTTTTTGTCTACACCACTGTTATCTCCTTTAAAATAGTTCCCGTTAGAAATTACACACTTATGCCAGTCCAGTATGAAATATCCAAAAACACTTCTGGAACTAGTTCTGGGATAGCTATTGGAGCAGTGCAGCAAGATAGGCAGTCGCTTGTACCCTGTTGAGTGCCAAAATGGATGGGTCAAGGCTGCCAAGACTGCAGGGGAGGGGTGGCAGAGCCGATCTTCTAGTGATAAGTGCGGCAGTGGCTTTCCCACCTCGGCATTAGGCGTTCTATGGTTTGCCTAGTGATATTAGAGTCCGTCGGAGATGAAGCTACAGTAGTTAAAGACACGCACTCTTGCCCAGTGACTCGTCCTAGCATTGGCCTCTGGTGTTCATGTTCCAAGGGTGTGGTCAGGCATCGATGTCGCAGCCCATGGGGAAGACGCAACGCTGCAGTGGATTGGCTGGGCGGTAGTGCGGCGGCTCGGCAATGCTGACGCACCAGGAGCTGAGTCATCAGCTCACGGTCACAGCCCCTAAAGCGGCGGCTGTCGCAGGCCAGTGGGGAGGCAAAGTGGCGCGGCGCTCCAAACCACGGATATTGGTGAGCAGGTTGTGGGGTGTTCACAACCCGCTCGTTACAGTTGCCAGTTCGAACCTCTGCATGGTGGGTCCAGCGGTATGTGTAACAAAACAGCACCCTAGTGACTGTTCAGCTGTCTGGCAATTAACGAATGCAGCGCTGGTTGGGATGCTGCTGCATCGACACCTCATTACCAGAACCTCTGCTGCACCTTGACGTAACATGTGGCACTTCGGCGAACTGGCTGTGTCCTCAGCCTTGTGCCGCTCCCAGATGATAACTGGAACACAGTGTCTCGAATTTCTTTAACATTGTGGTGTGCTGCAAGACCCTACAGGACTCTCTACAGGATGAGTTTTTAATTTCATGTGAAACGATGACTTTTTGAAGCTTTTGTTATTTTTTGCTTCCGACTGGGATGAATGAGCCTTAGTTTCGATTATGATGATGACGTTTGGTTTGTGGGGCACTCAACGGCACAGTTATCAGCGCCCGTGCAAATTCCCAACCTTTGCTCAGTCTAAACTCGCCACTTTCATGATTGATGATGAAGTGATGAGGACAACACAAACACCAGGTCATCTCGAGGCAGGTGAAAATCCCTGCTCCCTCTGGGGATCGAACTCAGGAACCAACGCTCGGGAAGCAAAAACGCGACCGCGAGACCACGAACTGCGGACCTTAGTTTCGATGTCAAATTCGTAAACCCATGTTCGATCACCTGTTATGACATGTTCCAATAGCTGTGCATCGACCTTCATTTCATCTAACGACCCCTGTTTTTTGTTCAATATTCAACAATTTTGGAACAAATCTGTAGATCTGCGCTATCTCAAACATTTTTCACAAAATTCTTATACACTTGCTTACTTGGTCATTAATTAAATTCTATTCCTTATGGAAGGTAGATTGTCTCGTCCTCTCTAAAAATTCCATATTCCCGACCAAACTGCATCTAATTACTTACTTGGACTGTGCCTTTTGACTGATTTCCTTTTATGAACCTACTGATACGTCTTTGAGCTAAAATGACGCAAGGTGTAGCGCAAGTTGCTGTGGAGTGGAAGGAGGGACCCCAAAACATGCAGGGGCAGCAGCATTCATTGTTA
Source organism: Schistocerca americana (assembly GCF_021461395.2). Classification (NCBI taxonomy): domain Eukaryota; kingdom Metazoa; phylum Arthropoda; class Insecta; order Orthoptera; family Acrididae; genus Schistocerca; species Schistocerca americana. Next base: position 126,958,477 of record NC_060123.1, on the reverse strand, counting down.
TACACTCCGTATTTAAGTTCAGAACTGGATTAACAATCACTCGGTGTAACTGGCTGTAACGACGACAGTAAATAACATTTCATATAGCAATCAGTCAGAATTTCAGCAACTGATATCATCCCTCAGGGAAACAAAAACGGGTACTCAGTCAGCTCTTTAATGCCAAAATTACAGTAAAATTGCGTCTCATATACAATATTAACTTCATATTGCACAGGAAATTTACTGGCAAACCATAGTCGTGCTGAGACTGCACTTAACCGCACAGGCTCAAATAAATAATGTTCTTCCTAGACAAATAATTAAAGGGCATAAAATTCCTCTAAAAATGTAAAAGCAAATAGATAACAGAATAATAAAAAATTAAATACACCTAAACAATGGGGCCAAGTAGTTGTCAATTTCTCCAGCACATGACCAAGTTATAAAGGGTAAATTTAAAAATAGTTTTGCTCCTGCGAGGCAATTAAATGTAACTTCTCCAAAATTTACATAAAGTGGAAATACAGAAATACGAGGGTTGCCCAGAAGGTAATGCGCCGCATTTTTTTTCTTAGACGAAAACAACGCCACGAATGCGAAACGTTACCTATGTATTATTTGGAGTTTCGTGACTGAGCGCGCCAAGTTACCGTCACTTCCGACAGATAGCCTAGCTGCAGGACAGTCCCAAAATGACGTCTGTAGGTGATGTACGTTACAAGCAACGTGCCTTCATTGGATTTCTTACTGCAGAGAAAGAAAGTGTGGGGAATATTCACAAATGCTTGTGCAAAGTCTGTGGATAATCTGCCGTCGACAGAAGTACGATTAGTCGCTGGGCACGGAGGCTGAGGTCGTCAGAAGGTGGTTTGGAGGAGTCCACGATTTGCAGCTGTCGGGGAGACCGTCCACGGCTGTCACACCTGACATGTTGCAGCGAGCTGATGTTGTCTATCGCGAGGACGGACGCATTACGACTCGGCAGTTGGCGCTGCATCAGTCAGTCAGCAAAGGACGTTCACACAGTGAAGCACTGGCTGCGCCACCAGGACGAAGATTGCTATCGACAGGGCATACACGCCCTTGTTTCGCGCTGGAGGAAGGCCATAGAACGGGATGGACGTTACGCGGTAAAGTGGGGTGTGTAGATAAAACACCATTCTTTCGTGTGTGTAATTCTCATTTTGTTCAATAAAGAATTCTTGAAGAAAAAATACGGTGCATTACTTTCTGGGCTACCCTCATAACACAAAGATCAACAAACGTTACCACTAGAACCAGCCAGTCCTAAAGGCAAACAATTATCTTGTCTAAATGAGTCTAAATACTGGACAGGGCAATGTTGTTGTTGTTGTGGTCTTCAGTCCGGAGACTGGTTTGATGCAGCTCTCCATGTTAATCTATCCTGTGCAAGCTCCTTCATCTCCCAGTACCTACTGCAACCTACATCCTTCTGAATCTGCTTAGTGTATCCATCTCTTGGTCTCCCTCTACGATTTTTACCCTCCATACTGCCCTCCAGTGCTAAATTTGTGATCCCTTGATGCCTCAGGACATGTCCTACCAACCGATCCCTTCTTCTAGTCAAGTTGTGCCACAAGCTTCTCTTCTCCCCAATCCTATTCAATACCTCCTCATCAGTTACGTGATCTACCCACCTAATCCTCAACGTTCTTCTGTAGCACCACATTTCGAAAGCTTTTATTCTCTTCTTGTCCAAACTATTTATTGTCCATGTTTCACTTCCATACATGGCTACACTCCATACAAATACTTTCAGAAACGACTTCCTGACACTTAAATCTATACTCGATGTTAACAAATTTCTCTTCTTCAGAAACACTTTCCTTGCCATTGCCAGTCTACATTTGATATCCTCTCTACTTCGACCATCATCAGTTATTTTGCTCCCCAAATAGCAGAACTCCTTTAGTACTTTAAGTGTCTCATTTCCTAATCTAATTCCCTCAGCATTACCCGACTTAATTAGACTACATTCCATTATCCTCGTTTTGCTTTTGTTGATGTTCATCTTATATCCTCCATTTCAGAGACTATCCATTTCGTTCAACTGCTCTTCCAAGTCCTTTGCTGTCTCTGACAGAATTACAATGTCATCGGCGAACCTCAAAGTTTTTATTTCTTCTACATGGATTTTAATACCTACTCCAAATTTTTCTTTTGTTTCCTTTACTGCTTGCTCAATATACAGATTGAATAACATCGGGGAGAGGCTACAACCCTGTCTCACTCCCTTCCCAACGACTGCTTCCCTTTCATGTCCCTCGACTCTTATAACTGCCATCTGGTTTCTGTACAAATTGTAAATAGCCTTTCGCTCCATGTATTTTACCCCTGCCACCTTTAGAATTTGAAAGAGAGTATTCCAGTCAACATTGTCAAAAGCTTTCTCTAAGTCTACAAATGCTAGAAACGTAGGTTTGCCTTTCCTTAATCTTCCTTCTAAGATAAGTCGTAAGGTCAGTATTGCCTCACGTGTTCCAACATTTCTACGCAATCCAAACTGATCTTCCCCGAGGTTGGCTTCTACCAGTTTTTCCATTCGTCTGTAAAGAATTCGCGTTAGTATTTTGCAGCTGTGACTTATTAAACTGATAGTTCGGTAATTTTCACATCTGTCAACACCTGCTTTCTTTGGGATTGGAATTATTATATTCTTCTTGAAGTCTGAGGGTATTTCGCCTGTCTCGTACATCTTGCTCACCAGATGGTAGAGTTTTGTCAGGACTGGTTCTCGCAAGGCCGTCAGTATTTCTAATGGAATGTTGTCTACTCCCGGGGCCTTGTTTCGACTCAGGTCTTTCAGTGCTCTGTCAAACTCTTGACGCAGTATCGTATCTCCCATTTCATCTTCATCTACATCCTCTTCCATTTCCATAATATTGTCCTCAAGTACATCGCCCTCGTATAGACCCTCTATATACTCCTTCCACCGTTCTGCTTTCCCCTCTTTGCTTAGTACTGGATTTCCATCTGAGCTCTTGATATTCATACAAGTGGCTCTCTTTTCTCTAAAGGCCTCTTTAATTTTCCTGTAGGCAGTATCTATCTTATCCCTAGTGAGATAAGCCTCTACATCTTTACATTTGTCCTCTAACCATCCCTGCTTAGCCATTTTGCACTTCCTGTCGATCTCATTTTTGAGACATTTGTATTCCTTTTTGCCTGCTTCATTTACTGCATTTTTATATTTTCTCCTTTCCTCAATTAAATTTAATATTTCTTCTGTTACACAAGGATTTCTACTAGCCCTCGTCTTTTTACCTACTTGATCCTCTGCTGCCTTTACTACTTCATCCCTCAGAGCTACCCATTCGTCTTCTACTGTATTTCTTTCCCCCATTCCTGTCAATTGTTCCCTTATGCTCTCCCTGAAACTCTGTACAACCTCTGGTTTAGTCAGTTTATCCAGGTCCCATCTCCTTAAATTCCCACCTTTCTGCAGTTTCTTCAGTTTTAATCTACAGTTCATAACCAATAGATTGTGGTCAGAGTCCACATCTGCCCCTAGAAATGTCTTACAATTTAAAACCTGGTTCCTAAATCTCTGTCTTACCATTATATAATATATCTGATACCTTTTAGTATCTCCAGGATTCTCCCATGTGTACAACCTTCTTTCATGATTCTTGAACCAAGTGTTAGCTATGATTAAGTTATGCTCTGTGCAAAATTCTACCAGGGCAATAGAAAACCGAATTATTCAAACATTCAATTTGAGGGCGAATCAGCCAAGCACAATGGGATTGAAACATATTAGTTTGCCCTTTCAGCCTCAATTAGTACTAATGACTTTAAAAAAAATATAACAAAATTTCTCAGAATATAAAAATTTAGGCCGCGGCAGCAACAGTAAAGTAGCTCAATCACTCTCACCTCCAGGCAAGATACCGTGACGGCGCCACACGTAACAGACTGCTGGCGGCAGAAATCCAAGAACCCACTTCTATAACAGACTAAGATTAGGAATAAAGAGGCAACAGAGTGGATCAAATTCAGTTACAGAGATACACAAGAAAATAGAACTATCGGGCTTTGGCGGTAACCTAAGAAAATCGAGGGCGGGAGCAGACACAAGCGTTGCGAGCGCAGCTACGTGGCAACGAGTCACGCAAACGTAATGACACGAACACACAGGCGCAGCGCAATGGCTAAACAGCGCGAATAAACCAACAGGACAGGCCGGTATGGCAAACACAGGAAAGAACTCAGAGCTACTTGCAAGCAACACATGTACCACGCCAAAGCCCTACTTCGAAAATTTATGGCAAAATTTAGATTAAAACATTCAAATTCACTCTTGCCATTTCAAAAATAGCACTATAATGTAAAACTGATAGACCTCTGGTAAGAATTCATCACGCGTGACACAGATTTAAATCTGCATGAACAGTAACCCCCATTTAGTTTAGCAAGTACCCTTATTGCAGAACATACCCTCACTCATGTTGCCTACCCTGCCCATTTTATAACTGCTAGGAACTGTAATTCATTCATAGGGTAGCCATGCAATAACGAGACCAGTCAGGAGTGGTCGTTAATTCAACAAATTAACACAATGACGATATGCAGCTCACTACCGTAGTTTAGGACATCGAGTTCAGTCTAAATTAGGAACAAGACATCCAGCAGCTGCACGTGGTCGCATTAGAGATTCGAAACATAAAGGGCTTACAAGGTGTGACAATGTATCTTAAATACGTTGTGCATGGAACATTATGTTCTCGCCACGATCATTTGAGAAAAGAGTTCTCGGTGCGAATAACGTCCTCCAATCCTTTTTGTTATTGGTTCATGCTAGCAAGTAATTGATCTGATATTACACTGCCCCCCTCCCCCCTATTCTAGTAGTTCGTTGTTGATGTAAGTGGTATGTCTGAAACATGTCACGTTCAGTGTAATGTGTCACAATCTGGAGGATGATAATCATTTGAGTTTCCGTCAATCCCAATTTTCGTGGCACTAGGCGGACCACGCCCTGTGTGTCGAGTGGTTCGCAGTGGCCGCGTACATGCTTGCTTGCACCACTAAACTGACGTTTCCGTCTTCTGACGTAGCGCGCCAACAAAATTTCACGTGCAGCTGCGAGAAACCAAACGCTCCGCAACTGTTATTGCAGTTCTTGTCATTGTCGTTATTACTGATTGTCATTAAGCTGAACATTTGAAGCTGTTTGTGCTTTAATAGCCGGCCGCGGTGGCCGTGCGGTTCTAGGAGCTGCAGTCCGGAACCGCGGGACTGCTACGGTCCCAGGTTCGAATCCTGCCTCGTGCATGGATGTGTGTGATGTCCTTAGGTTAGTTAGGTTTAAGTAGTTCTAAGTTCTAGGGGACTGATGACCTAAGATGTTAAGTCCCATAGTGCTCAGAGCCATTTGAACCATTTTCGTGCTTTAATAGACTTTCGTTTAATAAAATAGGAGGAGTCGGCTCTGCCCCCGTACTTCTAGTTGTAACGTTTTCTGGTATCAGATTACCACTGTGTATTTCATTGTCGTATGTGTTTTCACCGGGTATGTATTTTCGCATAACAAATCTCAGGCACCTGAGCTGCTAGTGATGTGTCATTTATAAGCTGTTGCTTTGCTGCGTTTAATTTCTTTTTTTGTGTTACCTATCTGATCATGAAACTGAGTTTTGACATTCCGTTGCTATTTAGACAAATCTTGTGTCAAAATTTGTGGTACAAGTCCAAATTCATCTTTAACTGGTTGTGCAGAAATGCTCTGATCTGAATACGCTTTGTTAATAGTTTGCTGCACGGCTTTCTGTATTTATGATTCTCATCTTCTGTAATTTGTTCGTCCTTTGCCTTCAAAAATTCATCTAATTTCCTTTCTGATCAGTGGAGAGATCCTCCAGTTGGATTTCAGCCTGTTGAACGGTGCATTTCAAAGTTTCTTCTTCTAGTTTAAAAGTACTAATGTTTTCAGTCAGTTACTTTTTCGAGCGCAGGGCTGTCAATTTTTCGGCCCAATACTGGGCTAAGTCAAAAGCTTCAGGCTTGATTTGCCAAGGGTCGTCAAGGGATCAACGCGCAGGACAATTTAGATATGTTACAAGATGTTCCATGTTTTTTATTTGTCCACAGCCAATTTTTCCTCAGATTCAGCAGTAATTGTAATGGTGGTTTTCACGTTTTAGATATCGTTACTAATAGAACCTAGATAAGCTCGCAACTCGTTGGTCCTATAACTAGCAATCTCAGTTTTTAACTGTTCAGTCTGATTTTTGACCTTCTCATTAATTCTTGCGACCTGGCTAGTCAAATCGTCTTGTTGCTAATTCATACCTTCCTGTTTCTGATTCGGACTGGTTGCATTACTAGCCAAGGCTCCTGGTTTTTGTAAAATTAACGTGATAGGATTGACAGGTTTCAAAGGCGAATTCTCCGTCTGGTATCTGATTAGACTCAGTTTCTGTCTGAGAAGAAGCCATTACCCTGAACTGCTGACGCTATTTGTCGAAAATGTTATTTATCGTAATGCAGCTAACATGTAAACAGCTTACAGATGGTATCTCCGTGCTGCTCAACACTATCAAATACTTCTTTGCAAGACAAAAGCTAATCGTTACTACAAACTGCCCGGGCCTAATTAAGAATATCCGCCATTCTGTGGCCGGTTTTTACAAAGTACACAATAATTGCGTATTAGTTACCAATATTACTACCGACTAAATTTTCTACTCTTAAAGTCTCAAATAAACAAATTTTATAGCTACAGAAAGCAGGACTAGGTGGGATGAGCGGTATGTTATCTTACCTTGTGTTGTAGCCTTTAACACTGATGTCTTTGCAAGAATTTATTTGTGGTGTCACCGCCAGACACCACACTTGCTAGGTGGTAGTTTAAATCGGCCGCGGTCCATGTAGTACATGTCGGACCCGCGTGTCGCCACTGTGATCGCAGACCTAGCGCCACCACCAAGGCAGGTCTCGTGATACGAGAGTGGACTCGACCCCAGTTGTACGAGAACCAAGCTACCGCCCAGTTGTACGCGAACCTAGCTATCGCCCAGATGTACGAAGCCTTTCTCTCTCATTAGCCGAGAGACAGAATAGCCATCAGAAGTTAATGGCTACGAATAGCAAGGAGCCATTTGTATCAGTGCCTATAGCTTACGAGTATTCAAGAGAGATGTATTCCCAGGAGTCAATAAAAGTTAAGTAAAAAGCATCTACATACTTTTCTTCGTATTCATTTATAAGTTCTCATGTTCCAGACTTCACGCCCGTCTGCTGTATGCGTGCACTATCGGCTACCGCGTTAGTCAAGCTTTCTTTTTCAGCTAAACTTCAATGTGTCGGTCCAGCTACCGACGACACTACATTATTAATTGCATTATTTCCTTATTTTTACAATCTTTCCTTTAATTTCGTTACTAAAATCCAATAAATTTCGTTCCCTTTTAATTTTATGAGCTTTTCGATATAAGAATGTACGAGAGCTGCGTTACAAGAAAAAGGCACCAACAGTCATGAAATAAGCAAATTTTGAAATAAAATTACATTTGGAGCATATTAATGATCTATTTTGATAGCCGTACGAGCGGTAGCCAGTTAACTCACTCTAATTACAACTGGGTGAGCTAAACTGACGAAAGGTCTACGGATTTAAAATATGTAAAACGCACGGATAATTCCCCCGGAATAACTGGCTTGGCTTCGCATTTTCGTGACCGTGAAGATTTAGATTATATTAAGTGCACTATTTGATCAGTCGTAATTTTTTAATGAAATGACGTGCAAGTTCTAAGCAATTACTACAATTGGTGGCTACCTCGGTGAGAGTGCCGCAATGGCGCCTAAACAGTTATCGTTCAGGCCGGTTATTCGCGATCGTGCAACAAGACTCATTCAGAGTTCCACCTGAGAACGAGCCAATGGCACATTAAAGAGATTAATGTTAAGAAATAAACAATTATTATCACTTATATGAGTTTACAATGGTACATACATCTTAACAGACCAATGGCAGGACGAGGAAATCCAAAGAAGGAGAAAGACAGACAAAAGAGAGGTTATATCACAAAGATATTGTATTAAGTTGGTGCCTAAATTCGTAGCGTTCTTGTTTTGCATGTAGGTATTCCGATCTCTATGGTTTTATTTATCGATTGTCACTTATTCATTGTACTCCACTGTTGCTATATGAATTTACATACTGTCGTTTTTTCATTTGGAGGTAGTGAATGAATCTTCGGACGCTAGAAAATGGAGTGTTACGTTGAGAAATCGGAACATTTCCGACGTATCCTTTTGTTTAACAGAGAGGTGACAGCAGCGGAACAGCCAGAAACATCTGCGCCGGTTTGGGGATAATGCCATTGGACAAAACAAGGCAAGAAAATAGTTTTCTCGTTTTAAGGAGGATCGTTTTGACATTAGTGACACCACGTTCAGGAAGACCTTCGGGGTTTGATGAAAATCGTTTAAACGCTTTAATACACAATGATCCAAGTCAATGAACTGTGATCATTCCACCATAGTGTGATGTTTGTATGCAACGGGGAAGGTTCGAAAATCTGGTATATAGGTACTGCGTGCTCTAAGACAAAATAACAAAAATCAGTGGCTCACCACATGTGCACCTCTGCTTGTTCGTCATCAATTGGCTCGTGAACAACACCGACCGCTCCTACCCTGCATCATTATTGGTGACGAGAAATGTTGCCTTCAGGCTAACGTAAGGAAAATAAAGGAATGGTTGAGCTCAAACAACGCAGCGACTCGCCGTACAAAGACCTGCGTGTATTCACAAGAAATAACTTTATGCATCTGGTAGAACAGCAGTGGTGTGGTGTACTACGGATTCATTCACCGAAGGGTAACCATCACTGCTGACATTTAATGTCTACAACTGAGACGTCTTGCAGGCGCAATCCAAGAACGACCAGGAAAACTGCGTGAAGTGATGCTACTCCACGATTTTGCTCGCCCGCATTCTGCTAGACTGACAAAAAAATGGGAAGTCACTCTGCATCCGCCTTATTCAGTTGATCTTGCGCCCTCAGATTTTCACCTTTTCCGCTCTTTGTCTGACAGCCTTCGAGGAACTTCTATTCCGGATGAAAATGGTTTCCGAACATGGCTCGACGAATTCTTCACTTCAAAACCGCGTATAATTTCTACAGTGGCGGAATCGAAAAGTTATCCCAGAGTTGGCAGACTGTTGTAAATAGTGAAGGAGAATATACGAGGCGTGTTTCTTAAGTCAGTACCGTTTTGAAATTAAAAAAAGACGTGCTAAGATATCTCAATATTTACAGTTTTACATGAAAGCCTGTACCTTAATCTACTTTTCTACATAATTTCCGTCAATATTGAGGCACTTGCCATAATGTTGTACCAGTTTTTGAATACCCTCCTCATAGAAGTCTGTCGCATGATTTGTTAACCACTGCATGACCACTGTTTTGACTTCGTCATCGTCTTGAAGACGCTGACCGCCCAGGTGTTTCTTCAAGTGCAGGAACAGATGGTAGTCACTGGGCGCAAGATCGGGGCTGTACGGAGGATGATCTAGAGTTTTCCATCGAAAAGATGAGATGAGATCTTTGGTCTGATTCGCCAGATGGGGACGGGAATTGTCTTGCAGCAAAACGATGCCCTTGGTCAACTTCCATGGACTGTTGCTTTGATTGTGGTGTGACGTAGGCCACTCATGTTTCATTGACAGTAACAATTTGGCTTAAGAAATCATCACCGTCGTTGTGGTACCGCTCAAGGAAAGTCAATGCACTGTCTAAACGTTTGGTTTTGTGCACATCCGTCAACATTTTCGGTACCCAGCGTGCGCACAATTTTCGGTAATTCAAGTGCTCGGTCACAATGCCATACAAAACACTACGGGAAACATTAGGAAAGTCATCCCGCAAGGAGGAAATCGTAAAGCGTCTGTTTTCTCTCACCTTATTGTCCACTTCCTGCACCAAACTTTCATTAACGACGGAAGGACGCCCACTCCGTTGTTCATCATGCACATTTGTGCGGCCATCTTTAAATGCTCTCACCTACTTTCTTACCATTCCATCACTCATAATGTTTTCTCCGTAAACTGCACAGATCTCACGATGAATATCGATCGCTTTTAGGCCTTTAGCAGTAAGAAATCTTATAACAGCCCGTACTTCACAGTCGGTGGGACTCACGATTATCGGAGGCATCTTAAACACTCAGTACACAACGTAAACAAGGAAGAATCAGACTGTAATGGCGTCAGTGGGTAGATTAAAGTACAGGCTTTCATGTAAAAACAAAATTATTAAGATACCTTAGCACGTCTTTTTTTTAATTTCAAAGCGGTACCTACTTAAAAAACACGCCTCGTATTATTAATAACCAAAGTCTTTGTTATGTGTATCTATTGTGTTTATTAAACTTACAGAGAAACGCTACGAACTTAAACCTAAAAATTTAAACGCCTTCCTGCAGATTTTGAGACACAATGGATTCATACTCCGATGAGCCAAAACATTGTGAACACCTGCTTAATAGCTTGTTGTTCTGTCTTTGGAACGCCGGCCGCGGTGGTCTAGCGGTTCTAGGCGCTCAGTCCGGAACCGCGGGACTGCTACGGTCGCAGGTTCGAATCCTGCCTCGGGCATGGATGTGTGTGATGTCCTTAGGTTAGTTAGGTTTAATTAGTTCTAAGTTCTAGGGGACTGATGACCACAGATGTTAAGTCCCATAGTGCTCAGAGCCATTTGAACCATTTGTCTTTGGAACGAAATAAATCACTGATGCTACCTGTCACGGATGCGACAGTCTGTTATAGGTTTGTGGAGATACAACGCATTAGAAGCCTACACACAGGTCATGTAATTCGCGTAAATAACGGGCCACTGATTTCCGTACGCGGTGAAGGCGCCGTATAGCGACCCAGATGGGTTCCATAGAATTTACATCAGTGAATTTGGTCGCCAAAACATCAACGTGACCACACTACAATGCTCCTCAAACTACTGTATTTATACTGCTGAAACATGACATCACCGTCAGAGTCGGGGAAGGCAACAAGCATACAGGTAGTTCGCAGGTGGCACGGTGTCTTCGAATACTACCACAGGTCCCGTGCAAGCTCAAGAGAATGTCTATCGTAGCATAATACTGCTCCCACCAGTCTGCTTCGGTGGCGGTGTGCGCGTTTCGAGCCGCTGTTCGCCTGAATGGCCACATTTGTGGAGAAGACCATCGATCAGAAATGTGATTCATTCTCCCAGGTGACACGTTTCCATTGATCCACTGTCCAATCCCAGCTGATCCAGTGTCCACTGCAATAGTAACTGACGGTGTCGTTGGCTCAACACGTGAACTCGTAGGCGTCGTCTGCTGTGGAGCACAATATTGATGAATAAGCGCTCAGTGGTGTGTTCAGAAACATGTATGAGTGCACCAGCATTGCGTTCTTTCGCCAGAGATGCCACAGATCGCCATCTACCCTGCTTTGCCGAGCAGACAAACCTCCGAACCCCACGTTCCGTGAAGATTGGTGGACGTGCAACCATTTAGGGCCTAGTGGTAGTTTCAGTGCTCTCCTACCTCTGTTCATAGACCCTCACGAGTATAGCACATGAGCAGTCGATCAGCTACACCGTTTTCGAGATACCCGTTCACATGCTTCAGATAATAATAATCTGCTCTTTGTCAAAGTCGCTTATCTCAGTGGGTTTCCCCATCTGCGACCCGTATCTTCACTGGAATGACTACCCAGCCATCTCCGCTCTGCTTACGTACTTCCTTACCGGTCACGTTCTCGCAACGCCACCAAGCTGCATGCAACCGCACGGTGGGCAGTGGTTCAAAAAAATGGTTCAAATGGCTCTGAGCACTATGGGACTGAGGTCATCACTCCCTTTGAACTTAGAACTACTTAAACCTAACTAATCTAAGGATATCACACACATCCATGCCCGAGGCAGGATTCGAACCTGCTACCGTAGCGGTCGCGCGGTTCCAGACTGTAGCGCCTAGAACCGCTCGGCCACTCCGGCCGGCTGGGCAGTGGTCATAATGTTTTGGCTCATCAGTATATTTTATTAATAAGACTCCTTTCTGTGTTATTAATGGCTCAGTGCTAATTAATTCATTATTTTTCTGAATGTAATTTTGATAGTACAAGAAAAACAAGAAAAAACCACTGACATGTCATTATAGATTGCACGATGTACAAGGAGGGGCAACACTTGGTCACCGGCAACGTTCGTAAAGAACATCCTGGCTTGTGTCCACGGTAATCTGAATGAGTAACCCCAAGTCATGGTACGAGAAAACCCCCATAACATCACAGAACCTCCTTTGGTGCACCATCCACACATTGCGGGTTGAACGCCTCACTGGGCCATCGGTGCAATCGACGCCTCGCATCCTTTGAAAAGAGACGAAATAGCGACTCATCGGATCGCACAGCACGCCTCTAGTCACCTATTGTTCAATCTGTGTATTATGTGGCCCAGTGAGTCATTCGGGTTGATGTGCCGTTACGAGCAATGTCATTATGCGACTTCAAGTAACAAATCCCATCGGGATATTCACTCGGAAACTTCCAGCAGCTCCTGTTGGTTTTGAAACCGATTCTCATTGGAAAGGCGTGACACTCGACCTCAGTCCCTGTCGGATAGTATCTTTTTACAAGTAGTGATCTTACGCCGTGTTATATGAGGTGCGACAATAAAGTAATGAGACTGATGTGAAAAAAATGTTGCGTACCGTTTTCGTCAAGTTTAGTGTTGTCTCCTTCAAAGTAGTTCCCTTCTGATTGCACACACTTTTTCCAGCGCTTCTGCCATTGATGGTAACATTTCTGGACCTCATCTTCTGTAATATCCTCCAAGACCCTCGCCACAGCATTTTGGACATCTTGTGTTGTTTGAAAATGGTGTCCCTAGACCGCCGTTTTGACTCTTGGAAATAGAAAAAAGTCGCACGGAGAGATATCTGGTGAATAAGGTGGCTGTGGTAGTACTGAAATTTGTTTTGAGGCTAAAAATTGCTGTACTGACAGAACAGTATGGGATGGCGCATTATTGTGATGCAGAATCCAATTATCAGCAATGTTGGCACGGATACGAAGAACTCTTTTACGAAGTCTTTCTAAAATTTTTTTGTAGTAATATTGATTAACTGTTTGTCCAGGAGGCACCCACTCTTTATAAACATTTCCCTTGGAATCAAAGAAGCACACAAGTATGCATTTCAATTTTGGCTTTGACATGAGAGCTTTTTTTGGGCTGGGTGATCCATTTGAGCACCATTGTGAACTTTGAGGTTTTGTATCCGGATTGTACTGAAAAAACCAACTTTCATCACCAGTGATAACGTGGCTCAACAATTCTAGATTGATTTCCGTTTGCTCTAACAGATCGGCTGCCACATTTATCTGTGTTTCTCGCTGTTGTGGTGTGAGATTTTTGGGGACCATTTTTGCACAAATCTTTCTCATACCAAGATCTTCAGTTATTATTAGACGAACCGTTTCTCGATTGATGTTCAGTTCGTCTGCAATCATTTTCACGGATAATCTTCGATCAGATCGTAGGAGTTCAGCACCCTGGCCAAGTTGACATCCGTCCGTGAGGTTGATGGTCGTCCACTGCGATCTTCATCTTCAACATTCGTTCTGCCTTCACTAAACATTTAATGGCAACAAAAAACTTGAGCTCTTCACATAACCTCCTCTCCAAAGGCCTTCGCCGGCAACGGTGGCCGAGCGGTTCTAGGCGCTACAGTCTGGAACCGCGCGACCTCTGTGGTCGCAGGTTCGAATCCTGCCTCGGGCATGGATGTGTGTGATGTCCTAAGGTTAGTTAGGTTTAAGTAGTTCTAAGTTCTAGGGGACTGATGACCTCAGAAGTTAAGTCCCATAGTGTTCAGAGCCATTTGAACCATTTGAACCAAAAGCCTTCTGAAGCTTACCGTTAGTTGTCTCCGCGTTTTCACCCGATGTAACGCAAAAGGAAATGTCATACCGTTGCGCAATATTATGCGGTTCCATTTCCATCACCAGAGACACAAACATGTCTTAACTTACTACAGCACAACTCACGGCTGAGCAGTTGCATCGATGTGTCACTTGGACTAGAAGCAGCTTATACACTCCTGGAAATGGAAAAAAGAACACATTGACACCGGTGTGCCAGACCCACCATACTTGCTCCGGACACTGCGAGAGGGCTGTACAAGCAATGATCACACGCACGGCACAGCGGACACACCAGGAACCGCGGTGTTGGCCGTCGAATGGCGCTAGCTGCGCAGCATTTGTGCACCGCCGCCGTCAGTGTCAGCCAGTTTGCCGTGGCATACGGAGCTCCATCGCAGTCTTCAACACTGGTAGCATGCCGCGACAGCGTCGACGTGAACCGTATGTGCAGTTGACGGACTTTGAGCGAGGGCGTATAGTGGGCATGCGGGAGGCCGGGTGGACGTACCGCCGAATTGCTCAACACGTGGGGCGTGAGGTCTCCACAGTACATCGATGTTGTCGCCAGTGGTCGGCGGAAGGTGCACGTGCCCGTCGACCTGGGACCGGACCGCAGCGACGCACGGATGCACGCCAAGACCGTAGGATCCTACGCAGTGCCGTAGGGGACCGCACCGCCACTTCTCAGCAAATTAGGGACACTGTTGCTCCTGGGGTATCGGCGAGGACCATTCGCAACCGTCTCCATGAAGCTGGGCTACGGTCCCGCACACCGTTAGGCCGTCTTCCGCTCACGCCCCAACATCGTGCAGCCCGCCTCCAGTGGTGTCGCGACAGGCGTGAATGGAGGGACGAATGGAGACGTGTCGTCTTCAGCGATGAGAGTCGCTTCTGCCTTGGTGCCAATGATGGTCGTATGCGTGTTTGGCGCCGTGCAGGTGAGCGCCACAATCAGGACTGCATACGACCGAGGCACACAGGGCCAACACCCGGCATCATGGTGTGGGGAGCGATCTCCTACACTGGCCGTACACCACTGGTGATCGTCGAGGGGACACTGAATAGTGCACGGTACATCCAAACCGTCATCGAACCTATCGTCCTACCATTCCTAGACCGGCAAGGGAACTTGCTGTTCCAACAGGACAATGCACGTCCGCATGTATCCCGTGCCACCCAACGTGCTCTACAAGGTGTAAGTCAACTACCCTGGCCAGCAAGATCTCCGGATCTGTCCCCCATTGAGCATGTTTGGGACTGGATGAAGCGTCGTCTCACGCGGTCTGCACGTCCAGCACGAACGCTGGTCCAACTGAGGCGCCAGGTGGAAATGGCATGGCAAGCCGTTCCACAGGACTACATCCAGCATCTCTACGATCGTCTCCATGGGAGAATAGCAGCCTGCATTGCTGCGAAAGGTGGATATACACTGTACTAGTGCCGACATTGTGCATGCTCTGTTGCCTGTGTCTATGTGCCTGTGGTTCTGTCAGTGTGATCATGTGATGTATCTGACCCCAGGAATGTGTCAATAAAGTTTCCCCTTCCTGGGACAATGAATTCACGGTGTTCTTATTTCAATTTCCAGGAGTGTAGATCAAGGTCAAAGATATTGTGCCTACGGAAGCCTACAGGGTTGCCACATCTTGCAAAGAAAATCAGTCTCATTAATGTATTGTCGCACCTCGTATCTACATCTACATCTACATTGATACTCCGCAAGCCACCCAACGGTGTGTGGCGGAGGGCACTTTACGTGCCACTGTCATTACCTCCCTTTCCTGTTCCAGTCGCGTATGGTTCGCGGGAAGAACAACTGTCTGAAAGCCTCCGTGCGCGCTCTAATCTCTCTAATTTTACATTCGTGATCTCCTCGGGAGGTATAAGTAGGGGGAAGCAATATATTCGATACCTCATCCAGAAACGCACCCTCTCGAAACCTGGCGAGCAAGCTACACCGCGATGAGGAGCGCCTGTCTTGCAGAGTCTGCCACTTGAGTCTATTAAACATCTCCGTAACGCTATCACGGTTACCAAATAACCCTGTGACGAAACGCGCCGCTCTTCTTTGGATCTTCTCTATCTCCTCCGTCAGACCGATCTGGTACGGATCCCACACTGATGAGCAATACTCAAGTATAGGTCGAACGAGTGTTTTGTAAGCCACCTCCTTTGTTGATGGACTACATTTTCTAAGCACTCTCCCAATGAATCTCAACCTGGTACCCGCCTTACCAACAATTAATTTTATATGATCATTCCACTTCAAATCGTTCCGCACGCATACTCCCAGATATTTTACAGAAGTAACTGCTACCAGTGTTTGTTCCGCTATCATATAATCATACAATAAAGGATCCTTCTTTCTATGTATTCGCAATACATTACATTCGTCTATGTTAAGGGTCAGTTGCCACTCCCTGCACCAAGTGCCTATCCGCTGCAGATCTTCCTGCATTTCGCTACAATTTTCTAATGCTGCAACTTCTCTGTATACTACAGCATCATCCGCGAAAAGCCGCATGGAACTTCCGACACTATCTACTAAGTCATTTATATATATTGTGAAAAGCAATGGTCCCATAACACTCCCCTGTGGCACGCCTGAGGTTACTTTAACGTCTGTAGACGTCTCTCCATTGATAACAACATGCTATGTTCTGTTTGCTAAAAACTCTTCAATCCAGCCACACAGCTGGTCTGATATTCCGTAGGCTCTTACTTTGTTTATCAGGCGACAGTGCGGAACTGTATCGAACGCCTTCCGGAAGTCAAGAAAAATAGCATCTACCTGGGAGCCTGTATCTAATATTTTCTGGGTCTCATGAACAAATAAGGCGAGTTGGGTCTCACACGATCGCTGTTTCCGGAATCCATGTTGATTCCTACATAGTAGATTCTGGGTTTCCAGAAATGACATGATACGCGAGCAAAAAACATGTTCTAAAATTCTACAAGAGATCGACGTAAGAGATATAGGTCTATAGTTTTGCGCATCTGCTCGACGACCCTTCTTGAAGACTGGGACTATCTGTGCTCTTTTCCAATCATTTGGAACCCTCCGTTCCTCTAGAGACTTGCGGTACACGACTGTTAGAAGGGGGGCAAGTCCTTTCGCGTACTCTGTGTAGCTGTGAGTGGCACATCATTCCTTGCAGACACACTGGACTGTCCCGCCAACAAACCTGGCAATTTCGTTCAGTGTGCTTTCACCAACACGTGCAAATACGATGGCTTCTTGCTGACATTCTGGCACGTATCCTCTGTGAAACCATCTTACTGCGTCGAGTCCATACAAGTGACTGGCATGTACGAGGTGTGTCCAGAAAGTAATGGAATTTTTATCACCAATAGATTTATCGCAGATAATGTTACAAACGTTTAATATTATTCGGAGTAGTTCCCTTGGGCATCGATACGCTTTTTCAAGCAGCTTTTCCACACACGCTAGACATCTTGGCAGGCTTTAGTGGGGACCTCAGCAAGGACCCTCGTCTCGGCTCTTTGAGTGGCCTCAGTCGATCCGAAACGGATTCCTTTCAGGGCGGTCTTGACCTTTGGAAGAGAAGGAAGTCGGCTGGAACCACGTCTGGACTGTAGCGAGGTTGCGTGCGGCAGCGTTGACAAGCTGTGCTTCGGCAGGCACCCACGGACGTGCAGGGCAATGTGGCTTGGAGCGTTGTCGTGGTGGAGCTGCCAGGTAGTGGGGGACTTCCTTCCTCACTTGGACGACCTTTTTTCGCAGTTTTTCCAGCACATGAACATAGTAGGCAACGTTCACGATTAGGCCTCGAGGAACGAACTCCCTGTGGCCCACACCTTTGGCGTCGAAAAAGACAATCGACGTCGTTTTCAATTTCGACTTGTTCATTCTTGTTTTTTTTCGGTTTTCGGAATCCCGATGTGTGCCACTCGCGGCTTCAACGCTTCGTTGCTGAGTCGTACTCCAAATACCACGTTTTATCCCCAGTGATGACACTGCCCAAAAAAGAAGGTTTAGTTCCCATTCATTCGAGAAGTTCAGTCGCGACAGCCATCCGGTGATTCTTCTGATCGTCCGTCAAAAGTTTGGGAATCAACTTGGCATAAACCTTCATACGCAATTTATCGGCCACCAGTTCATGTAGAATTGTTTTGGGAATGTTGACAGTTTCTGCAATCTTCCGGACTCTCAACAGATGGTCAGTATTTAACAGATCACGCACACGGGCCATTGTCGTCGGTTGTGCTGACTGACGGCCGTCCAGCGCGGGGTTCGTCGACCACCTCTTTCCGTCCTTTCTTCTACATCTACATCTACATTTATACTTCGCAAGCCACCCAACGGTGTGTGGCGGAGGGCACTTTACGTGCCACTGTCATTACCTCCCTTTCCTGTTCCAGTCGCGTATGGTTCGCGGGAAGAACGACTGCCGGAAAGCTTCCGTGCGCGCTCGAATCTCTCTAATTTTACATTCTTGATCTCCACTGGAGGTATAAGTAGGGGGAAGCAGTATATTAGATACCTCATCCAGAAACGCACCCTCTCGAAACCTGGCGAGCAAGCTACACCGCGATGCAGAGCGCCTCTCTTGCAGAGTCTGCTACTTGAGTTTGCTAAACATCCCCGTGACGCTATCACGCTTACCAAATAACCCTGTGACCAAACGCGCCGCTCTTCTTTGGATCTTCTCTATCTCCTCTGTCAACCCGACCTGGTACGGATCCCACACTGATGAGCAATACTCAAGTATAGGTCGAAAGAGTGTTTTGTAAGCCACCTCCCTTGTTGATGGACTACATTTTCTAAGGACTCTCCCAATGAATCTCAACCAGGCACCCACCTTACCAACAATTAATTTTATATGATCATTCCACTTCAAATCGTTCCGTACACATGCTCCCAGATATTTTACAGAAGTAACTGCTACCAGTGTTTGTTCTGCTATCGTACAATAAAGGATCCTTCTTTCTATGTATTCGCAATACATTACATTTGTCTATGTTAAGGGTCAGTTGCCACTCCCTGCACCAAGTGCCTATCCGCTGTAGATCTTCCTGCATTTCGCTACAATTTTCTAATGCTGCAATTTCTCTGTATACTACAGCATCAACCGCGAAAAGCCGCATGGAACTTCCGACACTATCTACTAGGTCATATATATATATATATATATATATATATATATATATATATATATATATATATATTGTGAAAAGCAATGGTCCCATAACACTCACCTGTGGCACGCCAGAGGTTACTTTAACGTCTGTAGACGTCTCTCCATTGAGAACAACGTGCTGTCTTCTGTTTGCTAAAAACTCTTCAATCCAACCAGACAGCTGGTCTGATATTTCGTATGCTTTTACTTTATCAGGCGACAGAGCGGAACTGTATCGAACGCCTTCCAAAAGTCAAGGAAAATAGCATCTACCTGGGAGCCTGTATCTAATATTTTCTTGGTCTCATGAACAAATAAAGCGAGTTGGGTCTCACACGATCGCTGTTTACGGAATCCATGTTGATTCCTACAGAGTAGATTCTGGGTTTCCAGAAATGACATGATAAGCGAGCAAAAAACATGTTTTAAAATTCTACAACAGATCGATGTCAGAGATATAAGCCTATAGTTTTGCGCATCTGCTCGACGACCCTTCATGAAAACTGGAACTACCTGTACTCTTTTCGAATCATTTGGAACCTCCCGTTCCTCTAGAGACTTGCGGTACATGGCTGTTAACCACCACGAAGCTTGCGAATACGATAGACTGCTGTCCTAGTATGCTTGCACAGTCAATCGGTGGCTTCCGCTACAAATTTGTTCAGTTTCGAACAAAACTTGACAGCATAACGTTGGTCGAGTGACGATTCCATCGCGTTTCGAGATACAGGCAGTAGGGATGGTGGTTATCGCTGAAACAACCAGTTTCGGGTTACACCGGTTCTTTTCGTCTCCAGTTTAAACTGTTAAAACGGCTCGAAATAAGCGGTTTCTGAAATGACCGATTTTCGGTTTTCTGTTGCTATTACGAAGTTCCAGAATTAAACGTAGACATCGAACCAAGATTGAAAAGTTCTGATAAAGGCTGAGAAGAAGGAGATCACGATCGATGTGGGGTTGAGGCTGCAGGAGAAATCTGTCTCTTCGTTCCTAGCAGAGATTGCGAAGGTGAAGGAGACGGGCGTGACAGCAGCAAGAACGAAAGGTCAGAAGTTGATGACTTCCCTGCATTGTCAGTTTTGTATGTTACTAATTCTTTTCCCTGAAGCAACGACAAAATTAAGGGTTCCGTTATTATCCAAAGTTTATAAAATTATCAGTATATCAATCAAAGTTACTTTCTCTTCACAGGAACGTTGTGGATGTTTTCTTCTTATATTATTTCGCAAGTCTGTCGTGCCTCCTACCGTTTTCAATCTTCTTATGCAAATATGGCATTCTACTTCATTGCTTCTGTACTTTGTAGAATACTTCCATAAACGAGTGATGGCACCATTCTGTAACATTACTAATGCCTGAAGACGACAGCGAGAAACTGCGGTGTAGATCAGATGGGGGCAAGTCTTGCACTCTGCACGAGAAATGTACCGTCTAACATGCCGCGCCACACGACATCAGGGACAGTACTGTCTCTGCAATGCTGTATCGATTCTTAACGTGGTTGTTGCTAGTTCCTAATTGTAGGAGTTGCTATGAAAGTAGGGCTGATCGTGTTTCCCAGTTTCTATAACAATCTAATATCTCAAAGCAATGGAAATTTTACGAATAAGCATTTTTGTTGTTGTTGTTGTTGTTGTTGTTGTTGTTGTTGTGGTCTTCAGTCCTGAGACTGGTTTGATGCAGCTCTCCATGCTACTCTATCCTGTGCAAGCTTCTTCATCTCCCAGTACCTACTGCAACCTACATCCTTCTGAATCTGCTTAGTGTATTCATCTCTTTGTCTCCCTCTACGATTTTTACCCTCCACGCTGACCTCCAATACTAAATTGGTGATCCATTGATGCCTCAGAACATGTCCTACCAACCGATCCCTTCTTCTAGTCAAGTTGTGCCACAAACTCCTCTTCTCCCCAATTCTATTCAGTACCTCCTCATTAGTTATGTGAAAACCCATCTAATCTTCAGCATTCTTCTGTAGCACCACATTTCGAAAGCTTCTATTCTCTTCTTGTCCAAACTCTTTATCGTCCATGTTTCACTTCTATACATGGCTACACTCCAAACAAATACTTTCAGAAATGACTTCCTGACACTTAAATCTACACTCGATGTTAACAAATTTCTCTTCTTCAGAAAGGCTTTCCTTGCCATTGCCAGTCTACATTTTATATCCTCTCTACTTCGACCATCATCAGTTATTTTGCTCCCAAAATAGCAAAACTCCTTTACTACTTTAAGCCTCTCATTTCCTAATCTAATACCCTCAGCATGACCCGATTTAATTGCAATACATTCCATTATCCTCGTTTTGATTTTGTTGATGTCCATCTTATATTCTCCTTTCAAGACAGTGTCCATTCCGTTCAACTGCTCTTCCAAGTCCTTTGCTGTCTCTGACAGAATTACAATGTCATCGGCAAACATCAAAGTTTTTATTTCTTCTCCATGGATTTTAATGCCTACTCCGAACTTTTCTTTTGTTTCCTTTACTGCTTGCTGAATATACAGATCGAATAACATCGCCGGCCGCGGTGGTCTCGCGGTTAAGGCGCTCAGTCCGGAACCGCGCGACTGCTACGGTTGCAGGTTCGAATCCTGCCTCGGGCATGGATGTGTGTGATGTCCTTAGGTTAGTTAGGTTTAAGTAGTTCTAAGTTCTAGGGGACTGATGACCACAGATGTTAAGTCCCATAGTGCTCAGAGCCATTTTTTTAATAACATCGGGGAGAGGCTACAGCCCTGTCTGACTCCCTTTCCAACCACTGCTTGCCTTTCATGTCCCTCGACTCTTATACTGTAACTGCCATCTGGTTTCTGTACAAATTGTAAATAGCCTTTCGCTCCCTGTATTTTACCCCTGCCACCTTCAGAATAAGCATTACTCGTTGTAAAGGAAAGTTTTATTTAAAAATTAAAAGTTTTAGCAATGCTGCTGTGGCAAATTATTTGCCGGTTTTTTTACCCGGTTATTAGTAAAAAATGAAAATAACCTGTTTTAAAGGAAACCAAACAAATACATCGGGTATTCAGAACTGAAATACCGGTATCGGTTTTAACTGGTAGGTTTTTCCTGCCCCTAACGGGCAGTAAATGGGTGCTTGCGGAGACAGGGATCCTGACGGCTTTACCGCTCGAAGCACGCTGGCGAAGGCATCGCTACCAACTTGTCGAACGCTCTGCGCCCACTTTTAAGTACCAGCACAAAACAAGTATTGCTTCCCGCACACACCACTTCACGGCCATGACTGATGTCAATACTGGAAGGTGACATGACCGTCTGTTGCCAGCTGTACAGCACCTAGAAGCTCTTCAAAGAGTTCAGGGGCAGCCTAATATGTTGCCTGGCGAGCTTACTTGTGTAGAATAAGTTTGCCTCAAGAGGGAGCTGGGAGCTGCTAGGACTGTTCGCAGGCTGGAGGCGGGACACGGACCGGCTGCCGCTGCCTGCCGCCTCCGGGGGGCGGGCCCTGCCCCCCGCCACCGTGAGGGCGCTGCCCGCGCCTCCAGGCTGGACTCCGGGCTCTGCCTTCGCCGCCGAGACTCCGCCCCACTCTCCAGACACTGCCTCCGCTTCTGAGACGGCGCCTCTCCTCTCACGAATTAACCTCTAGCGGTCCACGCATCATTAACATCAACTGCCATGCTACTGTCTACACTCTGCAGAACGACGACGTCAGCTGTTTTTGCTTCCGCTAGTGTAATCCGTACAGTAGTACTGTAAACTTTTTTAACGCTATGAATGTGTGTTATGGAAAAGTAGACATGAATGTTACTTTATAATGCAAGTGTGTCCAACACTCAAAGGCGGGAACAGTGGACAATCGCAATTAAATGCGAAAATGGAAATCGCAAAACTGTCATGTGGAATAAGAATTCCTATCTTATTGAAGTAAGTATTTTTTTTCTTGTGACAAGGCATTAATAATGTCCTGTATTTAGTAGTATTTATCATTCAAGAATTTGTTGGAGTTCAGTGAACAATTTTTATGTTACTAACAGGAGAACCAAAAATATATCTTTATTTATTTACTACATAATACACTCACGGATAATCAGTACTATATAGCAGAGTAATGTCTTAACAACAATTTTTCCTTGGGCGGAACGTCGAATTTTGTTATTTCTGTGACCGTTGGTTACTTTTGGTCACGTTTGACGATAAGTCCATATAACATGCAAGATAGTTATGTTTCACTAATTCGAAAAGTAAGTCACAATTATCGACCGAAAATACATTTTGTGGAGGCGGGAGAAGATTTCCAAAGCGTTGCGACTAATAACTTCAAGAATAAATGTCCCAGCAAGGAAAACGCGTAGCAGCATGAGCGTACCCAGCGAGGGGCAGGGGGGGGGGGGCGGAGGCAGCTGCCCCCCCCCCCCCCCCCCTCAGAAGATATTCGCAGTTTTTTTCCTAGTTTACTGTTTTATTTAATAAGAAATGCTGCATGTATTCTCGGATTGTACAAGTGCATTCTTGTATTTAAAATGTTTATTAAAAGCAGTTTTTCACTGGTTTACTGTTTTATTTAATAGGAAGTGCTGTATGTTGTCTCGAGTCCTTGTTTCCTGAGACTAGTATGACCTGCCCCCTGCCCCCCCCCCCTCCCTAGTTCCGATCCTGGGTACGTCCTTGCGTAGCAGTTTTTTAAGTAGTTGCAAGAGCACCAGTCTGGATGTTTGACTGGTCAGTCATCATTGGCCAACATGCGCTGACTGCGATGGTGCTGCGGACAACTGACTGGAAGGGAAAACTACAGCCATTATTTTTCTTGAGGAAATTCAACACTGCTGTGTGGTTTATTGATAAGAGAATCCTCTCGGGTAAAGTATTCCCGCCTTCGAATTTCCGCACGAGGACTACTAAGGGACACCATTTAGATGACTTGTGTGTCAGCAATGATGAAAAGATGATGAGGATAACATCTATTCTCCGAGCGGAAGAGCAAAGAATCCACTCGACGTGGCCGAGAGTCGAACCTGGGCCGGATTGGTTGGTGTCCAACCACGCAAGTCCAACAGTTACGGGGGCAGATAGAGGTTGGAATGTTAGATCCCTTAATTGGGTTGGTAAGATGGAGAATTTAAAAAGGGAAAAGGATAGGCGGAAGTTAGATATAGTGGGATTTAGTGAAGTGCTGTGGCTGGAGAAATACAACGCCTGATTAGGTGAGTAGAGGGTTATAAATTCAAAATCAAATAGGAGTAACGCAGGAGCAGGTTCAATAACTAATAAGAAAATAAGAATGCGGGTAAACTACTCTGAACAATATAGCGCATGCGGTGTAGTTGCCAAGATAGACATAAAAGCCAATGACCGTCACAATGGTGCGTGTTAATATGCCAACTGCCTCCGCAGATGACCGAAAGATTAAAACAATATATGACTAGATAAAATAAATTATTCTGACAGTTAAGTGAAAGGAGAACTCAATTGAGATGGGAACTGTAAAGCGATGTTAAGAAAAGGAAGGAAAGGAAAAATAGTAGGGGAACATAGAATGGGCTGAATGTATTGAAAGAAGAAACCGCCTTGCCTAAAACGAAGTTCAGTAATTGATAACCCTGTATTTAAGGATCATGAAAGAAGGTTGTATATATGCAAGAGACATGGTGATACCAGAAGCCTTCAGATAGATTATATAGTGATAAGACAAACATTTCGAAACTAGATTTTAAACCGCAAAATATTTCCAGGGGCAGATGTGGACTCTGACCATAATTTATTGTCGTGCATTGCAGATTAACATAGGAGATAGAACATGTACAGGGTGATTATAATTAAAGTTAAACTTTCAGACCACTGTAGAAATAACATCAGAATGACGTCAAACTGCAACGGAATGTTAGCCGAGAAGTGGAAAAACGTATGGCAGAAGAAAAATAAATAGTTACAAAATGTAGCAATAAATGGCGCTGTAAGCATCATAATTTAATATGGCAAATGAATCATACAACATTGCCAAAGGTGTACGTTGACAGTAAACAAACTGTACTACCCAGTGTGCATGGGTGTACAGGTGTGATACTGTTAATTACGTAAGCCCATCCACACGGCAAGGTCACACCACATCGCAGGGGAAAAATCGGATTTTAATTGTACTGAGGCCAAAAACCACATAAAAAGCATGAACCACATTTGTTTTTAATTGTCCTGAGGTTAAAAACAGCATAAAAAGCATTAAATCGGATTATTAATTTCCATGTGATTGGCGCAAAGCATGTTGAAAGGTGGCTACACTGAGCCACAGCGCCAGAGATTGCGCCAAAGAGTTTTATTCGGCCGCCTCCACTGGCAGTGCTTGTCGAGATGTGGCAGTAGTCAGTACTTGTTGAGATGTGGTAGCAGTGAGTCGGTGTTGAGATGTTGTGGTAGGGAGTGCTTGTTCCATGTTGTATGCAGTTGTTTGATGGGCTAGACAGCAGATGTTGTTCGAATGGAGATATTGTAATGATCAGAGTGCTTTTCGTCAATATATATGAAGGTAAAAAAATTCCCTTTTTTTTTTCAATGTCTTAAATAATGCGTCATTACAGGTTCAGTCAACAAAGCATCTGGCTTGCGTTCTTGTATTAGGGTGTAATTCTGGTTTTCTTGCGCAATTACAGTATTTCTATTTTTTTAAATTACTTCAGTATAAATGGTATTTAAAATTTCTTGTCTTATTGAAGAAGAACCGTGCCAGATGTGTACGTTGAATCACACTTCCACACACAGAACAGTTACACTTGTGCTTTGGTTTCGTACGTTTTATAGTTCTGGGGACTTAATTAATTAATTGTGTTAACGGAAGTTTTCTTCCATTCTTTGTTGTTATTCTATGCAGTCAGATTGCGTACTAAAACTAGTCAGGGCCAACCGTTTACGAGACAGCGTAACCGAACATGCAGCTACGAAAAATAAAAATTATTTTCATTAATATAATTAAGCCCACATGCACGTGGCGACCGCTGCTTCGGATCGTCCCTTGGAATTCTTCTGATTGTTAAAATAGCAGACAGTAGTATTGTTGTAGTAATTTTTAGTTTAGTAATTGTAGTCTATATTGCATGTGTAGATTTGGTAATTGTCATTCTTCTAATGGTATTTTTTTTTGCAGAATTTAATTTTTGTTGTCTTGTCTACGGGTTTGACAATTTAGTGCAATTATTTCAATTGTTCGTTAATCGTGATTGAGGGAAACATTTCGTGTGAATGGTATTGTTGGAGATAAAGAGTCATTGTGTGTAATTTTCGTACAGTGACGAGTTTTGTATGTTTTGTAAATGATTACGCGATCAATGAAAAAGGCAAAACTGATGAATAGTGAGAATGACGAAATTGTTAACATGGCGAACTCGCCAACACAGGAGAACAGTATGATGAATGATGAAGTTGAAAACAATTTAATAAGTCGGGAAGATAGTCCGGAACCATTTCAAAATTTTTCTCAATCAGAAAATTCACAGAATACGAGATTAACGATAGAAGATTCTGGAATAGTATCGAACACAGATAGCTTTATGGCTATGCAGAAGGAAGTTAGTTTTGCGGGAAATGTTAGGGGCGAAAAGAATTTCGAACGGGTTAATATGGAGCAGTTGATGGGTGCTATATTAAATTTTGGAGCACGAATGGAAACACAGTTTGGATCTGAATTAAAAACACAGATGGGAACAATGGAAATACGGTTAGACTCATTGGGATCACAGTTAGGATCTGAATTGAAAACAGTGGCAACACGGCTAGAAGCTGAGATGGAAACAATGGAAACACGGTTAGATTCACGAATAGGGACATGTTTCAAAAACATGAAAGATGAATTAAAGAAAGAAATTAGAGAAGAAGTACAACCGATTTTGAATGCTCACAATAATAGATTAATTTCAATAGAAATCAGACAAAAGGAACAGGATAGAGAACAGGAGGAAAGAGATCGCGTGATAGTACAGAAATTTTCAGAGTTAAATTTACAATGGGCACACGATAAGGAAGAAATATTTGAGAGAATCGAGGAATCCGTACCAAATGACAGAATAAATAACCTAATACAACAATATGAACAGTTAACTACTAAATGTGTCAATACTGAAACCCGAGTCGCGACACTTACAGAAGACGTAAATAAACAGAAAGAAAAAATAGGTGACTTATCGGAAAGAGTTAAGGTTATTTCAGATAAACTGACAAGTCTTAGTTTAAGTGGGGACAGAGATTCGGATGATACAGCTCCATTGCCATTTGCAGAAACCGAAGAGTACCAGAACATAAGTAAGCATGTTGAAAATCAGGGAAA
Source organism: Schistocerca americana (assembly GCF_021461395.2). NCBI lineage: Eukaryota > Metazoa > Arthropoda > Insecta > Orthoptera > Acrididae > Schistocerca > Schistocerca americana. The sequence goes on along the minus strand of NC_060123.1, from coordinate 126,931,139 downwards.
ATTTAATGAACGCGTTAAAAGCGAATTTGAGGCATTACAAAAGCAAGTTAAACAAATTGAAGGCGAAATCGTAGGAAAAGACAGCAAAAGAAATTTAGAATCACAGATAGCAGAAGGGTTTGAAGAAAGTAATTTGTTTCATTTACGGGATGCAACAAGAGAGCGCCAGGGGCGCGAACTTGACAATAATCGACATTCGGACTGGGACAGACGCGGTAGGTCTTTATCGCCACGAGGCGAAAACTTTGATTATAAACGCTTCTTAACTGTTCGGAAATTTAAGATCTTTCGCAATTCTAAGAACGACATACATCCATGTTCATGGTTAGATCAATTTATGTACGCACTTCCACGAAACTGGCCACTAAGTCACAAACTAGAAATTATGTGCGGCTATTAAAGTCCTCAGGGGATTCACTACGCTAGGTGAATATGTGCCGTAGCGTGCACAGGGCCCCGAGCTGTAGTGGTGCTATTTCCCTTTTACTCTTCTGCACCGCTGCCTACTCTTCTACTATTCTTTGCATCTGTCAAAACGACTCTTCGACTATCAATCTATCTAGAGAGTCGTTAAAGAATAACCGGATATGACTATTTTACCTAAAAGTGATTTCGGAAATTACCATTTGGACTTACTGTATCTTCATCTGCATTCATTCGTAGTTTAAATGAAATTTTACCTGTTTATATTCGTGACAATATTATTTCATATGTTGACGGTATTCTTATTGCTAAACGTTCTTGGAGTGAGCACAACAAAATTTTGGATTCATTATTACGTATTTTTGCAAGAGTTGGCATTACAGTGAACATGGAAAAATCTGAATTTGGTCGTTCTCAGGTGAAATTTCTTGGTCATATTATTTCTACAGAAGGTATTCTTCCTGATCCAGAGAAACTAGACGCTATTCGTAATTATGCTGTACCTACCACAAAACGTGATGTTCGTAGTTTCCTTGGTGTCTGTAATTTTCGTAGACGCTTTGTTAGATTGGACAATTTGGCCTCACCTCGTTTATGTGAACTATCTGGAAAGAATTCTAATTGGTGTTGGGATGAGGAAGCTCAGTCAGAATTTGAACAACTTCGTGATGCTTTAGTTGCTGCTCCACTTCTTTCACACCCGGATTTATCTAAAGATTTTTGTTAGACAGTATTAATTAGTTCGCAATGATATTCTTTTTAAACGAAAATCGGTCGACAACTCTGTTTGGTTAGTTTGTATTCCTGATGAGTAGGTTAAAAAATTGATTTGGTACACACATTTCAGTTATGCACATTTTAGTCCCAGAAAATGCTTTCATAACTTATGAGAAAATTGCTACTTCAGTAATATGGAAAAACGTATTCGATCTATTCTTGCCAAATGCAAATTATGTTAAAAGGCTAAGCCGCCAACTATTTCTCACAGAGCACCGTTGTTTCCTATCATTCCAGCGAAATTAAAGGAGATGGCTGCAGTCGATTTGTTCGGTCCAGTGGTTCGTTCTACTAATGGTTTTGCGTACATTTTGGTAGCAGTGGAACTGACATCAAAATATGTGTGTTTTACACCTTTACGCAAAGCAACAACTCGTTCAGTATCTAATGCTTTCATCAAACATTTTCTTAAAGAAGTGGGTCATGTTGATAAGGTTATATCAGACAATGGATCACAGTTTCGCTCTAAAATTTGGCTTCGTACTCTACAGCGTCGTAAGATTAAACCAATTTTCATTTCACTTTTTCACCCTCAATCTAACGCTTCAGAGAGATGGACGAAGGAAATCAATAAATTGTGTCGTCTTTATTGTCATCAGAATCACAGAACGTGGAATCAGTATCTTCATATTTTTCAAAACATTCTGAATGAACTTCCTAATGACTCAACTTCTTTACCGCCTACATTGATATTAAAAAATAAAGCACCGACAAATCGCATTTCTGAAATCGTTCCTTTTCCGCCTACACGGAAACTGCGGCATTCTGAAGTTGTGAATCTGGCTCTACAAAGTATTGCATCTGCGGCTGCTAGAAGAGAGAAATCAGCTAAACGTCCTGGTCGTTTAAAAACCTTGTCAGTTGGTCAAAAGGTGTTAATTAAGTCTCATCGTTTGTCTCACAAAGGAAAAGGCTTGTGTCGCAAATTTTTTCTGCTTTATAACGGTCCATATAGGGTTCGTAAAATCATTCATGATAACACTGTCGAAGTAGAAACTCTTAAATCTCGCCGCTCTAAAGGAATACATCATATATCAAACGTTAAAATTTTTGTGGAATGACATACTTTAGAGAAACTAACAGCTACATGTAAACATGCAGAGAATACAAGGATACCGCGCTGTGTTTTGGCGGCGGCACATACTCAAAGCAACAGTCAAGTCTGCGCGCCGCACAAGGCAGTCGTTGACCGCAAACAATTACTTCCTACGGCACGCGTACCTACAGCTGATCGAGCGCTCAGTGCGAATGCACTGACAGCCGTAAACAAATACACAGTCTAATTTCCCCCATTAAATTCAGTATAAAGCTATAGTGACTTGATGAATTATGTTATTAACGTTCTGTATTTTTCAGGATACGGTTCTATAAAATATTTAAGAACTTCAGGTAAATTCTGTGTGTGTCCGGCGTTAAGAGGACTTGCTATCGAGAAATTTTCAGGAAGAATGTAATTTCGAAGAAAAAAGTAATAAACTAAAAAGCGTAACTATTAATTGAATTTATTTTTCAGGTAACATATTTCCACTTAGGTATGTACTTTAGACGTAATTTGCTGCTCGTGATTACGTGATTCATACTTTGTGCTAAATTTCATGTTCTATGAATTTACTTGTGAAGCGACGTGCTTGTGTACATTAACTGATTTTGACAATGATTGATTAATGAACAGGGTTGTTACTTATGTATATTATGCATCGCTTGGCTGCTATGCTTTTTCACTGACGTCATATTTTTTTTTTTACTATGGACCTGCTGTTTTATTTATTTAAATTATAATTGTCACCTGATTAATTGTGCTGACTGTGGTTATGTATGTAAGTTATACTTTGTGATTTATCTGCTTGCGCCTTCATGTTTACTTATTAAGATTACGTATGAACATTTATTTGCTTATGCTGATATGATGCTAATGACCAGTTTATTATGTAAGATACATATTTGCTGCTTTGCGTATGGATTGCATATTTACACATTTCTGTTTCGTTGTCATAACTACTCTTCAATTTAGAATATAGCAATGCTGATGTACAGTGTACGAACATAGAGTTTAGGTTACACTATGGTATTAATTATTGTTCGCTTGGCAGAGCCTCGTTGTAGGGATTGTGCTGCATCATCTTGTTGACATTCTGTTCTCTACTGGTATATTTACTTGCTGTTGCATGTTTTGCTTATGCTCAGTGCCTTATATTTTTAAGATAAGAAAATGAACTGCTATAATTCGACGAACGACATTAGTACAAGAAACTTCATAGAAGTCACATGAGCTGGAGGTTTTATGGAAGCTGTATAAATTTATGCTAATAGGAAGGAAGCTAACGACATGACATACCAACACTAGGGTTAGACCATTGACAGTTATTACACTGCATTCTTCGTGAGCAATTGAAATAGGAAGTGACACTTGACACAAGTAATACTCCACATGTATGTTTCTGATTTGCCATGATTCTTGAAGTGGTGTACACACTGTGAAATATTACGATTTATTCACTCAAAGTGTTATGTGATCTTTCATACTACGTACTCGTACTTACTTACTGAGAGTTATTCAAACTAAAGGCTGTTAGAGGTCATGTATGCATTTCTTTTGCTTAATGATGGACAAGGTAACCAAAATGTATCTTTTAATTCATAATGAGTAGAAGATTTGGGTCAGATGGATTACACAGAGGTTGTGTGTAGACACTGTGTCTTCGGATTGCATGGGATGATGAATTGAAGTTTGCATTAGGATTTTGTCTGTACTTGTTCGAGGAGACTGACTAGAGGAAAGAGTTGTTATGGAAGTGAAATGATATTGACGATAAGGTTTATATGTGTCGACGTATTGAAGAGGTATCATTGAGGTATTGAGATTGTGTGAAGCTGATGATTATTGGAGTTTTGGTGGACAAGAGGTAAGGTAAATGATATTGATGATAAGGTTTATATGTATCGACGTATTGAAGAGGTATTATTGAGGTATTGAGATTGTGTGAAGTTGATGATTATTGGAGTTTTGGTGGACAAGAGGTAAGGTAAATGATATTGATGATAAGGTTTATATGTATCGACGTATTGAAGAGGTATTATTGAGGTACTGAGATTATGTGAAGTTGATGATTAATTATTGGAGTTTTGGTGGACAAGAGGTAAGGTAAATGATATTGATGATAAGTTTATATGTATCGACGTAAGAGGTATTATTGAAGTATTGAGATTATGTGATGCTGATGATTATTGGAGTTTTGGTGGATAAGAGGTAAAGTAAGTGAGGAGCATATTTTTTTTGTTGGTTTATATGGAACAAGGAGTATGAAGATGGCAGACTAGAACACTCAAGTAGAAGGAAGATTGTCTACACACACACTTTGTTAAATCACTAAGCAGTATATACTTTTTTTTGAGAGAGGAAGCATTTGCATATCTTGGCTCACTGACAGTTGTTCAGCAACTGTATATTTGATTTGGCTTGGCAAACATTGGTCTTGACATGATGACTATGACGTTGACTAACTATTATTGACTGTTACACACTGTGCCACTACTACTTGATACACGAGTTGAACATCAAATTTTGACAGAATTTCATTTACACAGTTAACACTATTCAACTACACAGTAGCACTAATGTGGACGAAAGATGAGTGAGTGTGTTTTGTGTGTTTTCCCTTCCTAATCCCAGATAATTGGTACCGACCTATCTCCTAAATATTATTTTACTTGTTTGTTGTGGCTTGCACTGACAACCATAAATATTATAGGTTTACTGATATTTGTGTATTGTAATAGTTAATATGACAATTATCTGATATCATTTGTGTGTTTATTATTATTTGTATGTTTAGTGTAAGAGCATTGATAATAATTTTGTAAAAGCAATTGTGTGTGCATTCAAACTGTTGTTCACACCTGCACCTGTCCAACATTGATGTGTGACACTTAGAAATGTTTAATTTCTGCTGATGAACTGTGTGATTAGTGATAGTGAATATTATGGACTGTTACTTGCACTTTTTCTACATGATTGGTGCCACTAGGACATGTTTAATTTCTGCTGATAAACTCTGATGAACAGTGTGATTAGTGATAGTGAATATTATGGACTGCTGTCTGCACTTGTTCAACACTGCTTGGTGCCACTAATGGAACTGCTTCTATTGAAATAATGTCACTTGTTGGTGTCTGCACCTGTTCAACAATGCTGGGTGCCACTGATGGACTGCTTCTACTGAGATAATGTCACTTGTTGCTGTCTGCACCTGTCAACATTACTGGGTGTCACTATTGGGACTGCTTCTACTGAAATGATGTTACTTCTTGCTGTCTGCACCTGTTCAACATTACTGGGTGCCACAGATGGAACTGCTTATACTGAAATGATGTCACTTGTTGCTGTCTGCACCTGTTTAACATTGCTGGGTGCCACTGATGGAACTGCTTCTACTGAAATAATGTCACTTGTTGGTGTCTGCACCTGTTCAACATTGCTGGGTGCCACTAATGGAACTGCTTCTGCTGAAAGATGTCACTTGTTGGTGTCTGCACCTGTTCAACATTGCTGGGTGCCACTGATGGAACTGCTTCTACTAAAATGATGTCACTTGTTGGTATTTGCACCTGTTGACCATTGCTGGGTGCTACTGCTGGAACTATCAACTACTTGTTTTTTTGAATCATCGAAAGCATTTTATGTGAACATTTGTATAAACTGATTTTTTGTGTATTGTGTAAACTATTATGTAAAGTCACATGTATGAAAGAATTTGTATTGCTTACTGTATTTTACATATTAGGTTATTGAAAGGTCAGTGCAAAGCCAAAATTTCATCTAGTTATGTGATATTTAATTATTAATATTATCTTTTATTTTTGTCTGTAATTTTTTTTCTTCTTGGACGAATTTGGTGGTATTTTCACCACCAATGCTGGCAAAAATACCATCAAATTCTGGCCCGTGGAGGAAGGGCATATGAAAGGTGGCTACACTGAGCCACAGCGCCAGAGATTGCGCCAAAGAGTTTTATTCGGCCGCCTCCACTGGCAGTGCTTGTCGAGATGTGGTAGTGGTGAGTCGGTGTTGAGATGTTGTAGTAGGGAGTGCTTGTTCCATGTTGTATGCAGTTCAAAAAAAAAACGGCTCTGAGCACTATGGGACTCAACTGCTGTGGTCATAAGTCCCCTAGAACTTAGAACTACTTAAACCTAACTAACCTAAGGACATCACACACATCCATGCCCGAGGCAGGATTCGAACCTGCGACCGTAGCGACTTATCGAATTTCCGAATCATTTTCTCCAGACCCACTGCAGTCATCGGACCAACGCCTTTTTTCAAATCCTTCAGTGTCCGGAACTTCTGCAGAGTGACGTGTTCTCAGTCATCAATCTTGTAATAAGCTCTACAAGCAGATCCCGCATTGAGACAGTCCTGGCGAACGTGGCAGAGGCTAAAGGAGGTAAAGTCGTGTACCCGGCTTGTTTATACCAACTTCCACGTGTAAGTAGGCTGTTTAGGTTTTTCTTGTTGGTAACGCCACGTAGCGCTCTGTATGAAAATCACTGGCTGTGCTGTGTGCAGTCTGTGGCTAGTTTGCATTGTTGTTGGCTATGGTAGTGTTGGGCAGCTGGATGTTAACAGCGCGTAGCGTTGCGCAGTTGGAGGTGAGCCGCCAGCAGTGGTGGATGTAGGGAAAGAGATGGTGGAATTTTGAGAGCGGACGATCTGGACGTGTGTCCATCAGAAAGAGTAAATTTGTAATATTGGATATCATGGACTGATATATATATAGTTACTATGTCTATCACAAGTACATAACAGCGATCTCAGAAAGGTACCAGTTAGTTGAATGTAGTCAATTACAGTCATTGGAAAAGGAATGGACAAGGTACAGGGACACAGTACTATACGTGGCTAAAGAATGTCTTGGAACAGTAGTGTGTAAAAGTAGGATGAAGCAAACAGCTTGGTGGAATGACACAGTCAAGGCAGCCTGTAAAAGGAAAAAGAAGGCGTATCAAAAATGGCTACATACTAGAACTCAGGTAGACATAGAAAGTTATGTTGAAGAAAGAAACAAAGCCAAACAGATAATTGCAGCATCCAAGAAGAAATCTTGGGAAGACTTTGGAAACAGGTTGGAGACCTTGGGTCAAGCTGCTGGAAAACCATTCTGGAGTGTAATTAGCAGTCTTAGAAAGGGAGGTAAGAAGGAAATGACAAGTATTTTGGACAGGTCAGGAAAATTGCTGGTGAATCCTGTTGATGCCTTGGGCAGATGGAGGGGATATTTTGAAGAGTTGCTCAATGCAGGTGAAAATGCGATCAGTAATGTTTCGGATTCGAGGTAGAATAGGATAGGAATGATGATGGAAATAGGATCACATTTGAGGAAGTGGAGAAAATGGTCAATAGATTGCAGTGCAATAAAGCAGCTGGGGTGGATGAAATTAAGTCGGAACTCATCAAATACAGTGGAATGTCAGGTCATAAATGGCTACACAGGATAATTGAAATTGCCTGGGAGTCGGGACAGGTTCCATCAGACTGGAAAAAAGCAGTAATCACACCAATCTTTAAACATGGAAACAGAAAAGATTGTAACAACTACAGAGGTATCTCTTTAATCAGCGTTGTGGGTAAAATCTTCTCAGGTATTGTTGAAAGGAAAGTGGGAGTATTAGTTGAGGACCAGTTGGATGCAAATCAGTGTGGGTTTAGGCCTCTTAGAGGTTGTCAGGACCAGATCTTTAGCTTGTGGCAAATAATGGAGAAGTGTTATGAGTGGAACAGGGAATTGTATCTATGCTTTATAGATCTAGAAAAGGCATATGACCGGGTTCCTAGGAGGACGTTATTGTCTGTTCTACGTGATTATGGAATAGGAGGCAAACTTTTGCAAGCAATTAAAGGTCTTTACATAGATAGTCAGGCAGCAGTTAGAGTTGACGGTAAACTGAGTCCATGGCACAGAGTAGTTTCAGGGGTAAGACAAGGCTGCAACCTGTCTCCACTGTTGTTCATATTATTTATGGATCATATGTTGAAAACAATAGACTGGCTGCGTGAGATTAAGATATGTGAACACAAAATAAGCAGTCTTGCATATGCGGATGACTTAGTTGTGATGGCAGATTCGATTGAAAGTTTGCAAAGTATTATTTCAGAGCTAGATCAGAAATGTAAGGTCTATGGTATGAAGATTAGCATCTCCAAAACGAAAGTAATGTCAGTGGGAAAGAAATATAAACGGATTGAGTGCCAAATAGGAGGAACAAAGTTAGAACAGGTGGACGGTTTCAAGTACTTAGGATGTATATTCTCACAGGATGGCAACATAGTGAAAGAACTCGAAGCGAGGTGTAGCAAAGCTAATGAAGTGAGCGCTCAGCTACGATCTACTCTCTTCCGCAAGAAGGAAGTCAGTACCAAGACTAAGTTATCTGTGCACCGTTCAATCTTTCGACCAACTTTGTTGTAGGGGAGCGAAAGCTGGGTGGATTTAGTTTACCTTATCAATAAGGTTGAGGTTACGTATATGAAAGTAGCTAGGATGATTGCAGGTACTAGTAGATGGGAACAATGGCAGGAGGGTGTCCACAATGAGGAAATCAAAGAAAAACTGGGAATGAACACTATAGATGTAGCAGTCAGGGCGAACAGACTTAGATGGTGGGGTCATGTTACACGCATGGGAGAAGCAAGGTTACCCAAGAGACTCATGGGTTCAGCAGTAGAGGGTAGGAGGAGTCGGGGCAGACCAAGTAGAAGATACCTGGATTCGGTTAAGAATGATTTTGAAGTAATAGGTTTAACATCAGAAGAGGCACCAGTGTTAGCACTGAATAGGGGATCATGGAGGAATTTTATAAGGGAGCCTATGCTCCAGACTGAACGCTGAAAGGCATAATCAGTCTTAAATGGTGGTGATGATGATGATGATAACTATGCCTATCAGTAGTTAGTGCCTTCAGTAGTTTGAATCTTCTATTTAGCTGGCAGTAGTGGCGCTCGCTGTATTGCAGTAGTTCGAGTAACGAAGATTTTTGTGAGGTAAGTGATTTGTGAAACGCATAGGTTAATGTTAGTCAGGGCTATTCTTTTGTAGGGATTTTTGAAAGTTAGATTGCGTTGCGCTAAAAATATTGTGTGTCGGTTTAGTGTTGATCAGAATAAGTAAAGAGAGTAATGTCTGAGTACGTTCAGTTTTGCTCAGCTGTTTGAAAATCAAATAATGTAAGAAGTTTAAGCACAGCCATTTATAATTTTTCTAAGGGGACGTTTCACATGGGTTGTGCGCATGACAGGTGTTTTCATTTACGTATTCTGACATATAGACTATTCTTTTCTTCTGCCATACGTTTTCCCCCTTCTGCGACAATATTCCGTTGCAATTTGACATCATTCTGACTAGTGGTGTTATTTCTACAGCGTTTTGAAAGTTAAACTTTAATTATAATCGCCCTGTATATATTGAAAGAACCAGAAGGTGTTGAGAGTTTCAAAGGTAGGCAGTGATTAACGAAGACGAGTAAAGGAAATACAGTAAAGACAAACTGGTCAGGTGCGGACAGGACTCGAGCTCTTAGGGTTCCGTAAAACTTACTTATGTGTATAGATAGTTCTTCTCTAGGTGAGTTTGCAGGTATCAAAATATGCAACACAAATGGCGGTATCTTTTGATTGCGTTGACTTTCATTGCTTATCAGTGAATTTATTACGTAAAGAAGAATAAATTTTTTAACGCTGAATTGGAAAATACAATAACGCATGTTTTTTAGCTCCCGTTTTCGTGCTTTATGAAGTTTGTTACAGCCTTATTTCTGTTTTTTAGCTCTCGTTTTCTTGCTGTGTCTGGAATGCCACAGAAATCACAAGGTGAGTATACTGAGTAGTGTTGCTCCTTTAGTGAGTGGGTCAGTCGTGCTAAGGATGTAGATTACAGACCAAAGGACTGGCCACGATTGAGTAAAGCCTTATTGCCTGGCAAGAAAAATGTGTCACAGGAGCCACTTGTAAATCTCAAGAAAAATATTTCTTGAGAGCCTCTTTTAAATCCCAGTAAAGTCGAAATAGCACAATTACATGTAAACCTGATGAAGTCATTTGCACAAAAGAAATGTATAGGACAAACGAACGAGGATTTGAATACTTGCCTCGAAAGTTTCCCTGGGTGAGTGCTGAGATCAAGAAGGAAGTACTCATTGGTCCACAAGTATGTAAGATGTTGTATTCTGTCCTGATGAGCAAAATGTGTCGCAATACTTTCAGAAAGTTACGTATTGGTCTTGAGCAAAAAACTAAAAATTATATTGAACTTGTGAATGACCTTATTTGTGCTTATGACGAACATATATGCAACATATCACTCAAAATGCACTTCATTAACTCACATATCTACGTTTTCCGTGAAGATTATGGGTAAATTTAGTGAAGAACATGGTGTGTGACTTCGCCAACAAATCTCTGTAACGGAACATAGATACCGAGGATGATTCAATGTTTCAATTTTGGCAGATTTTTGTTACACTTCGGAGAAAGACTCGCATCTTCTCCAGAAGCGGCAGGCGAAGAGGGAATGCTTGATGTAAACAAGGTAGGTCTTAATAGGCTATCTTTAATTGAACTAAATTACCTGTAGCATTTCACGTGCTTAGTATAAAGTATTTTGATTTACTGTTCCGCGTGATTTGTGAATAGGCTAAACTTTACGATTTTGCATTGCTCATATGTTTCAGTGACATAGCGTACCAAATTTCTAAAAGACTAGAGCCTATCTAACAAAAAACTAGAGCCGTTCTGTAAAAACTGACTCCATATTTGTGATCAGTGCATCGAATTAAGCCCAAAGCCATTGCCAAATGTTCTGTGAGTAAATGTATGTTGGGAAGTGCTACACTTGTTCATGGCCTATTGTAATTCGTGAATAACATAAAAGTTTCAGTCATTTCCAAAACTGAGCTAATCTAGATTTGAAATTGACATTTTCAACTTCACCACATTCAGATCCATGTAAATCAACTATTTTGGACTTTGTAAAAAACAGGAAATTAAAATTTGCGGTCTAATGTTGGAAGTTTAAATTTTTGACACTGCCAAGGGACAGTATATCTTAGTATCTGACATTAATTTCAGCTTGATACGTTTATGCGTTCCTGAGAAAGGTGGTCTTAACAGACAACAAACTTATCCTATAAGGGTTCCGTTTTTACCGAATGAGGTAGGGAACCACAAAAATGGGCATCTTTGAGAAATGAAATAATCAAGACAGCAGACCATCAATTAGATGAAAAGTCAAGACCAAATAGAAATTCTTGGATAATACGAGACACATTGAATTAAATAGACGAAAGGAGAAAACACTTGTACAAGCATTGAGGAAAGCGAAACGAATACACAGTCTAAAAATAAGTTTAGACAGAAAGAGCAAGATGTCTACGTAGGAAAGGCTAGACGACAAATTCAAGCTGTAGAAGTACGACTAAAAGAAAGACAGATGCCGCCTAAAGGAAAATTTAGAGAGACCTTCGTAGAAAAGCGAAAGCAGCTGTATGAAAATTAAGAGATCTTAGATGGCAACCCAACACTAAGCAAAGAATGGAAAGTTGAAAGATAGAATAAATATATAGGAGGAATGTACAAGGGAAACGAAGAGAACGTTAAAGAAACGAGAGAGGGAGTAAACAAAGATCAGGTGGTAGAGCTGATACTGCGAGAAGCATTTGACAGAGCAATGAAAGTTTGAGGGTTATAACAAAGCTCTAGGAATAGACGACATTCGCACTGAATTATTGTGATTGCTGGGAGAAGGTACCGTAACAGAATTATTCCACTAGCCCGAAATATATCTGAAACAGGCGAAATAATGAAAAACTTCAAGACGAATGTAATAACCCCAACTCCAAACAAGCGAGATACTGGCGGGTGCGAATACTACCCAAATATCAGTTTAATAAGCTGTGATTGCAAAATATTCACACGACTTATTTACGGAAGAATGGAAAGCTTGTACAAGCCGACCTCGGGGAAGATGATAATAGGAACACGCGATGCAATACTGACTTATAAGGTATCGACGAAGATATATTAGAGAAAGGTTAAAGAAAGGCAAACCTACGTTTGTAGCATCTGTACATTTTGAGAATTGGAGTACAGTCTTTCAAATTCTGAAATTATCAGGGATAAAATACAGGAAGCGAAAAGTTATTCACTACTTGTACATAAACAAGATTGCTGTCGTAAGAGCCGAAAGACATGAAAGAAAAGCAGTGACTGTTGCAGCCTATTCACAACGTTATTCAGGCCATGCATTGAGCAAGCAGTAGAGGATACCAAGTAGAAGGCGAAGTAAAGTTCAGGGAGAAGAAATAAAAACATTGAGGTCTTTAATTTTAGCTAACATGCTGGGAGATAAAACAGCAATCTGTTGCAAATTATCACTCAATGAAAGGGTCAAGATTGCACACAATCATTTATTTCAAAATGCTGACCGGTTTAGGCCGTTATCATATCAGGGCAGAACCGCTTACAAGGGACCGTTCTTGACCACTATGGAAGAGATGGAAATATTCATGTATTGTAAGAACAACCCTTCAGCCCTTCTGCATGAACAGTTAGCCTTCTGTGAAGAAACTCATCCAGGTCTTGTTTAATAAGAAGGATAGCTACTTTTTCGTTTAATTAGTTTTTTACGTGACCTTTTATTATATTGTGTTTCATGAATTTTCCCATTTTTTACTGACGGCTATGATGCGATAGCGAATTGCCCTTACAACCCTTTGTCTTAATTTTCTCGTTACTGTGAAGCAATGTTCTTATTTCACCTACAGTTTAATTTTTCTTTTGAATAGTGATACAAACCGTATTTTTACCAAGTTTAATGATCATAAGTCCTAATTCTCGTTTACTCTTATGAAAACTTCAACTGTTAATATTTCTCTTTTTCTGTTTTTAAGCGTTTTCAGTATTTTATATTTTCCGTTACCATCTGTTAGTCATCCTTATGATATGAATGAATATGATCTTAAACTATACTAAACTTCGCCCGAACAGGCCATGAAGTCCCAACGGTACCGACCGGCCGCCGTATTATCCTCAACCCGCAGGCATCACTGGGTGCTGATATGGAGGGGCATGTGATCAGTACACTTATCTCCCAGCCGTATGTCAGTTTACGAGACCAGAGCCGCTACTTCTCAATCTAATAGCTCCTCAGTTTGCCTCACAAGGGCTGAGTGCACCCCACTTGCCAACAGCGCTCGGCAGTCTGGATGATCACCCATCCAAGTGCTAGCCCAGCCCGACAGCACTTAACTTCGGTGATATGACGGAAACCGATGTTACCACTGCGGCAAGGCCGTTGGCCACGAGTATGATCTAGAAGTCTAAAAGAAAAGTCTTATAATAGGCCCACATACTTCCTTTAGCCACATTTTATCAAGGGTTTTTATTGATTTTAATATGTTATGGTATTACAATTTTAGAATTACTGTACTGATCGAACTTCTGACTTCGTTTTGGACATCCAGGGTCTTGGACTGGCGACAGCATATCAATGCATTGGCATCAGTACAGCCATCTTGAGGACGATTCTCTGTGGAAACTGGATATGGCCACCCTGCTCCTGAATTGATTCAGAGAGCCACATCTTTCTAAAGATTAGATAATGGATGATTCGGAATAAATGAATGGTAGCTAATCTGATTTCAAAATGCGTTTCTGGTGCTTGTAATGAGCGGGAAGAAAATTCTGTGCTAGGCTGCAACGGCGCCCAGGTCACATCCTTAAGAAAACGTTTCCCATGCTACAAAAAATGTGTTATAGACCATGTGCACATGTGGATTTGCAAACCTTATTAGTACAAGAAGTACAAGAAAATAAAAAAAAGAAAGCTCCGTTTTTTCCCAATTTATTGGCTGTCGGTCAGTGTCGATTCAGCCATCTCGATAGTAATGGTAATTATGACGATATGAAAGCAAGCACGACACAACACCCAGTCTGTGAGTGGAAAAAATTTATACTTTGATGGGATTCGAACCTGGGATCTCCATTTCGCTTTCGGCCGCGCCGTCCACCGAGTCAAACAAAAACAGAGTTCTTCAGAACGATACATTAATGTTGATAACATTTCCAGCATGTTTCTGTTCTTGATTTCAAAAGAGTACCTCAGATTTCAGAAGCTCAATAAACGTTTACATGCTTCTGAGCGAGTTGTTACTTCTTATCCTTTGACTTAGCATCGCACTCGTAATGTGTAGTAAGCGATCGTAAAAGGTGCGGCCTTCAGGCACGGCATGTTCAGAGCGTGTCGCAAAGCGATCCACACATCACTCCCTCCCAACAGCTCAGCGTTTCCCACCACTCTCACCGATCGGACCGTAGGCTGTCTCACTAGCTCACCAACAATCTCATTGATCAGCTTGCAAGGCATCTCACTGCTCCCCACCATTCTTAAGGATTGGATTGCAAACTAGCTCAATGCTCCCCACAAAAGCAACTACCTGTTGCAGACCACGCGGCGATTAGAGGCGTCACTTTGTTCTCTGATCCCTTCGCAGAGTGCAACAGCTTGCAACTCGCTTTCATGACTGAGCACGTCTCCACCCGAGTTCAACTTTTAATTCTTTGTACCCTTATTTGATCTGTTCTAATCGCCATCTTCTTGTGTTGTTTTTCTTCTATTTTCTTGTTGTGTGAGTGTTAGGTGTACTATTATCTCTTCTTCTGTGTCTGTTGCATCTATAGTTGCTTTTGTTGGTGTGTCAGTAGCCTTTATGCACCTTTAATTACTTTGGGTGGATAGGATATTAAATGTAACGATAATTTAAAATAAATGATAGTCCATGTATACAGGTTGTCTCAGGAGGAGTGGTCAACATTCATAAATATTACAGGAACAATCAGCTGAAGCAAAAAACTAAATATGGACATATGCCATATTCCAAATGGTTTCTGATACAAAACATATTTAAAGTTACTTTCATATGTTTTTCTTCAATAGCAAGAAATCCGCGACCTCTAGCGAAAACTTCTCGCAGTACAAAATTAAAATACATGAAATTTCCTATAAAGGTGTCCTATTCATTTTTTCTCAGGGACTTTGAGGTTGCGTGAAGAGAGCGAGAGAATATGGAAATTATTGCGCAACGCGCATTCATTGAGGTGTAGGTAAGCCAGTTTGAGCTAGTTTCTCGACTTCATAGACCACGTGTCCTATATCAAATTATTCGTCTCGAATTCGTCTACACTATTATGGTAGATTGTAAACAATGACAATGTACTGAATAATAGAGAAAGTGAGTAACAGTGTACATTAAATACACGTTCTGTCTCAGAAACCATTCAGAAGAGTGCATATGTCCAAACGAAGTTTTTTGCCTCAAACGATCGTTCCTTACTGTAGCGGCACCACCGTTTAGGATAGGGATTGCAGTGAGTTACGCATACCAACAGTTCCTAAGTAGAATAGAGGCCACAGGGGCGTCAAATTGTTGAAATAGTACACGTAGCAGTATTGCATGTCACAAATCACAGGCAGAAGGGGCCCACTGGCCAACCTAGCGTGTTATGAGTACGTGATGTGAAGCGGCGCGTATGGCAAAACAGAGGTGCACAGCCACATATAAATAGGTGCAAGTTTCTAATGAGATTAATTCAAGTGTGGCAGCTCTCCTGGACAGCGGGGCATATCACACCACCAGCTACACACAGCAGCAGATGGGGAGCCAGCGTTCCAGTCCACAGCGGGTCGCTGGTTCGACCCTTTGAGGCCAAAGCAGGGTCCATAGCCAGCCAGCGGCGGGCCACTCCATGGCTCGCTACTACGGGCAGTCGTCCTGGTTTCCAGCACATGCTGGAGGCATCCCGAGGCGACGGCCGCAGATTCGGACTCCGGATCGCGGGCCCTTGCCGTCGCCACGATATTAGCCATGCTGGCGAGAAGCACGCAGCTGGCCACCTGCGGCTCACACCGAGCGGCCCTCAGTCGGCATGAACTCAGACTGCTGAGTCAAATTATGGCATTCTGACGACGCCACAGCTCCGCTGGCATACAAGGCCGACACACAGTGCGCGTACGGGTCGCTGAGGCAGCCATTCCACACCAAGCCATTTAGCAGACAGCGAAGTGGTGTCCTCAGCATTGTGGGACCCAGTGACGCAGATCAAGAGGAACGGGGGCACTGTAGTCTGAAACAATAAATCACTTCGAAAGCTTGGACGAGTCTTAATACGTTGCTTCTACCTCTTCCCACTACATTTGATGTTGCTGTTACATTCAGTGACAGAAATATTGACAATTCATCCTTGGAAAACATGCATATTGTGTTTAATTTTTTATTTATTCATTTAACCTGAACAGATTAATGCTCTCACGAGTCCTCTTCTATCAAATCAGAGTTTTATATCTAATTGCAAAACTTATTAAAATCACAGTTACTTAGAAAAGGCATAATATTTTTAGTATGATGCCTCTTCTTCTTCTCTCTACATGTAGTAGGCATTTACCTGTTAGCCCTCTTGGCTGAAACTGTTGATTTTCTTCAGGCTTCTTAAATATCTTCTATCCACTGGGTAATAATTATCACCAATTTTGGAAATTTGTCGTCTTCCATTCTTTTGACATAATTCTCCTAGTTGTTTCTGTATTCTTTAATCTGCTCATTTACGTTGTTCTGATGTCTGCATTGACTCTCGCCTCAGACAGAATGTACCCAGCTACTCTTCTTAGCAATTGGATCTCTAGTGCTTGTACTTTGATGGGAACGAGAGCTTCTACTGAGTTGTTCAGGAAAGAGCTTCAAGGTCTATGGAACAGTAGTTATTATGAGCAGCAGTGGATCAACAATAAGCCTGAGTATTTGGATTGCGACGTCGTCCCGTACAGTAAATGCTGAGCTGAAGGATTTTTCGGCAGCGTTGTCAGCTCAAGAAAGAATTTTTCGCAGCTTCCGTTATTTACCTCTGTGAAATAATTTATAAGTCTATTTTTTGTTTATGGTTCAGTGAAGGTTATCGCTAAAGATAAGTACTGGTTTAGATCCTTGGTTGGGACAATGGAATCAGCTGCAGCTTCTACTTTGCCTATTCTTCCCTAGATCACACAAGCTTTTCCATAGAGTATCTGGTCTTTATGATTTATATTAATGCACTGGCATATATTAGTTATCGTTTCTTTCAGTTTGATTGATTCTGTTTGCTTTCTGCATGTAATCAATTTTACTGACAAGGGTAGGCGGCCGTTTGTGAGTCCGACGTGCAATGTCTCTGAGATTCATGGACTGTTTTAGCTCTTCTGTTAGCTAAGCTGCAGGTTTTCCTTTCAGGCTCAAATGGCTCTGAGCACTATGTGACTTAACTTCTGAGGTCATCAGTCGCCTATAACTTAGAACTAATTAAACCTAACTAACCTAAGGACATCACACACATCCATGCCTGAGGCAGGATTCGAACCTGCGACCATATTTCCCTTCAGGTTTCCAGTCTTTGGGGGAGCATATTTATTATGTAAGAGAGTTAATTTGGTGATGATGATGTAAGCTGATATTCCAGGTACGAATTTCTTTGCTTGTGGGTCTCGTGGCAAATGTATGTATCGGGACATGACTATAGGCTGCATTATGGGTAAGTGCCAGCTGAAATACCGTTGCATGTGAAGAAGAAACTGCACATTTGAATTTCACAGTGAAGTGGCAGAATATTTATGTTAGTGTTCCAAGCATTATTTGTATGATCCTAAGTTGAATCGAATTTTGAGAGGTCAGTTTTGAAACAGGCTATCCTGCCTACTTTCGGAGGTCCATAGAGGACGCACACTAGGCAAACTTTTTTTTTTAAATGGATTTGATATTTACAAACATATATTTGTCTTGTTTGTCTGCATTAGTATTGGATGTGAGTGGCATGGTCGGTGGTATGTCAAAGTGTTTTTGTGCCATTACGCCACCTCCTCATCTGTTACTTCTGCGATGTCTTAGGACAGTGGAGTCTATAGTTATGGAACTGGAGAGCACGCTTGGCTTGAGCCTGGCGTCCAAGTTCGTCAGAAGAAGGTTATGGATGTCGATATTCTGAAATATACGGCGGCGTTTGTCGAAACGAATCGAAAGTGATGTCAGCTATGTTCTATAGTAACAATACAAACACGCTAGTAGAAATAGTGGCTGCATGAGTAGACAAGTTCATTTACACTGCTCTTTTCCAGCCATTATCCGCACCATTATCCTGTCATCTCCTGTTTAGACCCTATGTAGCCCAAATTCGGATATTAAAGTATTAAAAAATTTTAACTTTCAACAGTGAAATCCTCGCATATTGTCAGGCTTGCGTTTTGCGTGTTTCTTAATCTCTATGACTGTTTCAGAACTTTTCGTATGTGATATGAACCTCACGATTGTGGCTCTAGGTTTCGCAGATCACAACTTCCCATATCCTACTCTGTAACTTCTGATTATAGAATTTGCTGCATGTAGACTCCTGGAAATGGAAAAAAGAACACATTGACACCGGTGTGTCAGACCCACCATACTTGCTCCGGACACTGCGAGAGGGCTGTACAAGCAATGATCACACGCACGGCACAGCGGACACACCAGGAACCGCGGTGTTGGCCGTCGAATGGCGCTAGCTGCGCAGCATTTGTGCACCGCCGCCGTCAGTATCAGCCAGTTTGCCGTGGCATACGGAGCTCCATCGCAGTCTTTAACACTGGTAGCATGCCGCGACAGCATGGACGTGAACCGTATGTGCAGTTGACGGACTTTGAGCGAGGGCGTATAGTGGGCATGCAGGCGGCCGGGTGGACGTACTGCCGAATTGCTCAACACGTGGGGCGTGAGGTCTCCACAGTACATCGATGTTGTCGCCAGTGGTCGGCGGAAGGTGCACGTGCCCGTCGACCTGGGACCGGACCGCAGCGACGCACGGATGCACGCCAAGACCGTAGGATCCTACGCAGTGCCGTAGGGGACCGCACCGCCACTTCCCAGCAAATTAGGGACACTGTTGCTCCTGGGGTATCGGCGAGGACCATTCGCAACCGTCTCCATGAAGCTGGGCTACGGTCCCGCACACCGTTAGGCCGTCTTCCGCTCACGCCCCAACATCGTGCAGCCCGCCTCCAGTGGTGTCGTGACAGGCGTGAATGGAGGGACGAATGGAGACGTGTCGTCTTCAGCGATGAGAGTCGCTTCTGCCTTGGTGCCAATGATGGTCGTATGCGTGTTTGGCGCCGTGCAGGTGAGCGCCACAATCAGGACTGCATACGACCGAGGCACACAGGGCCAACACCCGGCATCATGGTGTGGGGAGCGATCTCCTACACTGGCCGTACACCACTGGTGATCGTCGAGGGGACACTGAATAGTGCACGGTGCATCCAAACCGTCATCGAACCCATCGTTCTACCATTCCTAGACCGGCAAGGGAACTTGCTGTTCCAACAGGACAATGCACGTCCGCATGTATCCCGTGCCACCCAACGTGCTCTAGAAGGTGTAAGTCAACTACCCTGGCCAGCAAGATCTCCGGATCTGTCCCCCATTGAGCATGTTTGGGACTGGATGAAGCGTCGTCTCACGCGGTCTGCACGTCCAGCACGAACGCTGGTCCAACTGAGGCGCCAGGTGGAAATGGCATGGCAAGCCGTTCCACAGGACTACATCCAGCATCTCTACGATCGCCTCCATGGGAGAATAGCAGCCTGCATTGCTGCGAAAGGTGGATATACACTGTACTAGTGCCGACATTGTGCATGCTCTGTTGCCTGTGTCTACGTGCCTGTGGTTCTGTCAGTGTGATCATGTGATGTATCTGACCCCAGGAATGTGTCAATAAAGTTTCCCCTTCCTGGGACAATGAATTCACGGTGTTCTTATTTCAATTTCCAGGAGTGTATATTTGTTCTCATTTTAAGTTTTTAAATTGTAAAATGGCTATATTAATAGCAAATACTTTAATTTTTCCAGTGTAGTTTCAGTGCTGCGCAACAATATGTTATCCACATTGCCTTCGCCTAGAAGAGTTACGAGCGATGTTCGGTACCCTTTTACCAAAATGGAAGAAAAAGGAAAATGACACTACTGCGAGCACATAATTTTCATGGCTTCTGGCTCATCATAAAAACCTGGAAAGGTATCTAAAATCGAAGCATCATACAGTACCTCTGGAACAATGTGGGTCAGAAAGCCAATCAAGGTCGCCATCAGTCGATGCAGAAATTCGAGGAATCATTTCTCGTGAACCGTCCTCATTGACGTCTGCTTCCACTTTTTTTTTATCTCATTTTGTTCGCTATCGTTCGTTGCATCTGCTCGGGGCGGACGTCGTAAGACACCCGTTGAAGTTCGTCGTTGATTGGTTAACTCTGTTTTTTTTTTTAATTTTTATTACAGAGGACAGCTAACCCTCATACCGAATACGCTGAGCTACCGTGCCGGCCACCTCGGCTGAAGGTATCCTGCCAAAATGGCAAATCGAGTCTCAAGCAGAGTCGAGCCCACTGGTACCGTCAGGTTCTGGACCAAGCCGTGATTTATCTCCTTTGTGGCGCCCGCATCCTCAACTGCTTTTCATTTACAACAACCAATAAGTAATTTTTTAATATATTATAAAGCCGTTCACATTAAGAAAATGTATGCCATTAGATGTACAGCTTTTGAAAATGATTTGCAGTAAAATTAAAAATTTTTCGCCCACCGAACAGGCAGTCTGCAGTACATCTGATGCGTGGACGAGTGTAAGTAACATTAGTTTGAGAAGAGTGAACTAAAGTCATACCTTCTAGAGCGCTCACAATTCGAAGACAAACAGATTGCAGAAAACATCTCAAACTGGGTAAAGTCTGTTTTCTCAAATACAATATCAATTTTAAAATCACTTCTAGAATAACAGAAAATGGTTCAAACACTAAATTAACTGCATGGCTTTTAAAACTTCCACATATCCATGCTTTGAACATTCTTTAAGCCCCACTGTACAACACGCAATCCAAAAGTCCATACAGAAATCCGTTGACCAGTTTCTTAACAAGAAAACCTTTGGTTTAAGCAGACTTGCTGAAACGCAAGGAAATTAAAAAAAAAAGACAGACTAAAATTGAAACAAGAAGACCCAACCAGATGTAACCTATTACGAAATATTGGAAAGATTTACTTTAAATAAAGATCCCACAATTTCTGACCTCGCTATTTTAGGTGGAAAATCGATCACCTTAAGCTTAAAAGATACAAGAAAATGGCTCTGAGCACTATAGGACTTAACAGCTATGGTCATCAGTCCCCTAGAACTTAGAACTACTTAAACCTGACTAACTCAAGGACATCACACAACACCCAGTCATCACGAGGCAGAGGAAATCCCTGACCCCGCCGGGAATCGAACCCGGGAACCCGGGCGTGGGAAGCGAGAACCCTACCGCACGACCACGAGCTGCGGACTTAAAAGATGCAGATTGGGAGATAATTCAGCAGGCTTTACAGATTTTGAAAGTTTTTGATGAGGTAACCGAAGAAGTGCCCTCACAGAAAAAAGTCTCAGTTTCAATAATCAAAATCTTGCCAAGGTTAATGCAATGGCAACTAAATCTTTTCAAGACAAAAATAAAGAATATCTTCAAGATATAGCGTCATTGGTTAATAATTTGCTTAAAGGGTTATCATAGTGGTTTGATGTTGTCTCTCACATGAAATGATTAGTCAGGCAACATTACTGGACCCCCTCTCCCCTCCCCACCCGATTCAAAGGCAAGGATTTTCAGATGGCAAAACATTTCAGGATTGCTACATAAAGGCTGTTGCAAAAATTAATGCGTTGATTGTTCAATAAGAAAAGGAAAACAGAGCTAATCTCTCAACCAGTTTCCACCGTTACACATGAGACTTCTTCAATCTGGTAGGAGTTAATGAAACTATTAGTCAACTTCTAGCAAGTCACAACCCAGAAAATGTATCAATTGCCGAATTGGACAAATGTTTAGTGGACGGATATTTGCCTAGAAACAGCGAACTCTTAAACTGGTGGGAAACAAAAAAATCGCTGTGGCCAACGCTGTATCAATTGGTTCTAAAAAGTATTATGTACCACAGCAACATCATGGACCTGCGAACGAATATTTTCAAAAGCAGGACTAATATTCACTGAGAAGAGAAAGAGACTCACATCGACTAAAATAGGTCAAATTATATGAAAAAATGACAATATTGATTAATTTTTCTTTTATGGGAATATATTTGATAATACTGAGTGTAAATGATGACTGCACCTACACTTCAAATACAGTTGTGGTAGTTCTTTCATTGTGTTTCCTGCAATAAAAATATCAAAATACAACAAGACTCAGTCTTCATTCTTAAAAGTTTTCCACTTGATTAAAAATATTTTGGATTTTGTTTTAATATTTATAACTTGCAGTAGACGAAATTTAAAACTTTTGTTTTTGCAAATTAGTAGGGACATAACTCAAAATTATTGCTCCTCTTCATATGTTCTTTCAAAATAGGGCCGAATCAGATAAAAATACAGGTTTAGTGACCTGAAGTAAAAGGCAGTGTACGTTCCTTTTACTTATTTTTGTGATTGAATGGTGAGTTGTAATATTTAATGCCAGAATCTTGACCATAGCAACAGCCTGTAACAATCCATGCTAATTTGGGAAAATAATGGACAGGCAGTTTATGTGCCTGATGTAGACTGCACACAAAGAAAGAAAATTCATCAGCGAATTAGTTAGAAAATGTGTGACACAAACTGATGCCAAAAAGTATTTCAAGCAAGTATCATAAAACATTTGTTACTCCATTTCCACCTGTTGTGAAGGAGCCTCACAACCATTCTGTGGATGAACCTTCAGGCACTCATCGTTAGCCACATCACTGCTTCAGTCTGTCAGTACCCATCTCAACTATCCAGATTCAATTGGTGTTATATCCAAGTGTGTAGGTTTGACAACTGATAATCCTCTATGGAAAGAAAGATGTGTACTGAAGAATATATTTTGGTGTCATCTCTGCTGCAGTATTTGTCCTCAGCCATCATTTGAAAAATGACTTATATGGTTTGACACAAATTTTCAAAACGAGATAATAGTAAATAAATGTAGTTAATGCACAGGTGAATTGCCATTTCTGGCAAAGTGTTACAAGGATGTGTACTATAGTTATGATTTGAATTGTTGTTAAAAAAATTTATTTTCTTCCTTAACAATTTTTCTGACACACTTTGTCGCATAATGTAACACCTAATGAAAAAACAAAACTTCAGTTTAGTTTTCATTTAATTATAAGATTGTCGGCGATTTAGATATAAAAGCAGTTTTCACAAACTTCAAATTTATTATTGATGTTAATCTGGGGAACAGTTTTCAGTTCGTATTAAATTATTCCACTGTGATTCAAACAATTTATGATGATTTGTTGCCATCACATATGCTTAAGGGGAGATGTAATGGAAAATGTAAACATTTATTGAAAAATAATTGTTTTGTAAATGAAACCGCCTTTTCATGGCGCCACTTAATTTATTTATCCCAGACGCGTTTCGACTTTTTCTTGTCCTAAGGTATCGCTAGTGGGATCTATAACAATACACTTTTGTTATTTTTAGATTATTAAACAGCTCACATCACGATTTATAATGGAAAAAGTAATTACTTACGATTTGCTGATCTGTGTTTCCTCTCATCTTCTCTGGAGGTCGCACTGCCTCTTTATTACTGATATATACGCACAATTTTGCGTCCTGACCTCCTTCACGCTGTTCACCATGTTCCTTATTCTTTTTTGTGTGTTGTACTATTGTTCTTCTGCCACTCGGTATAACTATTTCGTCGGACACTGCTTTTAACAACGTAAATATTGGAACTCCACTACGTGTTTCCTCCTCTTTGGCGTATTTACCTACTTGTTGCCAACCTAATGAAGCTTATGTTCAAGACTAACTTCTGTTTATGATGTGTATAACGTGTGTGTGTGTGTGTGTGTGTGTGTGTGTGTGTGTGTGTGGGAGAGAGAGAGAGAGTGAGAGAGAGAGATGAAGAGAGTTCTTTTGGGGGGGGGGGGGGGTTGGGGAGGCTGGTGGTTTGAATTGTATGGTGTTGACTATGAATGTATGAATGTACTAGCTGTTAGCGAGTGGTTGAAAGCTTTGATGACAGCTGATTCGATTTTTCGTTTCACTATTTTGTGGACGGGTTCATGGATAAGTGAGTGAAAAGATGGTATTATTATTACATTGGATGGTATTATTATATTTATCCTCTTTGGGAGCATTACTCTATTATTTTATCTATTAGTGTGAGTAATGAATTGCTTGGCATGTGTACTTGATGATTCAACAGGGTTTTCCTTTCTGTTTTAGTTTTCTGTTTGTGGCAATTTTCTTGCAGGGTTAGTAGGTGTTTTTATTGTTGATTCTAATTATTTTCATGTCATCTTCTCTAGTGGTTGGTTTGCGTTCATATTCTCTTAGGTGTTCTGCAAATTTGGAGTGGTTTGTCCCATATTTCCAGGCTCTCATGTGTTCTTTGTATCTGACATCAAATGTTCTACCTGTTTGTCCTATGTACCTGCCTTAGCAAGTGTTGCAGTATAGTTGATATATACCTGCTTTCTGGTATACATCTCTGTTTTTTGTCAGTATTGGCGATCATTTTATGTATATAATCGTCTGTTGTGTATGCTACGTTTATTCCCTGTCTTTTGAAAATGTTGGTCATTTTATGCATGAGTTTCTGCTTGTATGTCATTGTGTACCATCTTGTGTTTTCTTTCATCTTTTTCTGATTATCCTGTGTGGTTGTGTTTGGTTCTGTTGTGTTGTTGTCTGTGATCCACAACGATATACAAACACAAACTTACCCATAAATTCAACAACATTTTCAAAAGACAGGGAATAAAAATAATATACACAACAGAGAATTTTGTACAAAAATACACCCCAAAACTGACGAAAAACAGAGACACATACCAGAAAGCAGGTATATGTCAACTATATTGCAACACTTGCTAAGGCAGGTACATAGGACAAACAGGTAGAACATTTGATGTCAGATACAAAGAACACACGAGAGCCTGGAAATATGGGACAAACCACTCCACATTTGCAGAACACCTAAGAGAATATGAACGCAAACCAACCACTAGAGAAGATGACATGAAAATAGTTATAATCAACAATAAAAAACACTAAACCTGCAAGAAAATTACCACATACAGAAAACCAAAGCAGAAAGGAAAACCCTGTTGAATGATCAAGTACACATGGCGAACAATTCTTTATATACACTAATATGTAAAATAATACAATAATGCTCAAAAAGAGGATTAATATAATAATACCATCCCATATAATAATAATACCATATTTACACTCACTTATCCACGAACCCCTAAACAGAATATTGAAAGTGAAATCAGCTGTCATCAAAGCTTTCAACCACTCGGTAACAGCTTGAGGCGTAGCGTCGTATACCGATCCTGCCTTGGAGGCGATTAAGTGGGAGATGTGTCTCAGAGCTGGATAGTGACAGATGGTGACGCGAGACTGGACGCGCACGTAGTTTAGGTATCAGCCGGTTGTGGACAATATTGGATAGGGGACTGATTTAGTTTCGATTGTGCCCACTAGAGTGCACTAAAGTAATAGAATGTTTTTCATAAACTGTTCTAGTATTTTCATAAAGTGTTATTACATCTTTTTGTGTATGAAAAATGTTATAAATGTGTTTTATTAGTATGAATGATGCGTGAGTGTGGTTTAAGGTTAGTTGAAGATAATTGTTTAACGAGTTATGTAGTGGGATTTAGTGTGGGAGCATTTCGAAGAAGTGTGGATGTGGACAAAGGGTATTTTTGTAGAATAGATTTGTACAATAAGTTTATGGTAAAGGGAAAGTTAATTCAGGTGTTGTTGTTGTTGTTGTTGTTGTGGTCTTCAGTCCTGAGACTGGTTTGATGCAGCTCTCCATGCTACTCTATCCTGTGCAAGCTTTTTCATCTCCCAGTACCTACTGCAACCTACATCCTTCTGAATCTGCTTAGTGTATTCATCTCTTGGTCTCCCTCTACGATTTTTACCCTCCACGCTGCCCTCCAATACTAAACTGGTGATCCCTTGATGCCTCAGAACATGTCCTACCAACCGATCCCTTCTTCTGGTCAAGTTGTGCCACAAACTTCTCTTCTCCCCAATCCTATTCAATACTTCCTCATTAGTTATGTGATCTACCCATCTAATCTTCAGCATTCTTCTGTAGCACCACATTTCGAAAGCTTCTATTCTCTTCTTGTCCAAACTATTTATCGTCCATGTTTCACTTCCATACATGGCTACACTCCATACGAATACTTTCAGAAATGACTTCCTGACACTTAAATCAATACTGGATGTTAACAAATTTCTCTTCTTCAGAAACGCTTTCCTTGCCATTGCCAGCCTACATTTTATATCCTCTCTACTTCGACCATCATCAGTTATTTTGCTCCCCAAATAGCAAAACTCCTTTACTACTTTAAGTGCCTCATTTCCTAATCTAATTCCCTCAGCATCACCCGACTTAATTAGACTACATTCCATTATCCTTGTTTTGCTTTTGTTGATGTTCATCTTATATCCTCCTTTCAAGACACTGTCCATTCCATTCAACTGCTCTTCCAAGTCCTTTGCTGTCTCTGACAGAATTACAATGTCATCGGCGAACCTCAAAGTTTTTATTTCTTCTCCATGAATTTTAATACCTACCCCGAATTTTTCTTTTGTTTCCTTTACTGCTTGCTCAATATACAGATTGAACAACATCGGGGAGAGGCTACAACCCTGTCTTACTCCCTTCCCAACCACTGCTTCCCTTTCATGTCCCTCGACTCTTATAACTGCCATCTGGTTTCTGTACAAATTGTAAATAGCCTTTCGCTCCCTGTATTTTACCCCTGCCACCTTTAGAATTTGAAAGAGAGTATTCCAGTCAACATTGTCAAAAGCTTTCTCTAAGTCTACAAATGCTAGAAACGTAGGTTTGCCTTTCCTTAATCTTTCTTCTAAGATAAGTCGTAAGGTCAGTATTGCCTCACGTGTTCCAGTGTGTCTACGGAATCCAAACTGATCTTCCCCGAGGTTGGCTTCTACTAGTTTTTCCATTCGTCTGTAAAGAATTCGTGTTAGTATTTTGCAGCTGTGACTTATTAAGCTGATAGTTCGGTAATTTTCACATCTGTCAACACCTGCTTTCTTCGGGATTGGAATTATTATATTCTTCTTGAAGTCTGAGGGTATTTCGCCTGTTTCATACATCTTGCTCACCAGATGGTAGAGTTTTGTCAGGACTGGCTCTCCCACGGCCGTCAGTAGTTCCAATGGAATATTGTCTACTCCGGGGGCCTTGTTTCGACTCAGGTCTTTCAGTGCTCTGTCAAACTCTTCACGCAGTATCGTATCTCCCATTTCATCTTCATCTACATCCTCTTCCATTTCCATAATATTGTCCTCAAGTACATCGCCCTTGTATAGACCCTCTATATACTCCTTCCACCTTTCTGCTTTCCCTTCTTTGCTTAGAACTGGGTTTCCATCTGAGCTCTTGATATTCATACAAGTCGTTCTCTGATCTCCAAAGGTCTCTTTAATTTTCCTGTAGGCGGTATCTATCTTACCCCTAGTGAGATAGGCCTCTACATCCTTACATTTGTCCTCTAGCCATCCCTGCTTAGCCATTTTGCACTTCCTGGCGATCTCATTTTTGAGACGTTTGTATTCC
This sequence comes from Schistocerca americana, assembly GCF_021461395.2. Taxonomy (NCBI): domain Eukaryota; kingdom Metazoa; phylum Arthropoda; class Insecta; order Orthoptera; family Acrididae; genus Schistocerca; species Schistocerca americana. Next base: position 126,903,210 of record NC_060123.1, on the reverse strand, counting down.
TTTTTGCCTGTTTCACTTACTGCATTTTTATATTTTCTCCTTTCATCAATTAAATTCAATATTTCTTCTGTTACCCAAGGATTTCTACTAGCCCTCGTCTTTTTACCTACTTGATCCTCTGCTGCCTTCACTACTTCATCCCTCAAAGCTACCCATTCTTCTTCTACTGTATTTATTTCCCCCACTCCTGTCAATTGCTCCCTTATGCTCTCCCTGAATCTCTGTACAACCTCTGGTTCTTTCAGTTTATCCAGGTCCCATCTCCTTAAATTCCCACCTTTTTGCAGTTTCTTCAGTTTTAATCTACAGGTCATAACCAATAGATTGTGGTCAGAGTCCACATCTGCCCCTGGAAATGTCTTACAATTTAAAACCTGGTTCCTAAATCTCTGTCTTACCATTATATAATCTATCTGATACCTTTTAGTATCTCCAGGGTTCTTCCATGTATACAACCTTCTTTCATGATTCTTAAACCAAGTGTTAGTTATGATTAAGTTATGCTCTGTGCAAAATTCTACCAGGCGGCTTCCTCTTTCATTTCTGTCCCCCAATCCATATTCACCTACTATGTTTCCTTCTCTCCCTTTTCCTACACTCGAATTCCAGTCACCCATGACTATTAAATTTTCGTCTCCCTTCACAATCTGAATAATTTCTTTTATTTCATCATACATTCCTTCAATTTCTTCGTCATCTGCAGAGCTAGTTGGCATATAAACTTGTACTACTGTAGTAGGTGTGGGCTTCGTATCTATCTTGGCCACAATAATGCGTTCACTATGCTGTTTGTAGTAGCTTACCCGCATTCCTATTTTCCTATTCATTATTAAACCTACTCCTGCATTACCCCTATTTGATTTTGTGTTTATAACCCTGTAGTCACCTGACCAGAAGTCTTGTTCCTCCTGCCACCGAACTTCACTAATTCCCACTATATCTAACTTCAACCTATCCATTTCCCTTTTTAAATTTTCTAACCTACCTGCCCGATTAAGGGATCTGACATTCCACGCTCCGATCCGTAGAACGCCAGTTTTCTTTCTCCTGATAACGACATCCTCTTGAGTAGTCCCCGCCCGGAGATCCGAATGGGGGACTATTTTACCTCCGGAATATTTTACCCAAGAGGACACCATCATCATGTAATCATACAGTAAAGCTGCATGCCCTCGGGAAAAATTACGGCTGTAGTTTCCCCTTGCTTTCAGCCGTTCGCAGTACCAGCACAGCAAGGCCGTTTTGGTTATTGTTACAAGGCCAGATCAGTCAATCATCCAGACTGTTGCCCTTGCAACTACTGAAAAGGCTGCTGCCCCTCTTCAGGAACCACACGTTTGTCTGGCCTCTCAACAGATACCCCTCCGTTGTGGTTGCACCTACGGTACGGCTATCTGTATCGCTGAGGCACGCAAGCCTCCCCACCAACGGCAAGGTCCATGGTTCATGGGGGGTTTAAGGTTAGTTGAAGATAATTGTTTAACGAGTTATGTAGTGGGATTTAGTGTGGGAGCATTTCGAAGAAGTGTGGATGTGGACAAAGGGTATTTTTGTAGAATAGATTTGTACAATAAGTTTATGGTAAAGGGAAAGTTAATTCAGGTATAAATAACAATAGTAAATAACTTTATGCATAAACAAAACTTCAGAATATTAGATAATTACGTCGGTAAAAAGTGCAGTCGTTAGGTTTACTATTTTGCGATTGGTTATTGATGAAAAGCGCGGACTGACGGGGGAGAATGTTGTTTTGCTATTGGCTGTAGGGTAAACTGACCAATGGTAAAGCAATATTCTTCGCGCGCCTTTCTCTGCCAGTAGAGAAGACTTAGAGTATTCTAGGGAAGAGTGGGAGCCTAGCCATGAAACACGTCGGACGTGTGTAGTAGTAGTTCCGATGGAAACGGTAAGTTGCCAGATATAGCAGTGTTTCATACATCAAAAGTGTGGTACAGTGACGGCATAATCATTCCGATGGGCGTGTAGAAATTTCGGAATTTTTAAGTGAATTTTGTGACGAGAAAAGACATATATTCCGCGTGGCGTATTGAGCAGGTCGGTGGCTAAAAACTGTGACTGCATTTGGTACCGACAGACTTAATATTTGGCGAGCATCATCAATCAAAAACAATTAGTAATTTTGTAGCTATTACGTTTTCGGGAAATGCAACATCATAAACTTGCTAACGTGAGTGAAAGGGATTGTGAGTGACTCTGTTAAGACTAGTACGGGCTTGGTAGAGATACTTGTTCACCCAATTTTCAGAATATATTAATTGAGGACAAAATTTCCAACCTTTCATTTCGTATGAAAACTTTCTCCCGAAACGTAGATTAGTGACTTTAATTGCAGCCTGGTTCACGTCGAAGTACAGTAGGTTTCGCTCGGCTTCCCTATAGATGATATGCTGAGACAATGTTCACATGTAGGTGCAGGTACGTCGTAAAGGGACGGAAAGAACCGCGCCGCCGGAAGCTAGTACATTCATACATTCATATTCAGCACCATACATTTCAAACCACCAGCCTCCCCACTCAAAAAAGAAAACTCTCTTCATCTCTCTCTCTCTCTCTCTCTCTCTCTCTCTCTCTGTCACACACACACACAAACACACACACACACACACATTGTACATTATAAACATCATGAATAGAAGTTAGTCTTGAACATATGCTTCATTAGCTTGGCAATAAGTAGGTAAATACGCCAAAGAGTAGGAAATACGTACTGGAGTTGCAATATTTATGTTATTAAGAGCAGTGTCCGACGGAACAGTTACATCGAGTGGCAAAAGATCAATAGTACATCTCACAAAAAAGAAGGAGAAACATGGTGAATAGTGTGAATTAGGTCAGAACAAAAGTTGTGCTTGTATGTCAGTAATAATGTGGTAGTGCGACCTCCAGATCAGATGAGAGGAAACACAGATCAGCAAATCGTAAATAATTACATTATTCCATAAAAAATCGTGACGTGAGCTGGTTAATAATCTAAAAATAACAAAAGTGTATTATTATAAATCCCACTGATGATGCCTTAGAACAAGAAAAAGTCGAAACGCGTCTGGGATAAATAAATTAAGTGGCAGCAGGAAAATGCGGTGTTTTATTTACAAAAAAGTATTTCTATACTTGTTGCAGAAGATGGCCACGCAAAAAACTTGTTATTTATTTCAAAAATTATTACAGTCATATTTATTAATGCACAAATCTAAAATTTTGCATGTGTCAAGCAAAAGAGCTGTGTTTTAACGGAAAAAATATTAAAATATGTAGGATTAATATTTTGCCAGAAATTTGAATTTTTAAATTTTTCATTATCTTTTTTATAAAAAGCCGCAACTCAAATTCTAATCATATAATTAACCTCAAAATTTTATTGTCGTGTCCTGAGAAAGTAAGACCACTGAACTACAGATATTAATTTATGGTACAAATTGTATCATTATCAGAGTTTTTAATTTTCCACATCAGAAATTAATTTTTTATACATAAAAGCATCTAAAAATCAGAATGAATTTGTAGGACCTCGTAGGTTTTGGTTTGAGGAAGACAACAACACATTGCAAACAGTTCCTAAAAATTTCATAGCATTAGCGCCTATACTTTTTGAGAAAAGGCTTCTAATAACGTAAAAAAATTAAAACAGAGAAATTGAGGTTCAAAGATGTTCTTCTCATACTTCTACATGTAATAAGCTTACGTCAATTTTAAAATCCTCCATACTGATACTGCTCATCCTCCAGGTTTCTCTCCTCTCCTCTTCGAATTTGCCTGGCCTGTATTTGCAGGTAAGATACTGATCTGTTAGCTTTCTTGACCTTACTCTCGTCGATGGTGAAAAATTATTTTGTCGAAAACACACCCGAATCTATGCCAATTCTCTTCAGCACTTCAGTTCTGCCATTATTACCGTTATTGTAACATAAAGCTGCATCATAGACACCTATTTTTAGTACTTCAAGTCCACAGAATGCTCTTTTTGAATCTCTAATCCAAATTAAATTACTGAGCCTTTCATTTGCATTTTGTGTCTTTCTGTGAGGACACTCTCTCAATAAAGCAGGTTTTGCAAGGAACCTGAATGTGGGAATAATTGAATTCCTAACAGATTCTGGTAATGTGTGTTTGTGTGAATATGTCTAATTTCTGTTGTTGAACTTACACCAATCGATTTTCGGACACAGATTGTGCTGGCTGGCTCTGAGCACTATGGGACTTAACATCTGTGGTCATCAGTCCCCTAGAACTTAGAACTACTTAAACCAAACTAACCCAAGGACATCACACACATCCATGCCCGAGGCAGGATTCGAACCTGCGACCGTAGCAGTCGCGCGGCTCCGGACTGAGCGCCTAGAACCGCTAGACCACCATGGCCGGCCACAGATTGTGCACTGGTGTTTGGTCAGTGGTTAGTTTGTGGAAGAAAATGGCTCACACAGCATGCGTCATTGCCTCTAAATTATGTGTGTTTTTCCTGACAGCTCTCCCATAAAATAACTGAAGTGAATCAATTTTCATTCAGAGTAAGCCTGCCTTTTCCTGCCAGTGGTTTTCCATCCTCAAGTACTTCACCTATCTTCTCTTTCAGCAAGCGATGAAGCCTACCATCAAGCCTCTTCAACTTTTCTATTGTTGTATTGTACTGATTTTTATCTGTTACAGCTTTGAACGGAGAGGAGTCCCTGTCACCAAGGTATTTAGTGTATCTAACACTATACTGGTCCTCAGATCTGGAGATCATCCTCACAACTGCAGCAGCCTCCATGCCCCCACTCGAGCCACTATAATTTTTAGAGCATGCTTCTCACGCTTTTCTTGCCACAGTTTCTCACTGTCATCATTGTTGGACATTTTCCTTCTTGCACACTGGTGACAGTATTTAGACATAATTTGTACATCTAAAACTTTTCCTGAGTCAATACCAATAACACATACAGCTCCATACAGAGATGTGTGACCTGTTTTCATCCAGGTCCCATCTACAGACACACACAGGTCAGTAACATTTGTAGGAGATTCACTGTCATGAATATTTACCCCATGAGCTATTTCTTTTTGGATTATTTCCAACAATTCCTCCACTGCTTTTTTCGTAGAAACTTTAGCAGTATCGCATACACCATCAGACTTTTCTTTATTTACTTTTTCAAACCTTGCTCAATATGGAGGTATATTCAGAAAACCACACAATAAATTACATCCTTCCCTGCACTGTCCAAGGCATCTCAGAGCATATGCTAACCTAAAATTGCTTTCATACATACCAGTGTCTGTTTCTTTGGAGGAGAAAAATGAACATTCATAGCGACACGAATTACAGATTAATTTAAAATCACAAGCTATTCCCACTCTTCTTTCTTCAACAACAATCATGCATTCCGTATTTTTACAAACAACACATGTACATGAAAGCTTTATAACCTGGCAAAGAAGCTCTAAATCAATAGGTCTGAATCCAGTGTAATCCATATCAACATCATTCACGCACCTGTACAATTCTCCTGTCCCAAGTTTCGATGCTGAAGCTGAGAGCTTATGTTCTTCTTTTCGAGCTGCTTCTTCTTTTTTGTTGGTAAACCGATTTCCATGAAACCTCCGTTTCCTAAACAGTTTTTCCACCACTCATTATGCGTAAATCTTGACTTCCACATAAAGGTTTGCGAATTTAACCTTCCACATACTGACATATGTTCATATTTTCAAAAAGTAAATAAACCACTTACAAGAAAGTTTTCAGGCTAAGATATAGATGTCAGCTAGAGATATAGACGTCAGCCAAAGATATCGAAAGAAAATATCCTTCACACTGTCAAAAATTCCGCTGAAGCAAGCAGATGCCCAAATGTCAGAAAAGGTGGGAGTGGCCACTAGTGCAGAGATAATCAGTTTAATTTAAAGGCATTTATAAAGCTGCTACCATGATAAAATTCGCACTGTGCAGATCAAGAAAATATTTTTGAAATATCGATTTTTTGGACCAAAATCCATTACATCCCCACTTAAAAGGTTTGATTCCATGGAAAACATCTTTTATCTTTAAAAGCACTAATGGAAGCTAACAAATGTCTTAATATAAACACCTTAAAATCGAAGTATTCGACATGCTGGATGATATTTTGGAGTGATAAATTGTAATGAAATATTGGGTTGTGCCATAAAAGTTTCTTTTAAATTATAATTTCATAATACATAACTGTAATAGCTATTAGATTTAAAAAAATTAGCCAAGTAAAATTTTTTGTACGCACTTTAATGCTTTGCTCTGATAAATTTATGTTTTTAAGGATACATCATAGATATACAAATGTGTATCAATATTTCTTCTGCATTTCAAGACAACTGATATTTTTGCAGCATTTTTACCTGAATATTTTACAGTGTAATGTTCACCATCTGCATATTTAAAAATTGACTAAAACATGAAAAATGTAAGCTGACAGTAACAGAAGAAAAGGTTTTGAATAAAATGGTTTTGTCTTAGTATTTTGTGATTTAGTGTCAGCGACTATGGAATTGCTGTTAATTCATAGTTAAAGTTAACTCATTCATAAAAACAGAAATTCTTCATCTAAAAAAATGACTTTCATTTACGCAACTTACCTGTTTACTTACCCTTCAGATCATAAATCCTGTAAAGGAGACAACTTGTCATTCATTCAAAACTAGAGGGTTAATAACACATTTAGAAGTACAGAAGTCATTAAATTTTTTTGTCAACTTACATCTTTACTTGCTCTGGAGATTCAAAGTTTGTCAGGGAAAATACCGAAACATGTCTGAAAATCAGAGAAATATCAAGGAATTTCACTTCAGGAAACTTGTGGCAACCCTGAACATACTTTCATTGTGTCAGTCATCTGCTGAATGTAGTTTAACGTTGGAGGCTACCTTTCTTGCACTGTTTCTTATATGAAACACCGTGCACATCCGTCTCAAAATCTTGGAGGCCAATGCTAATTTCAACACTGACAACCAGTAGCGCTCACAGTCACAGTCTCACAGTGAGCCCATGCAGAATTCAATAACGCTACTGAAAGGGACATTACATTTATTACTGAAGTTGCACTAACAGACCAATAAATACGACGTGTTGTTTTGTGCCGGTGTGCAGCTTGGAAACAAGGGAATAAGTAAACATTCAGTAAGCCGTTCTCATGATATAAATTTAATATTTTTTCCATTATTTTGTACAGAATTCGTGTCAGTATTTTGCAACCATGACTATCTAAACTGATAGTTCCGTAATATTCGCACCTTTCAGCACCTGCTTTCTTTGGGATCGGATTTACTACATTTATCTTGAGGTCTGAAGGTATTTCGCCTGTCTCACACATCTTCCACACCAGACAGAATGGTTTTATCATTCCTGACTCTCCCAAGGCTATCATTTGTTCTTCAGGAATGTTGTCTACCCAAGGGAACTTGTTAGGTCTTAGATTTTTGTTTTCTATCAAATTCTTCTCACAGTATCATGTCTCCCAGCTCAGCTTTATATACATCATCTTCCTTTTCTATAATATTGCCTTCAAGTTCATCTCTCTTGTACAGACCTTCTATGTACTCCTTCCACCTTCCACCTTTAAGCTTTCCCTTCCTTTCTTCACAGAACAATGGAACAATTGGTAGAACCAACCTTGGGAAAGGTCAGTTTGGTCTCCAGAGCAATACAGGAACACATGAGACGATTGATCCTATGACTCCTCTCAGAAGATACACTCCTGGAAATCGAAATAAGAACACCGTGAATTCATTGTCCCAGGAAGGGGAAACTTTATTGACACATTCCTGGGGTCAGATACATCACATGATCACACTGACAGAACCACAGGCACATAGACACAGGCAACAGAGCACGCACAATGTCGGCACTAGTACAGTGTATATCCACCTTTCGCAGCAATGCAGGCTGCTATTCACCCATTGAGACGATCGTAGAGATGCTGGATGTAGTCCTGTGGAACGGCTTGCCATGCCATTTCCACCTGGCGCCTCAGTTGGACCAGCGTTCGTGCTGGACGTGCAGACCGCGTGAGACGACGCTTCATCCAGTCCCAAACATGCTCAATGGGGGACAGATCCGGAGATCTTGCTGGCCAGGGTAGTTGACTTACACCTTCTAGAGCACGTTGGGTGGCACGGGATACATGCGGACGTGCATTGTCCTGTTGGAACAGCAAGTTCCCTTGCCGGTCTAGGAATGGTAGAACGATGGGTTCGATGACGGATTGGATGTACCGTGCACTATTCAGTGTCCCCTCGACGATCACCAGTGGTGTACGGCCAGTGTAGGAGATCGCTCCCCACACCATGATGCCGGGTGTTGGCCCTGTGTGCCTTGGTCGTATGCAGTCCTGATTGTGGCGCTCACCTGCACGGCGCCAAACACACATACGACCATCATTGGCACCAAGGCAGAAGCGACTCTCATCGCTGAAGATGACATGTCTCCATTCGTCCCTCCATTCACGCCTGTCGCGACACCACTGGAGGCGGGCTGCACGATGTTGGGGCGTGAGCGGAAGACGGCCTAACGGTGTGCGGGACCGTAGCCCAGCTTCATGGAGACGGTTGCGAATGGTCCTCGCCGATACCCCAGGAGCAACAGTGTCCCTAATTTGCTGGGAAGTGGCGGTGCGGTCCCCTACGGCACTGCGTAGGATCCTACGGTCTTGGCGTGCATCCGTGGGTCGCTGCTGTCCGGTCCCAGGTCGACGGGCACGTGCACCTTCCGCCGACCACTGGCGACAACATCGATGTACTGTGGAGACCTCACGCCCCACGTGTTGAGCAATTCGGCGGTACGTCCACCCGGCCTCCCGCATGCCCACTATTCGCCCTCGCTCAAAGTCCGTCAACTGCACATACGGTTCACGTCCACGCTGTCGCGGCATGCTACCAGTGTTAAAGACTGCGATGGAGCTCCGTATGCCACGGCAAACTGGCTGACACTGACGGCGGCGGTGCACAAATGCTGCGCAGCTAGCGCCATTCGACGGCCAACACCGCGGTTCCTGGTGTGTCCGCTGTGCCGTTCGTGTGATCATTGCTTGTACAGCCCTCTCGCAGTGTCCGGAGCAAGTATGGTGGGTCTGACACACCGGTGTCAATGTGTTCTTTTTTCCATTTCCAGGAGTGTATGTTAAGGAAAGGTAGGCCTATGTTGGTAGCACTTGTAGACTTAGAGAAAGCGTTTGACAGTTTGGATTGGAACACTCTCTTTGGAATTCTGGAAGTAGCAAGGCTAAAATAGAGGGTGCAAAAGGCTATTTATAGCTTGAAACTCTCTGACAGATTAAAACTGTATGCTGCACCGAGACTCGAACTCGGGACCTCTGCTTTTCGCAGCCAAGTGCTTACCATCTGAGCTGCCCAAGCACGACTCAAGCCCCGTCCTCACAGCTTCAGTTCTGCCAGTACCTCGACTCCTACCTTGCAAACTTCACAGAAGCTCTTCTGCGAACCTTGCAGAACTAGCACTTCTGGAAGAAAGGATAATGCGGAGACATGGCTTAGCCACGGCCTGGGGGATGTTTTCAGAATGAGATTTTCGCTGTGCAGCGGAGTGTGCACTGATATGAAACTTCTTGGCAGATTAAAACTGTGTGTTAGGGTACGAGTCTCAGTCCAGCACTCAGTTTGAATCTGCCAGGAAGTTCCATATCAGCGCACACTCCTCTGCAGAGTGAAAATCGCATTCTATTTACAGCTTGTACCGTAACCAGGTGGTTGAGAAGGGAATGAGACAGAGTTGTAGCATATCCCTAGTGTTATTCGAACTGTACGTTGAGCAAGCAATAAAGGAAACCAGAGAAAAATCTGGAGCAGAAATGAAAGATCAGGGAGAAGAAATAAAAACTTTGAGATTTCCCAATGACTCTGTAATACTCTTAGAGTTAGCAAAGGACTTGGAAGAGCAGCTGAACTGAATGGACAGCGTTTTGGAAGGAGAATATAAGACGAACATCAACAAAAGGAAAACAAGAATAATGGAAAGTAGTCGAATTAAATCATGTATTGCTGAAGGAATTAAATTAAGTTCAAATGGCTCTAAGCACTATGGGACTTAACATCTGAGGCCATCAGTCCCATATAACTTAGAACTACTTAAACCTAACTAACCTAAGGACATCACACACATCCATGCCCAAGGCAGGATTCAAACCTGCGACCATAGCAGCAGCGCGGTTCCTGACTGAAGCGCCTAGAACCACTCTGCCACGACGGCCGGAGAACTAAATTAGGAAACCAGACACTAAAAGTAGATGATGATTTTTGCTATGTGGACAGCAAAATAGCTGATGATGGCTGCATGAAGTGGAGAGGATATAAAATGTAGACTGGCAATGGCAAGGAAAGCCTTTATGAAGAAGAAAAATCTGTTAACATCAAACGTAGATTTAAGTGTTAGGAAGCCTTTTCATAGGGTATTTGTCTGGAGTATGTGGACAATAACCATTTTAGATAAGAGAGAATACGGGCTTTGAAATGTGGTGCTACAGAATAATGCTGAAAGTTAGATGAGTAGATCATGTAACTAATGAGGAGGTACTGAATAGAATTGGGGAGAAGAGAAATTTGTGGCACAACTTGACTAGAAGAAAGGACCGGTTGATATGACATAATCTGAAAAATCAAGCGATCACCAGTTTAGTACTGGAGGGAAGTGTTTGTGTGTGTGTGTGTGTGTGTGTGTGTTTGGGGGGGGGGGCAAGGTGGGGGTAAAAATTGTAGAGAGAGACCAAAAGACGAATACAGTAGTCAGATTCAGAAGGATGTAGGTTGCAGTAATTGTTCAAACCTGATGAGGATTTCAGAGAGGAATAGTAGCATGGAGAATTGCGTCAAAACAATATTCGGCCTGAAGACCGCATAAGCAACACCCTGTAAGGGTATATAAGCTTACTAAATCAGTTTATGTCAAAAATTGCTGTAATTATGTTTTGCAGTCATTATTAAAACGACAATAGCTTTCTTTTAAAACTATTTGTTTGTAGGGGGTGTACGGTAGCCCAATGCATTGTGATACATAAAAAAGTTGTAGAGATTTAGTCATATTTAATCCTTATAAAACAGAATACAAAAAAATGGTATATTATTTACAACAGAGCAAGTTACATACTAAAAATAAGACATAGTTTAAACACACAATATTTACATGTGTCCTTCACAGTAAGTTATACACAGCCACCTGAAAAATTATGTCACTTACTGAATTTAATCTGCTTCACATCCTCATTGTGCATTCACCCTTTCAATTTCATTTCTCTTGGTTTACTTGTATGTGAAATACACTGGTCTTCCTTGCTGAGTTAAGTCACTGATGACATGAATATATAGTGCTGAGGAGCTCTTCAACTGATGTAGCCAAGAACATATTTTGTCCCCGGGAAGGCTTCTGAAATATTTTTGTCTTTTTTAAGGTGGAAAATAACCTCTTTTCAGAAACGTGTTGAAAATGCTATGAGGACATTTTATCTTGTATGGACACCCTAAAATTGAATGAGTAGAAATCGGAAGACTTGCCCAGTGGTGTTTTCTGGGCACATGTTGCTAACCTTATCTCGCAAGCAATGATGTGTGGAGTGACATTATAACAGAAATGGCTGTGTTGTATACATTTGTAGCAACAGTTGCCATAGATATTGAACGTGCTAGTATAATACTGTGTTTCATTTCATCTTTACATGTTTTGTAAACTGCCGTTGACGGAATATCGTTATTGGACATGGCACTGTACAGTAAAAGGCAATTTCAGTACCGATTACAGAAAACCTTGAACTTTTCATCAGCTGAGCATATCAGCTCTGATTTCATTGGTGCATGGGTAAGGTGCCTGCATCATGTGAGATTGATGAGCAGTGTTATCTGCACGGCAAACGTCCCCTGCAGTAAGTTTTGTGCTGGGGTTTAGCTGTCTGAAACTAGTTATTTTAAGAGCGCACTGAATAGTGAAGTCTTATAAATTTCAGATAGAGCAATATGTTACTTTCTACTCCTTGAGAAAAAATGACTACTTTTTTTTCAATGAATATTAGAGGGTATTTTTTCTTTAAAATTTTCTGACAGATTTTCAATATAGCGACTGAGAAGTTGGCTCTACACAGCGTGAGACATGTAAGTTGAGACACCAAAATATCTGGAGAACTATGAACCCCTAAAGAAGAGTAAAGATTAGATTCGTATGAATGACAGCAACCTACAAGATGGCACTACCCACTTTTTACTAGTTGATGAACCAGAAAAGAATTCTCTTTTTAAAATTGGATACCCTATTTTAATTGAATATTAATATTCTATGAGAAACCATAAATAACTGTAGTGTAAACATTTTTTTTCAAATGGAGGACGAAACCGAAGCTATAAACACTGACACAAATAAGGAGTTTATTGTGAGCAAGCACCATGCTGCAACTATGCTGTTTTGACGTACATGAAAACTAAGAGCTTCAAATAACAACTGTAATTCTTCCCCCAAAATATTTGCATGACTTTCAATCCAGTATGCCCGGCAAAAAACGAAGATTAACAAGTCCGACACACATTATTGTACACCAAATATTAACTGACCAACAATACTCACGTTCAACGTCAAGCAGCCAGTGTCGGTTTACTGAGATCCAGTGATGCATGTTGCGCTTATTGACGTTATTATGATTTGGAACACTGATTTATCGTAGAACAATACATGTTGAAAACACTCTGGATTTGTTTGTATTTGGTCACTGACAAAAATTAAGGTGCTCATAATGATCTTCACCGTAAAGTTCCTCATGCATCGAAATACGATGGATGTAGAATTTGTGAACAAAAGGTTGTAATTATCCAGAATCATGAACAACAACCCGAGAACTTATATGAGGGCTTACAGCAATCGCAGCTAACTTAGAACCCTCACTGCATAACAAAGGCCATTGGCAGTTTGGACACAGTAGATCCCCCGACAGCAGATACGTCACTGCATTCGTACAAACGGTAGACTTCATTTTCTAACATAGCTGTGGAAGAGCAGCACCAGTTGACATACAAAAGTACAAGAGGATCTTCAAATCCAGCGATTAACCAAGTCTTCACGAAGACTTCACCGTCGACCAAACCATAACAGAGCAACAGATCAGCAGCTCGAGAAAAAGAGTTGTCTCCTATTCTGAACTGGAGTTTTAGTTTCGTGTTGAACTCTCTGTTTATCTGAGCATTTTAAAGGTGCTACATAAAAATTAGGCGCCAAATAGCTCACCTAAGTTTCTTACAAAACGTTTACATCGAAGTTTTAAAAGCTTCACAGTGTACAAAATCCATTAAAGGTGTTTATTCCTATTGAATGGCGTATATCATAGGCGCCAGCTCCTTTCATAAGCGCTCAAGCGCGCCGTCCATCAGTCAGTCGTCTGATTCATCACCAAAGTATAATAGCACTGTATGCCTACAGTCTCCTTTGTGTAGCCAAGAGTGGAACGTCTCACGGAGTTGAAGGAGTTTGGACAGTGGGGCCAATGAGGGGCTCTGAGTGAAAATTCAGTTTTGAGACAACGTGGTCGAACAGGAAGCTTTTGAGTGATGTTGACGCTCTGATTTTTGGTTTCAGACGGACGACGCGGATATGTAGTTCCTCCATGCTGTTTCACATGTTTGAATGAGATCACTGCATGCTTGTGTCTTAATCTGAGCATTTAAGGCATTATCATTTTCGTTTTTTTACAAATCGGGTTTTTTAGTCGTGTTTCGACAGGACACTCTCTCGCGTCGCATATATATTCAAATTATAACGAAAACCAGATCCATGTCGCCGAGCAGACAGCGAATCCAGATGCAATCATCACACCCTTGAACACTGGTAACAATCAAATTCTCTCACCCTCTCAACTAAAAGCACGTCATGTTATGTAGAAACAATATAGATAATTATTGTGAGGTATTTGAACCAAATAGTAATCAAATACTTGGTGTTATCTATCCTGAACAGAATCTTTTGGAGCATTAGAATATCTTTCTAGCACCATTTGCGTTGATGTTTCCATTACGTTAATGCGTTTCCTTTGCCTGCACTTGCAACCACGTGGCTTCATATGCTTGCATCAGCACTGACTTTTCTTTATGGTAAATGTTCGCCTTTCTACACCTTCATTTCACTTTAAATGCACATACTTTATTTCGCCTGGCACACTTCTGCTGTCTTTCGTAGCATTTACAGCTGTCAGGTAACTCGACGATTTACAGTTTGCTGAAGCTCGCAGAACAGAGCAGTGACACCGTCAGATCAGTCTCTCAAACATATATTTCGCCATTATTTGTTATGATTTGAAACTTCATGTTCTTAGAGCTTAATTTCACAGAATACAGATGGCGAATATATAGACTTGCATGGGTTTCATTTCTAAGATGAAGCTCATTACATAGTCATGCCTGATTGTGGTTTTTGGGCGGATTTCCCCATTCGTTTAGGCAAATTCTGGGCTCATCCCCAATCTCCGTCTTAGAAAATATGGTACACCAAGAGCCAAAGTATGTTAACACACAGAACGAAGGTTCCACTATTCTCAGACAAACAGCACATGTGACGTTGCTCCCTTGGGTTAACTGGAGGCTCAAAGTTAAAAAAAATTGTGGTAAGGACTATGGGACCAAACTGCTACTTAATCTAACTTAAACTAACTTATTCTAAGGACAACACACACACTCATGCCCGAGGGAGGACTCGAACCTCCGACGGAGGGAGCCGGGCGAACCGTGACAAGACACCTCAGACTGCACGGCTACCCTGCGCGGCTCAAAGTTAAAAGAAAATAATTTTACCAAATTATGGAAAACGGCGGGATAAATGTTAGGGATGAAAGAGAGGAAGAGAGAGAGTGACAGAGAGAGAGAGAGAGGGTTCTCCTATGTGTACTTTGTTACGACTGTACACTTCCACCATAACAGATTCGGTGAAAATGCGGTAAAACGAAGCATGAGGCAGTATTCTCTGCCATAAAGGATGTTAGCACTTTTGGTGTTTCATTCCCAATCGCCACAGATTAAAATCATTTGATCTTTTTAATGAACAGAATATGTTTTACTCACTGTTTAAACTATCGATACCAAACGAATCTATCGATACCTGTCAAATTGGATCACATACTAAAAATTGGAGTAAAGGGCTATTCAAATTCTGTCGTATGATAATGTTCTACAACAAAGGATTAACATAAATACAAAAAAAAAAGAAACCACTTAGACACACATCTTATTGATAGATATTTTGAATGGGAACGCCCATAATAAACGCCCACAACATGAACTTTTACATAATATTGAAAATTGAAATGTAGTAAGACAAACACACAATAACGAGCTGTTTGATACTAGTATTTAAATAACAACTTTCTCCCCTGGACGGTAGTGTCACAGGTTAAAATAGTGATTCGCCGAATGGAGTTACTCTCTGTTTCTTAGACAACAGTCCCGTGTAGTAGAAATCGAAGAGACACCAGTTGGGACGGAGAGCGTGTACCAGTAAGTGCTTCGTAGGTACAATGTCTGTAAGGACATTGGTCGTCGCCACATCGAGCCGCTGGGGACTTTCTCTGCCTGGGGACTGGGTGTTTGTGTTGTCCTCCTCATTTCATCGTCATAATAATAATAATAATAATCATCATCATCATCTGTAGTGACAGTGGCTAGTTTGGACTGTGTAAAAAAGAATTGCGCTGTGTGAAAACTGGGTCTTTTGTACGGGCGCTGATGACCGTGTAGTTGAGCGCCCCACAAACAAAACATCATACGAGCTTCTGTTGTAATGCAGCAGTACTGTTCTGTACATACAGTATGCTGGATCCTTTTTTGTTTAATGTTTAAGTGTCAATAGAAATGTGTACTCACTCCCCTCTACAAGTCATAGAAGTTTGTAACGGGAATTTCGTAATTTCAGAACCCCCTGTATAGCGAACCTGCTGCTTCAAAAACAGTTGCTACGAGTCACCAACCGACATATCGTCTCTAGACCGCAATCTAAGAATAACAAATCTTCGTCACTTTCATCTGTCCCAGGTGCGCTAGTCCAGCGATGAATGGAGGAGTATACTCGAGGTGTATGAACAGGAAGAAAACGATGTTCTCCATAGAAACCTGAAGTTCGTTGGATAGCTCAATTAATAGTAAGTTATCTACGAAAAACAAAGGTATGGATTCAATTCCCAACATGGGACACAGTTTAACACATTCAAGAAGTTCAAAGTCCATAAAACAGTTTGCTATGACCACACCAAAGTTCTCCACCTTGTTGTCCAAATAGCATTAGTCAATACCCTTCCCAAAGCGATGGTCTGCTTGAAATGCTCAAGTTATGGCCCCCGCGCACAGTTTTCCCTAGTTGATTTGTCGCCTCAGCAAGGTTAACACTTCCTCCGTTATCCTCGACCTCCTTATGGTTCGTTTGCGGAAATACATAGGCTTCACGACTTGCTGAGGCGAGACGATGTCGAGCTAATGTCCTGATGAGACCCATACGTCACACGGTGGTCGTGACTAAGTGGCGAGGTCTCCGTGCAGAGGTCGCCATCACCGCCTGTGGATGGTGTCGGAGTCGGAACGACGGCAGGTAACCTCAGTACTGGGTTGCTGGCATCTGGAACAACAGACGACATCATTCTGTGTCTTCCCTTAAATGGAACTGGTTGCTACACTTATATCAGTCACTCAACACATACAAAATGCTGATTTGACCAGATACTGAATATTGCTTCAGAGCAGCCTGGACTCTGCCAAACTGGATAACAGGGAGAAGAAATGAGCCGAGGAACATCCGAGGGGGGGGGGGGGGGTTTATGGGCGCTCAACAGCGAGGTCATCAGCGAGGAACAACCGAGAGCTTTGCCACAGGTACATTTCGTCTAAAGTTTCCCGGGCACAAAAACGTGCAGTAAGAGTTATATGTGGTGTGAACTCAAGAACATCCTGCAGAAACCTGTCTTGGGAACTAGGGATTCTAACTACTGCTTCACAATATATTTATTCTTTAATGAAATTTGTTATTAAAAATATATCACTTTTTCAAACCAACGGCTCAATTCATGGAATCAATACTAGAAATAAGAATAATCTTTACAAGGATTTAAAGTCCCTTAGTCTTGTACAAAAAGGTGTGCATTATTCAGGAACACACATTTTCAATAACTTGGCAGCAGCCATAAAAAGCTTAACAACCAATGAAATTCAGTTTAAGAGAAGCCTAAAGGATTTATTGGTGGCCAACTCCTTCTATTCCATTGACGAATTTCTCAGTAGAACCAACTAATTTATATATATATATATATATATATATATATATATATATATATATATATATGTAAGTACAATATAACTTCTGCACCATTTCAGTGCAGTAATGTGTTCATTGTAAATAAGTATTATAGTAGTTGTATTACACGTTTATTACCTTA
The DNA here is from genome assembly GCF_021461395.2 of Schistocerca americana. Taxonomy (NCBI): domain Eukaryota; kingdom Metazoa; phylum Arthropoda; class Insecta; order Orthoptera; family Acrididae; genus Schistocerca; species Schistocerca americana. The sequence goes on along the minus strand of NC_060123.1, from coordinate 126,885,790 downwards.
TAAACAAATAAAAAACTTTTTTATTTTAAATTCAGTGCATTAGTATTTGTAAAGTGATTCTTTCATATAGTGTTCATTAAAAAATGACGATCACTCCCCTTGGGACCTGTGCAAAGGTACATTAGCTTAATTGATTGAGTTGTAAATATTTGTCATGTATTGCTGTTTTTCTGACAGTTATTCATCCTGGAGGACCTCCTCACTACGGATCAATTGGAATAAAAGTTAATCTAATCTAATCTAATCTAATATAAAGAGCGAGCCGCAGACATGCTCAATAGCTTGCGATGGCACGTTCTGCACGAAAGAAATTGTGCACTGCGAGAGCCCACGTTACGAAACTATTCAGCAAACGTATTTTTTTCTCGAATATGTACCTCGTGTAGAGTGCACAGAAAACAAGGTGGTCGCATATTTTTGCAGACAGTGTGGTAGAGGGATGGAAACGGCAGTGGTGGGGGCTCAGTTGTGATCAGCCAGTGTGCTGTAGAGGAGGTGCAGTTAGATAGCTGAAGCCTCCGCGCAGATGCATATCTAGCTTAACTTGTAAGCTACAACTAACGAGTCTGTAAACGATTGTGTAAACAGGTTATGCCAATACGAGCAATAGTTTGATATATACAGACAATCAAAGTCAATAGTTTCCTACTAGAGTACAAGAAAAAAGTTATATGAACGATGGGTCATCTGAAACAAAACCGACCGATCATAAGGCGCCAGAAGGAAGTCATCTACATCTACATACATACTCCGCAATCCACCATACTGTGCGTGGTGGAGGGTACCTCGTACCACAACTAGCATCTTCTCTCCCTGTTCCACTCGCAAACAGAACGAGGGAAAAATGAATGACTATATGCCTCTGTACGAGCCCTAATCTATCTTATCTTATCTTTGTGGTCTTTCCGCGAAATATACGTTGGCGGCAGTAAAACTGTACTGCAGTCAACCTCAAATGCTGGTTCTCTAAATTTCCTCAGTACCGATTCACGAAAAGAACGCCTCCTTTCCTCTAGATACTCCCACCCGAGTTCCTGAAGCATTTCCGTAACATATTTTAACTAAAGTTCAGTCTTGATCACGACACTCATGTCTCAATATCATAGGTGACCGGTTTCGGTTATATTTGTATAACCATCTTCAGACCCAGGGCTTCCTTGGAGGATGGTAGGCGGAGCTCTCCTCAGCTGCTACGAAGTCAACTGATGACTGTTATCAATTGACTTCGTAGCAGCTGGGGAGAGCTCCCCCTACCTTCCTCCAAGGAAGCCATGGGTCTGAAGATGGTTATATAAATATAACCGAAACCGGTCACCTATGTTATTGAGACATAAGTGTTGTGATCAAGACTGAACTTAAGTTAAAATATAATACTCTATTGATCACTGTTTCCAAAAAGTTTACCAAAATTTCCGTAACACTCGCGTGATGATCAAACCTACCAGTAACAAATCCAGCAGCCCGCCTCTGAATTGCTTCTACACTCCTGGAAATGGAAAAAAGAACACATTGACACAGGTGTGTCAGACCCACCATACTTGCTCCGGACACTGCGAGAGGGCTGTACAAGCAATGATCACACGCACGGCACAGCGGACACACCAGGAACCGCGGTGTTGGCCGTCGAATGGCGCTAGCTGCGCAGCATTTGTGCACCGCCGCCGTCAGTGTCAGCCAGTTTGCCGTGGCATACGGAGCTCCATCGCAGTCTTTAACACTGGTAGCATGCCGCGACAGCGTGGACGTGAACCGTATGTGCAGTTGACGGACTTTGAGCGAGGGCGTATAGTGGGCATGCGGGAGGCCGGGTGGACGTACCGCCGAATTGCTCAACACGTGGGGCGTGAGGTCTCCACAGTACATCGATGTTGTCGCCAGTGGTCGGCGGAAGGTGCACGTGCCCGTCGACCTGGGACCGGACCGCAGCGACCCACGGATGCACGCCAAGACCGTAGGATCCTACGCAGTGCCGTAGGGGACCGCACCGCCACTTCCCAGCAAATTAGGGACACTGTTGCTCCTGGGGTATCGGCTAGGACCATTCGCAACCGTCTCCATGAAGCTGGGCTACGGTCCCGCGCACCGTTAGGCCGTCTTCCGCTCACGCCCCAACATTGTGCAGCCCGCCTCCAGTGGTGTCGCGACAGGCGTGAATGGAGGGACGAATGGAGACATGTCGTCTTCAGCGATGAGAGTCGCTTCTGCCTTGGTGCCAATGATGGTCGTATGCGTGTTTGGCGCCGTGCAGGTGAGCGCCACAATCAGGACTGCATACGACCGAGGCACACAGGGCCAACACCCGGCATCATGGTGTGGGGAGCGATCTCCTACACTGGCCGTACACCACTGGTGATCGTCGAGGGGACACTGAATAGTGCACGGTACATCCAAACCGTCATCGAACCCATCGTTCTACCATTCCTAGACCGGCAAGGGAACTTGCTGTTCCAACAGGACAATGCACGTCCGCATGTATCCCGTGCCACCCAACGTGCTCTAGAAGGTGTAAGTCAACTGCCCTGGCCAGCAAGATCTCCGGATCTGTCCCCCATTGAGCATGTTTGGGACTGGATGAAGCGTCGTCTCACGCGGTCTGCACGTCCAGCACGAACGCTGGTCCAACTGAGGCGCCAGGTGGAAATGGCATGGCAAGCCGTTCCACAGGACTACATCCAGCATCTCTACGATCGTCTCCATGGGAGAATAGCAGCCTGCATTGCTGCGAAAGGTGGATATACACTGTACTAGTGCCGACATTGTGCATGCTCTGTTGCCTGTGTCTATGTGCCTGTGGTTCTGTCAGTGTGATCATGTGATGTATCTGACCCCAGGAATGTGTCAATAAAGTTTCCTCTTCCTGGGACAATGAATTCACGGTGTTCTTATTTCAATTTCCAGGAGTGTATGTCCTCCCTCAATCCGACCTGATAGTCTCATAAAACGATAGTGACAATGTGAAATAGAGTATCAGATTCAATAAAATTGTTCTCGGTTTGAGGCCGCAGTATCAACTATAAAATTGCGACGTTTCGGCGACTATGGTAAGACGCCTTCCTCAGAGTGTATTGCTAACTGCTGAATGAGCGCTAGTTTGGTTACTTATATACTATGGAAGATTTTTTTTCTTTATTGTTATTTAAACACCTCATATCAGGTGGGCTGGCAGCAGCATACTACGCTGCCCTTCAGCCACAAGGTTTACAATGAAAATACAAGTAGACACACAAGATACTGAACAAAGTGGGGGGCGGGGGGGGGGGGCAAAAACAGTAGACACAGAAACAATTAACATGAAGCCGTTAACACTCGACGAAAAAACACTAAAAACTGTCGGCACGGCGCACAAACACTGACGACTTCGATGGTACAGGTGAACGAAGGAGCGTGACGGCGAAGAACACTAAACACCAACACGATGGCACACACACGAGAAACTGATGGTGATGATCTTCAGTGCGTGAATGTCCACGTAGCGTGTGCGAGTCTGGGGACCTGCCAAGAGGGGAAGAAGGTGGTGGGGAAGGGGGAGGGGAGAGCAAAGATGCCAAGGGCAGAGGAGATGGGGGGAGGAATGAAGTTATGGGGTTAGGGGCGGCCCAGGGGAGGAGGGGGCAGAGAGGGAAGAGGGAGGGAAAGGGGAAAGAAGGGAGAGAGGGTGCCCATAGGAACGACACAGGAAGAGGGAGGGAGTATCAAAGTTGGTAGGAGGGGTAGATGTAGGGGAGGAGGGGATCATCAGGGAGGGGGAGCTGGCGGAAGCCACCTTGGGAGAGGGTGTGGAGAGTGGAGAGATGGAGAGCAGGTGGGACGTGGAAATACAGGCGCAGCAGCGGACGGGGGCGGGAGAGGATGGGAGAGACAAGTGGGTGAGGAGGATCAAGTTTATGGGAGGTGAAGAGGATCCGTATCCGTTCGAGGAAAAGGAGGAGGTGGGGGAACGGAATAAGGTCATACAGGATCTGCATGGGGGAGGGGAGACAGATGTGATAGGCGAGGCGAAGAGCATGGCGTTCTAGGATCTGAGCCGGCCGAAGTGGCCATGCGGTTAAAGGCGCTGCAGTCTGGAACCGCAAGACCGCTACGGTCGCAGGTTCGAATCCTGCCTCGGGCATGGATGTTGTGATGTCCTTAGGTTAGTTAGGTTTAACTAGTTCTAAGTTCTAGGGGACTAATAACCTCAGCAGTTGAGTCCCATAGTGCTCAGAGCCATTTTTTTAGGATCTGAAGGGATTTGTAAAAGGCAGGGAGAGCGGAGATCCAGGAAGGGTGGGCGTAGCAAAGGATAGGGCGGATGAGGGATTTATAGGTATGGAGGATGGTGGAGGGGTCCAGACCCCATGTACGGCCAGAAAGGAGCTTGAGGGGATGGAGTCGCGAGCGTGCCTTGGCTTGGATTGTCCGGAGGTGGGGACTATGGAGGAGTGCTGTCATTGATTATAAGAGTGAGGAGGAAGGGTATTAGGTGTTCTTTTATTGGTCTTTGCATTCCGTGTTGTCATTGGCGGAAATAGGAGTTTTCCATTGGAGTTTCCTCTATTGCTTGCCATTGGTGGAAATCGGCGAATAGGAAACTGAGCGGCGACTGCCGCGTAGCGTTGTTGACTAACTGCCTAGTATCGACTAGGGCGCGTCAGCACTCTGTGTACCCTCCGCCGCAGTGGCCTGTAGCGCGCCTATTGCTTTGCGAGAGCTGTCCTTCCGCAAAGCTGTCACTGCTGGCAACCAAGACCCTGGGAGTCGGTACCCGACTTCTCTATTCACATTGTGGGGTCGCTTGGCTATTCCTATAGCCTCTTTAATCTTCCTCCACAAACCAAACGACTGGTTCGTCAGTACGCGGTCTCTCGAAATTCGATCTTCATCTTGCACTGTTCTTGATGTTCTGCCACCGCTGATATGTTGTATTGTTTGAGACGGATATATCTCTCGTGTTCATGAATTCCGGCAGGATGAAACTTGTCAATTGTATCTTTCATCGAGCCCAGAGCATCTTTCACTTTGTTGCTGCTACGAAGTGGAACTTTAGCGTAAACCTGACGGGAAACTTGGACACAGAGTTTGTAGGAAGCCTACCAACACGGACAGATACCCGCATGCATCCTCTCAGCACCATCCTACGCAAAAGAAATCGGCCCTGCAAACTTTAACTAAGAGAGCCTACAGGGTCAGCGATGAACACAATACCAAAGCTGAACTACAGAATCTCAGGTCCATTTTTGGAGCTAATGGCTACGACATGAGGATGATACATAAAACTTTGGAGCCGAAGTACGAGGGCAAAAGGTAAATGCAGAACGAAGCACGGAACACCGTCCTGCTACCATACGTACAAGGGGTTACCGAATGTCTGGGCAAAATTCTCCTCTGGGCAAGTATTAAGACTATTTTTCGTTTATTCTTATAATAATTCAGCGGATTACTCCTACTTTCTTTTTTGGGTACTCGTTTGATACGTACAACTACCCATTCGTCAACGAGCGATAGGTTTTCTTTCTTTTTTTTTAGTCATCAACCTTCTGACAGTTTTGATACTGCCCGCCCCGAATTTCTCTCCTGTGTCAACTAAACTCTTCATCTGAGAATAGCACTTGCGATCTACGTCCTCAGTTATTTGCTGGCTGTATTACAGTCTCTGTCTTCCTCTACAGTCCTTACCCTCTACAGTTCCCTCTAGTACCATGGAAGTCATCCCCTGATGTATTAACAGATGTCCCATCATCCCATTCCTTCTCCTTGTCAGTGTTTTCCACATATTCCTTTCCTCTACGATTCTGCACAGAACCTCCTCATTTCTTGCGTTACCAGTCCACCTAATTTTCAGCATTTGTTTGTAGCACCACATGTCAAATGCTTCGATTCTCTTCTGTTCCGGTTTTCCCACAGTCCATGTTTCACTTTCATACAATGCTGTGCTCCAGATGTACATTGTCAGAAATTTCTTCCTCAAATTAACCCCTATGTTAGGTACTAGTAGACTTCTCTTGGCCAGAAATGCCCTTTTTGGCAGTGCTAGTCTGCTTTTGATGTCCTCCTTGCTCCGTCCATCATTGGTTATTTTCTTGTCTAGGTAACAGAATTCTTTAACTTCATCTACTTCGTGACCATCTGCCCTGATGTTTTCTGGCTGGTCTCATTTCTGCTACTTTTCATTACGTTCGTCTTTCATCGATTTACTCTCGATCCATATTTTGTACTCGTTAGGTTGTTAATTCATTCAGAAGATTACGTAATTTATCTTCACTTTCACTCAGGATAGCAATGTCATTTGCAAATCGTACCATTGATGTCCTTTCACCTTGAATTTTATTTCCACTCCTGAACCTTTCTTTTATTTCCATCACTCCTTCTTCAATGTATAGATGGTGCAGTAGGGGCGAAACAATACATCCCTGTCTTGCAATTTTTTCAATCTGATCACTTCGTCTTGTCGTCCACTCTTATTATTCCCTCTTGGCTTTTGTGCATATTGCATGTTACCCATCTCTCCTTATAGCTTACCCCTGTTTTTCTCAGAATTTCGAACATGTTGCACCATTTTACAATGTCTGACGCTTTTTCCAGGTCGACAAATCCTATGAACGTCTCTTGCTTTTTCCTTATTCCTGTTTTAATTGTCAGCCGCAACGCCAGAATTGCCTCTCTGGTGCCTTTATCTTCCCTAAAGCCAAACTGGTCTTCACCTAACACATCCTCAATTTCATTTTCCATGCTTTTGTATGTTATTCTTGTGAGTAACTTGGATGCATGAGCTGTTAAGCTGATTCTGCGATAATTCTCGCACTTTCCAGCTCTTCCAGTCTTCGGAATTTTGTGGATGATATATTTCCGAAAGTCAGATGGTATGTCGCCAGACTCATACACTCTACACACCAACGTGAATACTCGTTTTGTTGCCACTTTCCCCAATGATCTTAGAAGTTCTGATGGAGTCTTATAGATCACTTCTTCCTTATTTGATCTTAAATCATCCAAAGCTCTCTTAAATTCTGATTCTAATGCTGGATCCCCTATCTCTTCTAAACCGACTTCTGCTGCTACTTCTATCACAACGAACAAATCTTCTCCCTCACGGAGGCCTTCAATACACTCTTTCCACCTATCCACTCTCTCCTCTTCATTTAACAAAGGAACTCCAGTTGCACTCTTAATGTTTCCACCCTAGCTTCTAATGTCACCGAAGGCTGTTTTGACTTTCCTATATGCTAAGTCAGTCCTTCCGATAATCATTCCTTTTTCGATTTCTTCACATTTTTCATGCAGCAATTTCATGTTAGCTTCCTTGCACTTCCTGTTTATTTCATTCCTCAGCGACTTGTATTTCTGAATTTCCCTGAACATTTTTGTTTTCATCGATCAGCTGAAGTATTTCTTCTGTTTTCCATGGTTTCTTCGCAGTTACCTTCTTTGTACCTATGTTTTCCTTTCCAACTTCTGTGATTGCCCTTTTTAGAGATGTCCACCCTTCCTCAACTGTATTGCTTACTGAGCTACTCCTTATGTATAGCCTTAGCGAACTTCAAGCGTATCTCGTCATTCCTTAGTACTTCCGTATCCCACTTCACTGTGCATTGACTCTTCCTGACTTATCTGTTAAACCTCAGCCTACTCTTCATCACTACTACATCGTGATCTGAGTATGTATCAGCTCCTGGGTACGCCGTACAATCCACTATCTAATTTTGGAACCTCCGTTTGACCATGCCGCATCTAACTGAAATCTTCCAGTATTACCCGGCCTTTTCCATATATACCTCATCCTCTTATAATTCTTGAGCAGAGTATGCGCTACTACTAGCTGAAATTTTTTACAAACTCATTTTATTCCAAAGCCGATATTCTCCTGTAATACACCACTGGCCATTAAAATTGCTACACCATCAAGATGACGTGCTACAGACGTGAAATTTAACCGACAGGAAGAAGATACTGTGATATGCAAATGATTTGCTTTTCAGAGTATTCACTCAAGTTTGGCGCTGGTGGCAACACCTACAACTTGCTGGCATGAGGAAAGTTTCCAACCAATTTCTCATACACAAACAGCAGTTGACCGGCGTTGCCTGTTGAAATGTTGTTGCAATGCCTCGTGTAAGGAGGAGAAATGTGTACCATCACGTCTCCGACTTTGATAAAGGTTGGAATGTAGCCTATCGCGATTATGGTTTATCGTACCGCGACATTGCTGCTCATGTTGGTCAAGATCCAATGACTGTTAGCAGACTATGGAATTGGTGGATTCAGGAGGGTAACACAGAATGCCGTGCTGGATCTCAATGGCCCGTATCACCAGCAGTCGAGATGACAGGCATCTTACCCCCATGGCTGTAACGGATCGTGCAGCCACGTGTCGATCCCTGAGTCAACAGATGGGGACGTTTGCAAGACAGCCCGCCAGTGTGGCCACGCGGTTAAAGGCGCTTCAGTCTGGAACCGCGCGACCGCTACGGTCGCAGGATCGAATCCTGCCTCGGGCATGGATGTGTGTGACGTCCTTAGGTTAGTTAGGTTTAAGTAGTTCTAAGTTCTAGGGGACTGATGACCTCGGATGTTAAGTCCCATAGTGCTCAGAGCCGTTTAGCCGTTTGCAAGACAACAACCATTTGCACAAACAGTTCAACGACATTTGCAGCAGCATGGACTACCAGCTCAGGGACCATGGCTGCGGTTACCCTTCACGCTGCATCACAGACGGGGGCACCAGTGATGGTGAACTCAACGACGAACCTGGCTGCACGAATGGCAAAACGTCATTTTTTTCAGATGAATCCAGGTTCTGTTTACAGCATCGTGATGGTCGCATCCGTGTTTGGTGACATCACGGTGATCGCACATTGGAAGCGTGTATTCGTCATCGCCATACTGGCGTATCACCGGGCGTGATGGCATAGGGTGCCATTGGTTACACGTCTCGGTCACCTCTTGTTCGCATTGACGGCACTTTGAACAGTGGACGTTACATTTCAGATGTTTTACGACCTGTGGCTCTACCCTTCATTCGATCCCTGCGAAACCCTACATTTCAGCAGGGTAATGCATGACCGTATGTTGCAGGTCCTGTACGGGCCTTTCTGGATACAGAAAATGTTCGACTGCTGCCCTGGCCAGCACATTCTCCAGATCTCTCACCAATTGAAAACATTTGGTCAATGGTGGCCAAGCAACTGGCTTGTCACAATACGCCAGTGACTACTCTTGATGAACTGTGGTATCGTGTTGAAGCTGCATGGGCAGCTGTACCTGTACACGGCATCCAAGCTCTATTTGACTCAATGCCCAGGCGTATCAAGGCCATTATTATGGCCAGAGGTGGTTGTTCTGGGTACTGATTTCTCAGGATCTATGCACCCAAATTGCATGAAAATGTAATCACATGTCAGTCCTAGTATAATATATTTGTCCAATGAATACCCGTTTGTCATCTGCATTTCTTCTTGGTGTAGCAATTTTAATGTATTTTGTTATACTTCTTCTCTTACAACTGCGTTCCAGTCGCCCATGAGTGTTAGATTTTCATTTCCATTTACGTACTGTATTACCCTTTCAATATCCTCATATACTTTCCCTATCTCTTCATCTTTCGCTTTCGACGTCGGCTTGTATGTCTGAATTATCGTTTTCGGTGCTGGTTTACTGTCCATTCTGATAAGAATAAGCCTATCACTGAACTATTCACAATAACACACACTCTGTCCTACCTTCTTATTCTCGACATATCCTACTCCCGTTTTACCATTTTCTGTTGCTGTTGATATTACCCTACACTCATCTGATCTGAAATTCTTGTCTTCTTTCCATTTCGTTTCACTGACCCCTACTATATTTAGATTGAGCCTTTGCATTTCCCGTTTCAGATTTTATAGCTTCTCTACTACGTTCAGGCTTCTGACTTTCCACGACCCCACTCGAAGAACGTTATCCTTTCGTTCGTTATTCAATCTTTTTCTCACAGTCAACTCCTCGTTGGCAGTCCCCACTCGGAGATCCGAGTGGGAGACTCTTCGGGAATCTTTTGCCAATGGTGTGATCATCACGACACTGTTTCAATTACAGGTCAAATGTTCTGTGGATACACGTTACGTGGGTTTAATGCAGTGGTTTCCATTGCTTTCTGCAGCCTCCAACCCTTGATCATTGCTGATTCTTCCACATTTAGGGGCAGTTTCCCACCCCAAACACAAGAGAGTGTCGTGAACCTCTTTCCGCTCCTTCGCCCCCTTTGTCAAGGCCATTTGCAGAATAAAGGTGACATCTTATGCCGAAAGTCTTCGGCCATCAGTGCTGTATATTAACCAAAATTAAAATGAAGGCGGGTTTTGAACCAAGGGCTGAGGACGTTTTGATTACTAATGAAAGACGCTCCCCTTAGACCATGCGTGTAGATCAAGGGTAGCAAACGAGTTATAATAAGCTGACTGCAGCAATGGCTCAGACTCTTTGGGCAGCACACATGCTAGAGGGAGACGTCACTACTTAGAGGGAGTAACAATGAGGCAGCTGTCTGCAGTGCACACCCCACTATTGCTGCGGTATTTTGATTACTTAGCAAGGGGCGTTGCAGCTGCCGATTGCCATCTGCCACCCACTACGTAAATGTTGGTGTGGCGGGCCGAGCACTGCACAAGAAAGCAGACCACTTGGTGCACAGAGTGGCACAGTGAGGCTTGTCTCTCTATGCAGTGCTTAACAGCTGTGTGGCGCGCGTACAGTCGACGTGGTATTGTGCCAGCGGCCTCTGTGCAGCGCGAAATATTTCACCCTCACTTAATGTCTTAAAACTTTGAATTAGGTATACAACCAGTATTGTTAATGCAAGCACAAGTTCTAAGGTGGCTACATGTTTCTAAAACCTTCTGATTCATTATTAAACAGTTATAGCACATCAGTAACTATAACCCACGTCACTTAGGATGGCGCTTTCGCACAGGGAGCGGAGTGGAAAGGAAGTGTGGGGGGGATGAGAACTGCACATGCGTGGCAGCAGAGAGCGGGCAAACAAAATCCACGTTGCCGAACTGCATTGTTGCAGTCAACAGTCAGGCTCGTTTGCGTACAGTACATTGTCTTATACGTTCAAGTCTATGAGGGCAATAATAAATATTAAAACCAATTTCGATCAGTCGTCATGAGAGAAATATTAATTCATGTCTTGACGACGTTGTGTCCACCACTCCACAGATTTACTCTGTGTGACGTCGGGAGGCGAGAACAGCTGACAAAGCTTCATGAAGACGTGAAGTAAAATTTTTCTCAAAATGACAACTGTCTAACCATAAGGTCATTGAAACTGCTTGCAATAATTACCATTTATTGGGATTTGAACTGCATTATAAGTAAAAATTTAACACACAACAAAATTAACTTCGAGCACAAACCTAAATCGTTATATTTGCTTGACAACTGATTCCACTCAATAGAATTTTAAAAATGTGTAAGGTGTGTGTGTGTGCGTGTGTGTGTGTGCGTGCGTGTGTGTGTGGATGTGTTTGACTATAGTTAAGTGTAAGTGCTGTGGTTAGAAAGAATTAGTGGTAGAAAAGACTAATATAAAATAATATCGTAAAAACTGTCAGTGAGTTGTCATACTTTTCACTGTTAATGAAAATTATGAGTGTAAAGTATCATGTTAGATATTACAATGAGAGACCGCATTTATAATCCATTGAACAAGCAAATAATTAAACATCACCTGCGAATAACTCCAGGAAATGTTGACCATTAACATCGAAAACCACCGATGGTCTCGACAAGTAACAGTTAGTTTCATTTTAGGGTCTTATCTTGTTCATGACTTGAAAACGACAGAGGTTTACATGTAGAAATATCGGACTTCTGACGAATTTATCCAGCTGCATTCTCGTGTGTTATTAAAGCATATGCGAGTTAACGATCATTTCACTCTCATTTAAGTATATGGCCGAAAGAGACAGCCTTCCAGGAATTGTGAAATGAATCTTGCTTTCCAGGACCGTGTGCCACAAAGAGCGCAGACTCGCCAAGAGATGGGGAAAGTCCACAGGCATCTATTGTGCTGAATGAGGCCAGGCTGATCAGGCCTAAGCGCTGTAGTGTGCGAGTGAGACAGACAAGAACCTACATCATAGGGAAACCCCGTAGGAGCGGTTTGTGACCAGGGAGGCATAGCAGTATTAAATATGGCGGACCTAAGATCGGCCATAAAGAGAAACATTTATGAAAACGACTTAAGTCTGTAGTAATTCAGGGAATGAAGCCACATTAATTTTAATCTACCATCCTTCTTAAATTATCATGGTGATTCCAATAAAACTTGAATTTGATCATATCTATAACAGTTCAGGATTTAGTGTTTAAGTGAAATTAACACGTTTTGTGACAAAGACTTGAATGCTAAAATCTGAACACTTTGGTCGATCTTAACGATCGACATTTCATATAAAGTGCATCATTAAAATAACAAATATTGTACATATCAACTCTGTAACTTTATTTGTTTAAAAGATGTAGTAAATTTAAACTATCAGTATTTTCAGTTCAGCATCAGATCATCATTTCCTCCACGCAAAACACATTGAACGATGACAGCATGACACCTTATTGAATCATTAGGTAACAGAATATTTGTTGTAAAGTTTAGTGCATAATAGCTACTTTTGTTCTTCATTTATTTATCAGACAGCACATTGGTGTAAGGCTACTGGCCGTTACATTCAAAGTTAGGAAGTAAACTGTATTGGTTTTATGTAAAAGAATTTAACGTTTGTTATGCAATGGATATTATTTTTACTTTATTTTGAACTTGAAAGTGGTCAAGCTTTGATTATTTAAGTAGATCAAAATGTAAAATAGTGTAGAATAAGCTGTAGCCAGTCAGATGGACGGCTTCAGGGAAGGGAATTGCCCTCGTCAGTTGAGCGACGATGTTCGGCACGCTGGAGACGCGGCCGGAGACGGGCGGGGGGACAGTGCTGGTGGAGACGCGTAAGCGGACAGTCGGTCTTTTGGTAGCTAGGAAGTGAAACGACTTAGAAAATTTCGCGTTGGGTGGAATCGCGGGACTCTGAGCGGTGGGCAGCCGCGCGCCTGGTGTGAACTCTAACTTTTCGCGTAGATAACGAGGTGGAGATGGGATTTGTATTTCGCGATGAGATTGTGAATGATAGAACTGTGTCAAATGAATATGCGCTCGAGTGTAACAGTAACTCTAAATACGACCACTTTCGCTATTAGTTTACTTTCTGAATAAACATTATTCTAACCGAATCGCAACTGTGTGACTTTCATCATTTATGGGTCGTTAATTTAGTTCCCGATATTATTATTATTGTTGTTATATGTTATATTAACGTTGTATTTTTCATACAATTTCGCAAACTTCCAATCGGCCAGACAATTTAACCAAAGGGTCACAAGTGTGTAATTTAGGGCGTGTAATGCGATATGTGTGGTTCAACTCCTAGGTGAGTTTGAGCCAAGACATTTCGACGAAGAGGAATTGGATGTGAGCCCGAACATCGTTGGGATGTTAGCTCGCACATACAACATGATGGGAGAAGCTTAACTTCTCCTTGGGAAATATTTTGAACGTTATGGTCTGAATAACGAAAAGGATACAAAGTACTAATCAATAAGGCTTGGAAGTTCTCATTATTACGTATGCAACTGATACATTTTTCGAACAACGAGTCTTTAAAACTAAGAAATATTATTACTTTGTTCCAAAGTCTATATCGTAATACAATTGTCACTGCTATTTTAGTCTGTTTCTAAACAATCTGATCGTAAATTTATGATGATAGGTTCAAGGCTTGTATCCACCACCACTTCCTTGTCAAATTCTTCTTCATGAAGCTTTTCAACATGCTGCACGGACAGCTGCAGGTGGAATGTTGTCTATTGTCTATTGTTTCATACACAAGCGATTCACTGTATGTTATCTTGAATGTTTTGTTTCTTTCTCCCACATAGCCGTAAAACCCTTTGCCAAAATTAATTCTATGGCGCTACACTGACAGTGACGTGGGGGCAAACACAAAATTGTGTGACCCCATTCACGTGCAATGAAGTCAAGTTATACGTTCTGTCACGTGATTGTATAAATTAACGAGCTTCAGGAGATCGGCACGAATCTGGCCTATACGGTGCTTAATATTTTTATTTTTAAGCTGAGGAAATTATCCACTTTTCTGGTGTTTGTACTTGATGTTTTCTCTATAAAGTTGAATTATAATTGGCAGTGACTGACTTCGAAGCAAGGTATGACAAGAATTGTGAATCATGTTACGAAAATGACAGCCTTCGTTTCCGAATGGTAATCACTGCTGTTTTTCTTACATGTAAATACAAGTTTACTCTCAGAAACAAAACCAGAAGAAGAGTCAGCATGCAGAATAATTATCCGAGAACCTATTCCCATGAGAACTTTAAAACTGCCAGTACCGTCACTCGTCTTCCAGCAGATCTTCTTCGAATGATTGTAATTGACCCATTTTCCATCAAGATATACACTGCTAGCTAACAATTTCTCTTGTATCGTGAATCTTTATATGGGATACAGTTCGTGCTGCACCTAAAAGCTCTCTTCTTAATGTATCTGGAACCAATGTTTTTAAAATCCTTTACATTGACGAAGTTGCATAACTGTAACACGTTTTTGTCATGTCAGGTATTCATCACTCACATGAAGAACTTTAAAAAAAATCACTGTTAAAACCATCCATTTGTGTTAGAGGTTTCTTGCGATTTTGGTGCTTTCCAGGCGACACGAAAACGTTTCTATGGTTTCTACAGCTCTGAAACTTTCTTTTACAATTCTTTTTACAGTTCTCTTGCTGACACCACATGGCTCTACAGTCCGTTTGCGTGTTTTCAAATGTCAACAGTACGAGACCTGCTTTCAAATGCATGTTTGAAAAAGTTATAAATGCGGTAAATAATCCGCCTCGCCTGCTTCTGAAGCACTTCACATTCATTGCCGTCACCTGACTTTTTTTTATCACACTTAAACATTTACAGATACACTGTTGCAAGAAAAAAAGGGAAACGAAAAAACTGACAGTTATGAATGAATAATTCGGTCGTCGCGAAGTATGGTAACAGTGCAGCATGTAGGAGCGAGATTCTCCCTCTCTAGCTGTAACTGTCTGCCAGCAGCCCGGAAGGAGAATGAATATTATTGGCTGCTAGCAGCTAGAGGAGGGAGATGTGCAGAACGGCTGAAAATTTGGCTGCCCTCTTACATGACTCAAGCTTCAGAGTGCGATGAACTTGAATGTTAAATAACACCCACATCTACCACCGATAATGCAAGCGTGAGTTCATTGTCTCGTATTTTTAATAGTTCCTGCTTCATAATTAAAAAGTTATAAGATATGAGTACTTAATTAATATTTTTCATTTTATGGCTATCACAGTGCCGGTGAAACATGTAGCATGTTTTCCAAGTTTTAAGCCCGAATTACTGGGGGGATGGGGGTAGGCGTCTTCAGCAAAACAGTAATTAGAATAACTATGAGGGTTGACTGAAAAGTAATGCCTCCACCTTCGTAACTCTTCAACAGTTGGCAGCATTGGTATGTGGCAGGTACTGGCTTGTTCTGCAGCCTCTTCTCAACAACTCCAGTTGGCGCGAAGCCTTAGCATTGAACGGTTGTGTTGTTACAGTGTAAAGAAGTATGGAACCCTGCGCAGACGGTCGCTCAGTGCGATTGAAGCAATATGTAGTCACTGAATTCATGACAGCAGAAGGTGTCACTCCAAAGGAGATTCATCAGAGAATGAAAGCAGTTTATGGTGATTGTGTTGATGTGAGTACTGTGTGTCGTTGGGCGAGTAACTTTAAAGATGTTGAGGTGGGAACATCTGACCTGCATGACAAACAAAGAGTTGGACGTCCTGTGACAGAAACCCTCAAGTTTCACAAGCAAAATGTTGACAGATTAATTCAGGACGATCGTCGTCTTACTCAGAGAGAAATTGCAAGCACAATAGGCATGTCGCAAGAACGTGTGGGTCACATTATTGGTTTCCTTTTCTATCGGAAGATCAATGCACGATGGGTACCCCGGATGCTGACTCCTGAAATGAAAGGGCACAGACTTGAAATTTGCCAGAAACTCCTCTCGCGTTACAAGAATGAAGATGACGCCTTTCTCCATTCAATTGTGACAGGAGACGAAACTTGGGTACATCATTACGACCCGGAGACGAAACGTCAGTCTATGGAATATCGACACAAAGACTCGCCCCCAAAAAGAAATTCAAGACCCAGCCCTCAGCTGGAAAAAATCATGGCCACAGTGTTCTGGGTCGCAGATGTTGTTATCCGTGTTGATTTTTCTTGATCGTGGAACAACAATAAATTCAGAGCGTTACGTCACAACGCTGCGAACTCTGAAATGATGGATAACAAGGGTCCGAAAGGAAAAGGGAAATGTTTTCCTGTAGCATGACAATGCCAAACCACACATTTCACTTGGCACCACAGCAGAACTTCAGAGACTGAATCTCACCACTGTATGGCATCCTCCATACAGCCCAGATTTAGCACCGTCTGACTTCCATCTGTTCCCGATAATGAAAGATGACCCGCGAGGACATCATTATGCTTCTGATGAAGATGTTGAGAGAATTGTGTGGCTGTGGTTGCGAAACAGAGTGTCGACTTCTTCCGCGACAGCTTCAGAAAACTTGTTCATCGTTGGCAGAGATGTATCCAGCTGGCTGGTGATTATGTGGAAAAGTGAATATTGGTAATTAAAGACCACATTCTAAGGATTATTTCTGCGTTTGATTTATTAAAATATTCCAATCCAAACCCAATTAACGACTGTGGAGGCATTACTTTTCATTCATCTCTCGTATTTTATAGAATGGGGTGAAAATTCTAGGTAGCCATATTTGATTGTGAAGTCAAGTTGAGTCATAAATTATACTAATTAAGATAATACATAGGTGACCATCTGGTGACCATTTTTGGTCATAAATTATATTAGTTAAGTTTCGCTGGTAATCTTGTATAATAAATTATAGAAATTAATATAATAAATTATATCATAAGTTTGGGTTTAATAACTAATGGATAAGAGAACAAGTAGACTAAAGGCAGAGGGGGATGCGAGGGGGAAGGGGGAGGGAAGTGAAGAAGGGAGATAAAGATGAAAACTGGTGTTTGCTTACATGGTGGTCATAAACAATTGTACCAGAATGCATGATATTTCGTAGACAGAGCGTTCAGTTTCGTCTTTTAATGCTGTAGTGGTAACTTGCATCGCCTTGTTGGTGCAAACGTGACGCTTCAGGAAACACCACACAAAAACGGCCACGGGTGTTGTTGAATCGAAAAAACGTGGCGGCTACTTCCGGTTCCGAAAACGAGAGATGACACGACCAGGAAATGGCTCACGTAAGGTCGTCGATGTTTCACGGGCAGTATGGCAAGTGACACCGTCCTGGTGAAACCATATGTCTTTAAGAACAGTTGGAAGCAACTGAGGCACAAACAACTGGGTTATCATGTTAAGACAACGTTCACCGTTTACCGTTAATGCATTCATCCAGATCACAATGGACACCAATCAGTGACACGTTGCGGACGCATTTTTTTCTCATCAGTCGTTTGTTGATTTGATGAATCTCAAATTCGGGAATTGTGTCTATTAATGAAGCCATTGAAATGTAAGTGAGATTTGCCGTTGATGATGACTTTGGCCACAGAATGAGCATTCATTTCTTCTTTTAGTTCGGAAATACAACTGAAGAAATCCCTTCTGTGTGCATGGTCTGTTGGCGCAGTTGTTGAGTCAGTTGGATCCTGTAAGATGAAAAAATTTAATGAGCATATGGTGAAGTGTCCAAGTCCTGCGCATGATGAAGAATCGAGATCCATGGACTCTTCGTCATACTCTCGCAGGCTGCCATGATGTTTGTTTTTGAACGACCATGTCACGTGTTTTAAATCAAAAACTCAATCAATATTTTCGAATTTTGTTATTATTCTTTTCACAATTGGATCTGGAACATTATTTCCATCGAAAATTGCGCGCACTTTTCAAGTAGTAGGAACCTGTGTTGAACCATTTTGACGTTAATAATTAACAATAAACACGCATTAGTGTATCGTGTGGCGCTTCTTGTTTGCTCACCTATCTCTCGTCCATCGACCTGCCAAAATCAGTGGCCTATCGAATAGTTATTGGCAAAATGTCGTGCAGTTCAGATCTTGCACTCTTATTGTAACACTCTTGTCTCTCTGACGCTCTGAAACGACCATATGAAACTCACCACCCACTGGTACAGTACATACCAAGTGCAGAGCTGGTATTATGGAAAGAAGATTAGTTTTGCAGGTGATTGGCAGAAGAATAATACTTGCCTTGTCTTCTGGTCCTGCAACACTGGATACAACAGAAAGCCACGCCTCCGAGTAGAAGAATGACGCCACCAGTTGCACCAGCTATCTCTGCGATTCTAAACAAAAATACTGTGACACTGCGGAACATCATGAAAAAAAGCTTCCTTAGCTGTGTGCTACACTTAAAGACAACTCACAAAATTCATGAACCCTTTTATGTAAAGTATGCCAAAATTTTCATACACGAACATGGAACTTGGTTCTTAGCTGGAAAAGCAAATTCTTGATACTACATTTCGCTTTTAGTGTGTCGTTTCAAGCCATTGGTGCTGTGAAATTTCATATTAATCACTTTATATTAAATACTAGTGACATGACAAGCTCTTCACACCAGAAACTTCTCGCCCCACACTTCAAATTTCACGAATTTTCAGCAGAGTTTGTGCTTTTGTTACAGTTTCTACGTTGCGAAAATTAATTGTGTTGTATTTTTAGCATTTGCAGCCACTCTGCCTGAGCTGTCACTTCAATGATATTTATCGTGTTGATGAGAAGAAACATTATTATGTTTCACAACACAACAAAAATTTGGGTACGAAAAGCGGATAGTATTTGTTACAGCCTAAAGTCAAGCGCCGGCACTGCAGTCGGGAACGATAGAGAAGAGATGGCAGTGAGAAGACGTCAGCCAATCGCACGCTGACCCACCCATCTCCAGGACGACAACGTGACAGCAGAGGCCCCAATGTGAAGAGGACGTAAGTGCCGCGACCGACTGGTGACGGTCCCAGTTCAATAGCAACTTCAAGACTAGCAACTTGGATAGAAGGAACAACGATAGTTACTTCGCTTGTAGTTTCTATGTAGCAGCGACTAGTGATTGCTCATACTTAAGAAGATTCTTTATTTCGTATGTCGCCCCCCTTGCTTGCAACACATCTGTGTAATTGCCTCTTTTCATTTTGTAATAAAACTCATTAATACGATTTGTGTGAATGTTTTATGCAGGCTTCTTAGACACCCCATATTTGATGACAAGGTTGGACATAATGATATTAATTATTATCTACTTGATAACCATTATCGACTTCCCTGGTCTTGCTACCCTCACCAGGAAATCTCAAAATTGGCCTGACTGTGGTGACTGTAAGAAGAAAAGAAGGTCGGGGTTCGGTTTTCCTTCACACAGTGGTAGTTGTGATTAATTTTTTTCCTCAGGCTCGTTAATTAATCAAAATTAATCCACGAAAAAATCATTAAAAAGGATAAACAAAAATATGCTATTTTATTAATTATAATATTTTGAAGAACGATTCCTAATGGTTCTGAACTGGGGTGAACAAATCCTGTACAGGAAGAAAACATTGTGCCTCAAGGAAATCTTTCTGATAAGATTAGGAAATTTCACTTTTTCCCTTTCTTCTCTCTGGGAGACCGACTCTCAGAAAAAAATGTACATGATTCTATGCTAAATTTAAGAGGGTATTATCAGACGTAAAATGTTTTCCTTTCTTGAAGTTCACTTATCGAATGCTGCATGTTCTTATAAATGTACAGAACTTCTTAAATAAAATTTCCTTATTGGGATACATGTATGGAACAATACAGGAAGAAAATTTCGAAAACAAACAACTCAGATCGTTTTAACACTTGTTTGTCCTTGGCTCATGACGTCATTCGCCTGAACTTATTCCATAGGACTTATTAGGGTGTAAGTGACAAAGTTATCAAGTTTTTACCTTCAATGTCAGTGACAGTGTAGCTTATTCTGATTGTAAAATCAGCAACATTAAGTTTCTGCTTATGATCATGAGTGAAAGATTTGCTCCAAAATTTCTCATCTATCTTCAGTCGTAGAATTTATAAAATATTTGAATTCACTGACTATTTGATGATGAACTTTAACGGCAGTGTAGTTCTCAGTCATCCACTGATTGGACACATTTACAGCATCCACCTTTGTAGGGCGGTATTTTGTAATTTTGGCAGACATGGCGGGCTGCACAAGAGCTATTATGTGCCAGATGGACAGTAGACGCTTCAAGGCACTTCTTTTCTTCTTTTTTAATTTCAACGCAAATGAGGAGAGACTGTCAGAATATCTTTGCCACATTACGTTTAGAAAGCATATACAGTTAGCAACACCGATTTACGTAAAAGTTAGGTAATATTTTACACACTGGAAGGGCTTTACTGATTATGGCCAGCAGTTTTTAAAATAAATTCACAATGCCACTAAAATAATTTTTTTCTTGAAATTTGAAAGCATCTCCAAATAAAGAGTTAAGAATGTACTGTGTCAGAAACGGCAAACGCTGTCTTTTGTTGTGGTTACTTTTCAACGTGTTTTCCTTACCCTCAAATTTGCTAAATCGTTTATACCACATTATATGTCTTTAATAATGACTTTAGTGCATTCTAGTCATAAATAAAAGCTTCAGCAAAATTTTTATCCATTATGAATGTGGAACATTGCAACTGTGATGTTCATTAACTGCAGTTGACACTTCCTTTACTTTTTTATTGCTCCTTTTACCTGCATAGGTACTGAAATAAAACTTTTAACCATTATGGATATGGAGCACTGTGACCATGATGCTTCAATCGGTTGTCATGTTTCAATAATAATATGTAAAAAAAAGCGGTGGATCAAGAAGCCACCAGTAGCTTCCACTTTACACAATCCCACAAGTAGGGAGGGGAGCTAAGGTGTTGCTTTGTTAGTTACAAAAATAGAAATTATACGAAGGACAGAAGCTGCTGAACTTAGTAGTTTCAGCAACTCGGAACCAAGTTTCTTCATTTCAAGTTTTCACTGTCGTAAACACTCCAAAAAGTGAAGTTTATCTCTTACTCTTGTTCATAAGCTGCATTAACTGTTGGTTTTATTGTGTTGTACAGAACTACATTTGACATCTCTGAAATGTAGCAGGTAAAATTTGAACATGTCATTTTAATATTGTTTATTATATTATGTAAACATATTGACAGGTGACACACCACTCTCTCACTTTAACTACACTGTTGGTCACATTAATATTCATATTTTAGGTAATGGTCTCCGTGTTTCCCAGTACTATATTTGGTATGTGTGGCTGACGACTTTTTTTACATGAGGAAATTGTAGGCAGGATTTTCATATAACAGCGTGTGTAGCCTGTAGAGAACTTGTACCCGAGGGACCATAGTGGAGACGACAGAGAACAGGGTGAAAGATGGATTGCGGGCCATAAATGTTGTGTCCAGTGACCTGGCTGTGCGAGTGATTTGGGGAAGCAGGGCATTGTGAATTGCACCTGCGAGGGACCTCGGGCCATGGCATTCCTCTCTTCCCACTAAGGGTCAGAACAGGAGGATGCCGGCTCACTAAACATTTCACCTAGGCCAAGCAACAGTCTGTCGTGAAGGTGTCCAGTTGGCAGAAAGTGGGTGGAGGAAGCCATTTAAGAGAGACTGCTGTAATCTGAGCTTTTGTGCAAGCAGTGAGATGGTCATAAAACAACAAGCATTCTCATGTTAGAAGCTGGGACGATACGAACAGAGTGGCTGGTGCAAGTGTTTAGTATAGGCAAGACTGTAACTACCCTGGCGCCAGGAAGTCGCCAGGTTCTTTTAGCGAGCAGCAACAACATGTATTTCGTGGGCACCACTGTCTGTGAAGCTTAACATCCCAGTCTCAGAAATTGGAAATGGTCGGCCTGGTAAGATTAAATCTCTCCATAAATGAGAGACTATGGTCGCGTCGAGGTAGACGTTTTCTGCCAAAACATGGACACGCTTAATGTGAGAACAGCGCCTCCCTAGTCTAAAATCTTGCAGACAAGAAAGATTTTGAGTCGCTGATAGCCTTTTCCTAGGATATGCAAAGCAGAGGCTTGCTCCCCCAGCGTGGGAAAGCCGGTGCTGTGTCTGGATTGGCTACCTGGCCAGCAGAACAGTGAAGAGGGGAGATTCAATGAGGAGAGGAGAGTTCGATTGGTTTGTACAACGTGGAGCCGGTTTTTCTTCCTTGCAAATTTGGCTCCCGTACTGAGACTTGGTGGAAAATGACCGTTCTTCTTTGCCTCTCTTCATCTTCTGGTCCTTCCCTGGTGGAGAACTTCAGGTCTCTCCCTAGTGGGTGAGACTTGTGGCCTGTAACTTGTGGTGGACCAAGAGCCAGTGTCAGTTTCCAACTGTACCGACAGTGGAACTGCATATCGCCTCGGACATATCGTGTGTCATGAGGGTGAACTTATTCGTCCTGAGTTTGCTGTCGGACGTTTAACAATTCCAACATGCGCCGTCGTGCCTGTGCGTCAAATTGGTTTGGCCAGACCAGCGAACAGGTGCACCACACACTGAAATCTGTCGGTATTTCAGGGCTCTGATAGAGAAGTTTCCTGTCCTCTAATGATCAGAACGCCAGTCCACATAGTTCGTAAGTTTTCGAGGGCGCATCGGAACATTACAGCTGCCGCTAAACTCCGCCCCTTGCCCACAGCTTGCCGTTTTCTGCTGCCGTCTGAATCAAGATGAAAGGGTAAGGTATTGCTGCACCGTCACAGGGCTATTAAGTGATATTCACAGCTCCCTGTTCTCCATGAACCATAGTTTGAGGTGCACTTGGTCGCAGTCGATTCCATTTGGATAGAACTGGGCCTCACAGTGGATCCATGTAAACATAGTCAGATTGCGTTGTAAGAGGGATTAATTCAGGGGAGTATTTATATAGTTTCCACTACAATACATGCCTCGCCAATCAAACACCATCCCTTTTTCTGATTTGTGTTTGCAGTTTTTTTCTGCTCATTGTAAGTACAAAAGGATTAACAAAAACTTGTCATTATTTTTATAAACTTAAATATGCCACTGTTCTCATTCATACTCCATCAACTATTCACTGTCTTCATTTTCGTTTGCTGTAATACATGAGTACACCAGAAATTGAAGATACAATCTTACTAAATTAATTAATTTGATTACTAATTCCAGACACAGGCAACGAAAGTGCCATGAGTAAATTCACTAATTCCATAAAAAAAAGTGTGTAGCTCACAATTTGAAGATTGTTGAGAAGATAATGCTTGTCTTTAAGTAAAGATAATAACATCTATCATCATTTGAACATATAGACTGAAGCGCCAAATAAACTGATATAGGCTTACGTATTCAAATATGCGAACAGGCAGAATACGGCGCTGTGGTAGACAACGTCTGTATAAGACAAGTGTCTGGCGCAATTGTCAGATCAGTTGCTGTTTCTGCAATGGTAGGTTATCAAGATTTAAGTGAGTCTGAACGTGGTGTTATAGTCGGCGCATGAGCGATGGGACACAGCATTTTCGAGGTAACGATGAAGTGGGGATTTTCCCGTACGACTGTTTCACAGAAATAACGTGAATATCACGAATCGGTAATACATCAAATCTCTGACATTGCTGCGCCCCGGAAAAGGTCCTACAAGAATGGGACCAATGACGACTGAAGAAAATCTTTCAACATGACGGAAGTGCAAACCTTCCGCAAATTGCTGCAGATTTCCATGCTTGGCCATCAACAAGGGTCAGCGTGCGAACCGTTCAACGAAGCATCATCGATATGGGCTTTCGTAGCCGAAGGCCCACTCGTGTACCCTTGATGACTGCACGACATAAAGCTTTACGCCTAGCCTGCGCCCCTCAACACCGACATTGGACTGTTGATGACTGGAAACACGTGGCCTGGTCGGACGAGTCTCGTTTTAAGTTGTATCGAGCGGATGGACGTATACGGGTATGGAGACAACCTCATGAATCCATGGACCCTGCATGTCAGCAGGATACTGTTCAAGCTGGTGGAGGCTCTGTAATGGTGTGGGGCTTGCGCAGTTGGAATGATATGGGACCCCTGATACGCCCAGATAGGATTCTGATTAGTGACACGTACGTCAGCATCCTGTCTAATCAGCTGCATCAATTCCTGTACATCCATTGAGCATTCCGACGGAGGTGGGAAATTCCAGCAGGACAATGCGACACCCCATACTTCCGGAATTTCTACAGAGTGGCTCCAGGAACTCTCTTCTGCTTTTAAACACTTTCGCTGAGCGCCAAACTCCCGAGACATGAACGTTATTGAGCATATCTGGGATACCTTGCAACGTGCTGTTCAGAAGAGATCTCCACCCCTAGTACTCTTATGGATTCATGGACAGCCCTGCAGGATTCATGGTGTCAGTTCCCTCCAGCACTACTTCAGACATTAGTCGAGTCCATGCCACGTCATACTGCAGCACTTCTGCGTGTTTGCAGGGGCCCTATACGATATTAGGCAGGTGTACCAGAATCTTTGGCTCATCAGTGTTTTTATGATAAAGCAAGCGACCTCTTGCAGCATTTCGCAACTGTCAATACAATACATCAGACTTATCCATTCAATATGGCTGCCATAAATGACACGTTGCCAAACTGTCTGTAGCAGCACAAAACCGTAAACAGGCAAGACGTGTCTGCACTGCATCATCTCTCTACTGCAATTTAAGATATAAACAAGTCTGTTGTTTAATGAATGAATTTCATCACAGAACGCTGGTTAGATCACCGCCTGTAATAATTACAGTGACCTTTCGCGAGTGTTAGTGCCGAAATTCTCAACGTACTGACACACGTTCTTTAAGTACAGTACGCGGTGTTTTTAAATACGTACCGTTCAAACTTGACCGCTGTACTGCAGCTATCAGCGGTTCACGCTTCCTACCCACAGGCAACATAACGAAAACATTTAACTTTGTTTACGTTTGTTTGCGAGTATTTAAAATGCCTAAGATTTGCGATCTCTATGTGGGACACTGTGAGCGGTGGGATGACCGTTCTTTCAAGATGTCACACTAACATTCATGATGAAACGCGGAGTGGGTGACCGCTTGTTATCACCGAATACTACGCGCAGAAAGCAGATGCGAAAGAAAAAGACACTTTATAATTTTGGTCTTATCTAACGAGTTTTACCAAGTTTCTTTGGCCGGCCAGAGTGGCCGAGCGGTTCTAGGCGCTACAGTCTGGAACCGCGCGACCGCTACGGTCGCAGGTTCGAATCCTGCCTCGGGCATGGATGTGTGTGATGTCCTTAGGTTGGTTAGGTTTAAGTAGTTCTAAGTTCTAGGGGACTGATGACCACAGCAGTTAAGTCCCATAGTGCTCAGAGCCATTTGAACCAAGTTTCTTTAATGTTATCTGACAGCGAGCTTAAACAATCGGAAGTTGTGTTCACTATTAATAATCAAATATGTTTCAAAATGTAGTCGCGTGCTTTTTAAAATATGAAAACAGTGCTGACTTAAGAAACAAGTGACGTATATCACGGTATGTACATGCTTATGTATATGCTGTCGTGTGTAAGAAAGTGAGACTGATCGCATGACGCATGGGTAGCCACGGTTGAATCAGCTCGCTGTGGTACAAACCTCTCAGACGGCAGACAGCAATGTTGATTGTGGCAGCACAGGTAACTGCCGGGGCACAAACCGCTTGCCGAGCATTTCATGCCTGGAACAAATAAACGGAACCGCCCAATTATGATCGACCTCTTAGCAGAAGGTTCTCGTCTTAGTATCTATAGTATCTACATATACACTACTGGCCATTAAAATTGCTACACCACGAAGATGACGTGCTACAGACGCGAAATTTAACCGACAGGAAGAAGATGCTGTGATATGCAAATGATTAGCTTTTCAGAGCATACACACAAGGTTGGTGCCGGTGGCGACTCCTACAACGTGCTGACTTGAGGAAAGTTTCCAACCTATTTCTCATACACAAACAGCAGTTGACCGGCGTTGCCTGGTGAAAGGTTGTTGTGATGTCTCATCTAAGGAAGAGAAATGCGTACCATCACGTTTCCGACTTTTATAAAGGTCGGATTGTAGCCTATCGCAATTGCGGTTTATCGTATCGCGACATTGCTGCTCGCGTTGGTCGAGATCCAATGACTGTTAGCAGGATATGGAATCGGTGGGTTCAGGAGGGTAATACGGAATGCCGTGCAGGATCCCAACAGCCCCGTATCACTAGCAGTCGAGATGACAGGCATCTTATCCGCATGGCTGTAACGGATCGTGCAGCCACGTCTCAATCCCTGAGTCAACAGATGGGAACGTTTGCAATACAACAACCATCTGCACGAACAGTTCGACGACGTTTGCAGCAGCATGGACTATCAACTCGGAAACCATAGCTGCGGTTACCCTTGACGCTGCATCACAGGCAGGAGCACCTGCGATGGTGTACTCAACGACGAACGTGGGTACACGAATGGCAAAACGTCATTTTTTCCGATGAATTCAGGTGCTGTTTACAGCATAATGATGCTCGCATCCGTGTTTGGCGACATCGCGGTGAACGCACATTGGAAGAGTGTATTCCTCATCGCCATACTGGCGTATCACCCGGCGTGATGGTATGGGGTGCCATTGGTTACACGTCTCGGTCACCTCTTGTTCGCATTGATGGTACTTTGAACAGTGGACGTTGCATTCCAGATATGTTATGACCCGTGGCTCTACCCTTCATTCGATCCCTGCGAAACCCTACATTTCAGCAAGATAATGGACGACCGCGTGTTGCAGGTCTTGTACGGGCCTTTCTGGATACAGAAAATGTTCGACTGCTGCGCTGGCCAGCACATTCTCCAGATATCTCACCAATTGAAAACGTCTAGTCAATGGTGGTCGAGCAACTGGCTCGTCACAATACGCCAGTCACTACTCTTGATGAACTGTGGTATCGTGTTGAAGCTGCATGGACAGCTGTACCTGTACACGCCATCCAATGTCTCTTTGACTCAATGCCCAGACGTATTAAGGCCGTTATTACGGCCAGAGGTGGTTGTTCTGGGTACTGATTTCCCAGGATCTATGCACCCCAGTTGCGCGAAGATGTAATCACATGGCAGTTCTTGTATAATATATTTGTCCAATGAATACCCGTTTATCATCTGCATTTCTTCTTGGTGCAGCAATTTTAATGGCCAGTAGTGTATTAGAGCCCTACGAGGCAGCAGCGAATACTTTATCCTCCTGCTGGTCAAGGTGGCACACCACGATGCGTTTGGCGACTGAAGTCGTGGACGGCGGCAATGTGTTATTAATGGCGCGTTCGTGAAAAATGTAAGTATGCGGCCTCACGTTCAGTTACTTCGGAACGCAGGTACTTTCCTATGATCCTCTGGAACCCTGGTGGATTCCAGTGTGCAGGTGGTCCTGTTTGCTGGTCTGCCAAACCAATTTGACTCCATGCCATGACTGTGCGTGACGAAATATGTCAAACGTTTAGACGGCTGACTAAAGACAAATAAGTACACCCACGCTTCACTCGTTGTGAGGCTGATCATATAAGCAGTACCTCTGACTGTTCAGAAGGTGACTGGCACAGGCTCTAAGTGGCACACTAGCAAGGAACACAAGTCTCACCGTTTAGGTAGAGACCTGCAGTTCTTTACTAGCGAAGCGCCTATACAAGCGTGACTTCTCCCTTTCTGCTCGCTTCCTTCTCTGCTCAGTACCAAAAGCACATTTACATTTTAGACTCCCCCCACTTTCGCACAAGCCAATCACGAGCTGGAGCCCAGCATTCTTAGCTGGGAGAGCGGCCTTTGCTCTGCAAACACCGATTTGACCACTCAGAGGCTTTAAAGTTAATTGCAAGAAAAAGGAAAAAAGATTCAGCTTCGGAGCCTCTTTCCCACGCATTTTGCGTCTCTTTTGCTAAGAAAATGCTCAGGATGGAAGCACAGCCCTCCATAAACAGCTTGTTATCTCCCCTGTTGCGTCCATTTCAAAGTTTTCAAAGAACGGCCGTAAACTCGCTAAAAGCCTCGTTCTTCCACAAATATGTTTTGAAACAGAGTCTGGACGTCTTGGCGCCAGTCACCCTGTCCCACGGAAATTCGCATAACATTCACAGTTCCTTTGTCAGGGTCCTCCTTAACAAGGGCCTATCCTCTGCTTTGTTGCCGGTCTACAACGCGCTGGCCAGTGCAGTGGTGTCTTCTGCGCGATAGTATCTATACCTGGACGCGCCTGCCTCCCATCCAGCGCCGACTAAATGTGTCTTCACAATGAGACACCGGAACTCGGCCATCCGGAAATGTCTCCACACGAAACTTCCTGGCAGATTAAAACTGTGTGCCGGACCGAGACTCGAACTCGGGACCTTTGCCTTTCGCGGGCAAGTGCTCTACCAACTGAGCTACCGAAGCACGACTCACGTCCGGTACTCACAGCTTTAGTTCTGCCAGTACCTCGTCTCTTACCTTCCAAACTTTACAGAAGCTCTCCTGCGAACCTTGCAGAACTAGCATTCCTGATAGAAAGGATATTGCGGAGACATGGCTTAGCCACAGCCTGGGGGATGAGTCGTGCTTGGGTAGCTCAGTTGGTAGAGCACTTGCCCGCGAAAGGCAAAGGCCCCGAGTTCGAGTCACGGTCCGGCACACAGTTTTAATCTGCCAGGAAGTTTCATATCAGTGCACACTCTGCTGCAGAGTGAAAATCTCATTCTGGATCTCTCCAAACTTTCCGCAGAAAAAACCGCGCCTTGCTGGGTCCACCATTGCCACAGCTTTTACTGCAGTCGTTTAAATGGGCACCCTATTCCTTTGAACGCAGGTAAAGCTTACCTAGAGCATGCAAACAAGACCATTAACTACTGCCCACCATTTCATCACAATGTATGAAGTCAAATCGCAGTAAAGATGATATTCTGCAAGAACATGAAGTGGAATAACGCCGAATCAGAAGTGAGAGTACCCGTGTCTCAGGCTCAGTGCATGAATGTTCGAACTTAACTACGCCCGCCACTGTATCTCCGGGGAGGGGATTATTCCATCTCATTGACAGCGGTGTAATCGTTCGTAGCAGCGCTGTAGTGCCGCGGCGGCATTTGAAGCTGCACCCGAGTTATGGGCCTCATTCACGTTTTCAGTTACCTGTGCTACTATCGATTCTTTTACTGTTCTATGTCTGTGTGAGTGTGGCTCTGTTACTGTTTGTCTTCTTGTTGTGAGAATGCTTTACAGCATTTGCCACCTGAGAGAGAGAACGAATGTCCAAATGGTTCAAATGGCTCTGATCACTATGGGACTTAACTTTTGAGGTCATCAATCCCCTAGAACTTAGAACTAATTAAACCTAACTAACCTGAGGACATCACACACGTCCATGCCCGGGGCAGGATTCGAACATGCGACCGTAGCGGTCGCGCGGTTCCAGACTGTAGCGCCTAGAACCGCTCGGCCACTTCGGCCGGCTGAATGTCCAAGTTAAAGATAATAAAATCAATCTCCACCTCAGAAACAAATGATCAAGTTTCATTCATTAGAACGTAATCAATTCTCTTCGCCAACGCTTACCAGCGTAGTGAAATATACCCCATAGAAACAAGGACATTTAGAGGATCATCCATAACAATTTGAAATCCTGCTGAATTTTGTTTTGTATTGCCTTCGTCGTGTATATTACCTGAAGAAATTTCGTTCACTTTATGTGCTTACTGTAAAAAAACGTTATGTTTTAACCTATTTCTTTACAGATTATCATTATTGTAATTATTTACTAGCGTAATAATGAGTTTCTTATTATTTTCAACTAAGAAAATACAGCTACATGAAACCGCAAACTAAAAAAATGAAAGTAGAACGCAAAACAACAGATTAAAACATAAAACAAATACAAGTGAAATACATAGTCAGAACAGTAACGAATGTTTACATATTTTAATTAGGTACGTTGAAAATAATCTGACCGTGCATTACGTGCAGCTTATTTTCCATAAATGATGTTTCAGGAATTACCTTTATTACACATGGATGTAGGTGGCTTGGAAACTAACTTATGTTGTAACAAAGGTCTTCATTTTTCAAAATTGATTAATTGTGGTGAGTGCCAACTCTTATATGACAGCGTACTATCGACTTGCTTATCCATCTGTATGTTCCATGAATCAGAATTTCCGACTATGACTTCGACGTGTAATGCGTCAGCTAGTGAACAATTATTATTATTATTATTATTATTGTCTTCTTGGAGGTGTTGTCCGTCTCTACAACTAAATAAAAGACTCTTTGTTTTACTCGATACCCGTTTCGCTCTCTTTTATTTATGCTCTCGGGGAAAAGAATCAAAGGAAGAAGACCTAACATTTGCGATTGTTCTCACTTAAGTTTGCCCTTTTCCCAAAGCAGTTCCCACCGTACAATAACATACGCGCCAGCATAACAAGCAAACAAATTTCGAACTGCATACAGACACCGCAAATGAAACAAAAAACCGTAAAACCACATAGCGACAGTTTTGTAACACAACAAACAATAAACATACACAGGACAACACAGGCAAGACAACGACATACGATTACAGGATGACATATGACATTACAGAGCCAAATCGCTGTAATTACATATACAGGGTGCTTCATTGATAATGACCGGGCCAACTATCTCACGAAATAAGCATAAAACGAAAAAACTACAAAGGACGAAACTCCTCTAGCTTGAAGGGGGAAACCAGATGGCGCTATGGTTGGCCCGCTAGATGGCGCTGCCATAGGTCAAACGGATATCAACAACGTTTTTTTAAATAGGAACCCCCATTTTTTATTACATATTCGTGTAGTACGTAAAGAAATATGAATGTTTTAGTTGAACCACTGTTTTCGCTTTGTGATAGATGGCGCTGTAATAGTCACAAACGTATAAGTACGTGGTATCACGTAACATTCCGCCAGTGCGGACGGTATTTGCTTCGTGATACATTACCCGTGTTAAAATGGACCGTTTACCAATTGCAGAAAAGGTCGATATCGTGTTGATGTATGGCTATTATGATCAAAATGCCCAACGGGCGTGTGCTATGTATGCTACTCGGTATCCTGGACGACATCATCCATGTGTCCGGACCGTTCGCCGCATAGTTACGTTATTTAAGGAAACAGGAAGTGTTCAGCCACATGTGAAACGTCAACCACGACCTACAACAAATGATGATGCCCCAGTAGGTGTTTTAGCTGCTGTCGCGGCTAATCCGCACATCAGCAGCAGATAAATTACGCGAGAATAGGGAATCTCAAAAATGTCGGTGTTGAGAATGCTACATCAACATCGATTACACCAGAATTGCATGGCGACGACTTTGAACGTCGTGAACATTTCTGTCACTGGACACAAGAAAAATCGTGGGACGATGACAGATTTTTTTGCACGCGTTCTGTTTAGCGACGATGGGTCATTCACCAACAGCGGTAACGTAAACCGGCATAATACGCATTATTGGGCAACGGAAAATCCACGATGGCTGCGACAAGTGGAACATCAGCGACCTTGGCGGGTTAATGTATGGTGCGGCATTATGGGAGGAAGGATAATTGGCCTCCATTTTACCGATGGCAATCTAAATGGTGCAATGTGTGCTGATTTAATAAGTAATTTTCTACCGATGTTACTACAAGATGTTTCACTGCATGACAGAATGGCGATGTACTTCCAACATGATGGATGTCCGGCACATAGCTCGCGTGCGGTTGAACCAGCATTGAGTAGCATATTTCATGACAGGTGGATTGGTCGTCGAAGCACCATACCATGGCCCGCACGTTTACCAGATCTGGCGTCCCCGGATTTCTTTCTGTGGGGAATGCTGAACGATATTTGCTATCATGATCCACCGACAACGCCTGACAACAAGCGTCAACGCATTGTCAATGTATGTGCGAACATTACGGAAGGCGAATTACTCGCTGTTGAGAGGAATGTTGTTACACGTATTGCCAAATGCATTGAGGGTGACGGACATCATTTTGAGCATTTATTGCATTAATGTGGTATTTACAGGTAATGACGCTGTAACAGCATGCGTTCTCAGAAATGATAAGTTCACAAAGATACATGTATCACATTGGAACAAGCGAAATAAAATGTTCAAACGTACCTACGTTCTGCATTCTAATTAAAAAACCCTACCTGTTACCAACTGTTCGTCTAAATTGTGAGCCATATGTTTGTGACTATTACAGCGCCATCTATCACACAGCGAAAAAAGTGGTCCAACTAAAACATTCATATTTCTTTACGTGCTACACGAATATGTAATAAAAATGTAGGTTCCTATTTAAAAAAACGCAGTTGATATCCGTTTTACCTATGGCAGCGCCATCTAGCGGGCCAACCATAGTGCCATCTGGTTTCCACCTTCAAGCTAGACAAGTTTCGGTGTTTGTAGTTTTTTCGTTTGACGCTTATTTCGTGAGATATCTGGCCCTGTCACCATCAATGGGCCATCCTATATATATATATATATATATATATATATATATATATATATATATATATATATATATATATATGAAAAGGCCATGTTAAAATCGCGGTTTGGGGGAGGAATCTTGGTGCACATGGGGTACAATGTTTTTGGTTTAGCCTGGACTAGCAGCCGTTTGTATAACCCGGTCTCCATCTCTCCACCCTCCTTACCCTCTCCCAAGGTGGCTTCCGCCAGCTCCCCCTCCCTGATGATGTCCTTGTCCCCTCCATCTACCCCTCTTCTCAAATTTGATCCTCCCCCCCACCTCCTGTGTCCTCTCCTTTAGGCACCCTCCCTCCCTCCCTTCCCTTCCCTCCTCTTTCCTTCCCCCCCTCCCTCCTCCCCTCTCCACCGGGCTTCCCCTCCCCCTTCCTCCCTCCCCCTCTCTCCTTTGCCCATGGCATCTCTGCTCCCCCCTCTCCCATTCCCCTTCCCATTCCTCCTCCTCCACCTCCTCTCTTGGCAGGTCCCCGGACTCGTACACGCTCAGTGAACATTCGCGCGCCGGAGATCATCGCCGTCAGTGTTTCGTGTGTGTGCCTTCGTTTGTGTGTAGTGTTGTTCGCCGTCACGCCCCCACCGTTCACGTGCCGTCGCCATCATCCATGTTCTGTGCATCGTGTCGCCCAGTGTTAGTGATGTTTCTCGTCCAGCGTGAACGGCTACATGTTTTTTCGATTTCTAGTGTCTACATTTTTTTTGCCCACCGTTATTACTGTCTACTCTGTGCCACCTTTATGTACTACTTGTTGTAACACTCAAGGCTGAAGAGCGGCGTATTGTGCTGCTGCCAGCCAGCCTTTGTATAAGGTGTTAAAATCAGAATAAAGAAAAAAAAACCGTTTGTATAGACATTCTAACATCTGTCCCACAGTACACAGTAGCTGTGTTACCGTATATTAAGCAAGGTTTGAACGACGAACCGGAGCTGGCGCCAAGGCAAATTGTGCGAATCGAACCATTTGAACAAACTAATCCGTTTCGTTAGAATTATTCTTTCGATCTTCCAGGAAATGGTACCAGCGTATGGAAGGCATGCGATTTCGGCCTCTTCCTCTTCGGTCCCTGTTCCCTCTTGCAGGTGGTGTTAACCCGCGTTGTAGAGCACGCGCGGTCTGTTGTTCTGAGTAGTAGCTCTTCTACGGCGAGGTTTTCTCATATCTGACAGCGTAACGTGCTCTGTTGATCACTGTTCCGAGGTTTACGCTCCGCACACGGAAAATCGCAAAAGACAACCAAGGACGTTAGCGAAATTACGAATGACGAAAATGGAAGCCACTGTTCGGCTTTAAAACCAGAAGCTTGTAAATCATCGTGTTATCCTTCATTGTCTGGTATTAAGTTTAGATGTTAATCACTACGAAAGGTATATCTACTAGGGAAAGTCCCGGGACATCTAACATTTCAAGAGGACTTCAGTCTGATAAGACTTTCAGTAGTAGACCCGTTTTCGAGTATTCCGACTAAATTGCACAAAAACCGTGTTGAGTGGTTTGCTTACAGGGAAAACACAGACTTTCTCAAAACTAATCATTTATGGGTGTTATCTCACCTCTCACAATCCAAAGATAGCGCTTTAAGCATCCGTATCAGACATGTTTCCTCTTATCAATGAGTTCCCAGAATATGGAAATATTTACTCTGCGTGCGCACGTAACATCTGCAGCTTTGTGAAATCTCATCTTGGGAGAAAACTACCGCATTTCACACAGAGGTTGTACGCAAACTCTTAAGAATACTTCTGCGGGCAGTTAACCTCCTCCTGACTGGTAAAACTGTTCTGCAACGAAGTAACTATTAGTTGCTAGGAATTAGTGCAGCCAACGAAATACACTGACGAGCCAAAACTTTATCACCACTGCCCATCACGACGTTAGATGCCGCCTGGAGGGGTTTCGGGCACGTGAAGCGGTATCAAAAGTAAGCAATCGGAGCAGACCCGGATGGGGGATCACCCTGGAGAAGATAGGGGCTGCAGATGGGGAAATCCGCTGCACAGGCTGCAGCCAACTGCAGGTGGTTGCTCACATCGGTACCAATGATGTGTGTCACTTTGGATCAGAAGAGACTCTCTCTGGTTTCGAGCGGCTAACGGAAGTGGTAAAGGCTGCCAGTCTTGCTTGCAAGATGAAACCAGAGCTGACCATATGTAGCACAGTCGACAGGACCGATTGCGGACCTCTGGTACAGAGCCGAGTGAAGCGTCTGAATCAGAGGCTCAGACGGTTCTGCGACCGAGCAGGCTGCACATTCCTCGACTTGCACCAAAGGGTGGTTGGGTTTCGAGTTCCGCTGAATAGGTCAGGAGTCCACTATACGCAGGAGGCACCTACACGGGCGGCAGGGGCTGTGTGGCGTGGACTGGGCGGTTTTTTAGGTTAGAGGGTCTCGGGAAAACACAAGAAGGGCTTCAGTCACAAAGGGTGCAGGCTGAACACAGGAAGAACGTAGATACAGGAACCAGTGGTATAACAGTTGTAAATTGTAGTAGCTGTGTTGGGAAAGTACCAGAGCTCCAAGCGCTAATAGAAAGCACTGATGTTCAAATCGTTATAGGCACTGAAAGCTGGCTAAAGCCGGATATAAGCTCAGCCGAAATTTTTGCGAAGAACCTAACGGTGTTCCGAAATGAGAGGCTAAACACAGTTGGCGGTGGCGTGTTTGTTGCTGTCAGAAGTAGTTTAACTTGTCGCGAAATTGAAGCAGATACTTCCTGCGAGTTCGTGTGGGCAGAGCTCACTGTTGGCAACCGGCATAAAATAATAATTGGATTCTTTTACCTACCTCCCAGTTCAGATGATACAGTTGCTGAAAGGTTCAAAGAAAACTTGAGTTTGATTTGAAACACGTAGCCGACTCATACGATAATAGTTGGTGGTGACTTTAATTTACCCTCGATATGTTGGCGAATATACATCTTTAATTTCGGAGGTATGCATAAAATATCATCCGAAACTGTGCTAAACGCATTCTCTGAAAATTATTTCGAGCAGTTAGTTCATGCGCCCACGCGAATAGTAAACGGTTGTGAAAACACACTTGACCTCTTAGCAACAAAAAAACTTCAATTAATAACGAATATCAAATCCGATTCAGAGATTAGTGAACACAGGGCTGTCGTAGCGAAACTAAATATTGTAATCCCCAAACCCCCGAAAAATAAGCGAAACATATACCTATTCAAAAAAGCAGATAAAAATTCACCTGACGCCTTCCTGAGAGACAATCTCCACTCATTCCAAATTAATAATATAACTGTAGATCAGATGTGACTCAAATTCAAAGAAGTAGTATCCGCAGCAATTGAGAGATTTAAACCAAATAAATTAACAAGCGACGGAGCTGGTCCTCCTTGGTAGAAAAAATAGGTTAGAACACTGTTGTAGAAACAACGAAACAAACATGCCAAATTCAAACAGACGCAAAATCCCCAAGATTGGCGTTCCTTTACAGAAGCTCGAAATTTAGCGCGGACTTCAATGCGAGATGCCTATAACCGTTTCCACAACGAAATTTTGTCTCGAAACCGGGCAGAAAATCCAAAGAGATTGTGGCCGTATGTGAAGTATGTTAGCGGCAAGAAACAATCAATACCTTCTCTGCACGATAGCAATTGAAATACTATCGAAGACAGTGCTGCCAAAGCAGAGTTACTAAACACAGCCTTCCGAAATGCCTTCAAAAAAGAAGACGAAGTAAATATTCCAGAATTCGAATCTAGAACAGCTGTCAACACGAGTAACGTAGAAGTAAATACCCTCGGAGTAGTGAAACAACTTAAATCACTTAATAAAAGCAAGTCTTCTGGTCCAGACTGTGTACCAATTAGGTTCCTTTCGGAGTATGCTGATGCATTAGCGCCATACTTAACAATCACATACAACCGTTCGCTCGACGGAAGATCCGTACCCAAAGACTGTAAAGTTGCACAGGTAACACCAATATTCAAGAAAGGTAGTAGGAGTAATCCACTAAATTACATTTCCATATCGTTAACGTCGATATGCAGCAGGATTTTAGAACGTGTATTGCGTAGGAACATTATGAATTACCTCGAAGAAAACGGTCTTTGGACACACAGTCAACATGAGTTTAGAAAACATCGTTCCTGTGAAACACAACTAGTTCTTTATTCACATGAAGTGTTGAGTGCTATTGACAAGAGATTTCAGATCGATTCCGTATTTCTGGATTTCCGGAAGGCTTTTGACACTGTACCACACAAGCGGCTTGTAGTGAAATTGCGTACTTATGGAATATCGTCTCAGCTATGTGACTGCAGTTGTGATTTCCTGTCAGAGAGGTCACAGTTCGTAGTAGTTGACGAAAAGTCATCGAGTAGAACAGAAGTGATTTCTGGCGTTCCACAAGGTAGTGTTATAGGCCGTTTGCTGTTCCTTAGCAATATAAACGATTTTGGAGACAATCTGGGCAGCCGTCTTCGGTTGTTTGGAGATGACGCTGTCGTTTATCGACTAATAAAGTTATCGGAAGACCAAAACAAATTGCAAAACGATTTATAAAAGATATCTGAATGGTGCGATAAGTAGCAGTTGATCCTAAATAACGAAAAGTGTGAAGTCATCCACATGAGTGCTAAAAGGAACTCGTTAAACTTCGGTTACACGATAAATCAGTCTAATCTAAAAGCCGTCAATTCAACTAAATACCTAGGTATTACAATTACGAACAACTTAAATTGTAAGGAACACATAGAAAATGTTGTGGGGAAGGCTAACCAAAGACTGCGTTTTATTGGTAGGACACTTAGAAAATGTGACATGTCTAGTAAGTAGACTGCCTACACTGCATTTGTCCGTCCTCTTTTAGAATACTGCTGGCCGGTATGGGATCCTTACCAGTTACGACTGACGAGGTACATCGAAAAAAGTCAAAGAAAGGCAGTACGTTTTGTGTTATCGCGAAATATGGGAGAAAGTGTCACAGAAATGATACAGGATTTGGGCTGGAAATCATTAAAAGAAAGGCGTTTCCGAAACCTTTCACGAAATTCCAATCACCAACTTTCTCCTCCGAATGCGAAAATATTTTGTTGACACCGACCTACATAGGGAGAAAGATAAAATAAGGGAAATCAGAGCTTGTACGGAAAGATATAGGTGTTCGTTCTTTCCGCGCGCTACGAGACTGGAATAATGGAGAATTGTGAAGGTGGTTCGATGAACCCTCTGCCAGGCACTTAAATGTGATTTGCAGAGTATCCATGTAGATGTAGATAAGTGACTTTGACAAAGGGCATATTATTATTACGCAGAGCCTGTGAACGGGTATATCGAAAATGGCGAAGCTGGTCGAATACTCACGTACTACTGTCGTGAGCACCAACGGAAAGCGGTAGAAGGAGAGCAAAACTACCACCAGGCCTAGATGATTGGACGTCCCCACGGCTCTTCACAGAATGCGGAGTTCGGAGGCTTCTCTGCTCTGTAAAATAGGAAAGATGGTGATCTGTAGCATCTCTCCAGAAAGAGCACAATGCTGGTGCACAAGTATTTCGGAGCACACCGTTGATCGTACATTGTTGAACATGGAACTCCGCAGCAGACCATTTCTACGTGTTTACATGTTGAGCCAACGACATTGTCAATTACGATTGCAGTGGGCACGAGACCATCGGGATTCGACTGTCGTTCAACGGAAACCTGTCGCCTCTTCGGGTGAATCAGGTTTTTACTACACTCGGTCGCTGGTCGTTTCCACAAACGTCGTAATCGAGGTGGACGGCAGCTCGAAACATGTAGCGCGCCACGGACGCAGGCTGGTAAGAGCAGTATTATGCTACAGGAGAGATTCTCCTGCGCTTGGATGGGACCTCTGGTAGCAATCGAAGACATGCTGACAGCTGCGAACCATCTGCATCCCTTCGTGCTTGACGTTTTCCCCGATGGCGAGATCATCATTCAGCTGTATAATTGTCCGTGTCCCTGAGCCAGAACCTTGCCACAGTGGGTTGAGGAGCATTATAGTGAATTGACGATGATGTCTCGACCACAAGACTCGAGTGAGGTAAATGCTATGGGCGCGATCACCACGTAACGTGAGTCACCGGCCCGTTATTTACAAGAATTACCTGACGTGTGCGTAGACATCTAACGCCAGATACCTCCACCAATCTACCAACAAACTGTCGGATCCCCGATACGCAGAATCAGTGATGTATTTCGTTTCAAGGACGGACAAACAAGCTGTTAAGCAGTTCGTCATAATGTTTTCGCTCATCATTATACACAACTGGCCATTAAAATTGCTACACCAAGAAGAAATGCAGATGATAAACTGGTATTCATTGGATAAATATATTATACTAGAACTGACATGTCATTACATTTTCACGCAGTTTGGGTGCATAGATCTTGAGAAATCATACCCAGAACAACCACCTCTGGCCGTAATAACGGCCTTGATACGCCTGGGCATTGACTCAAACAGAGCTTGGATGCCGTGTACAGGTACAGCTGCCCATGCAGCTTCAACACGATACCACAGTTCATCAAGAGTTGTGACAGGCGTATTGTGACGAGCCAGTTGCTCGGCCACCATTGACCGGACGTTTTCAATTGGTGAGAGATCTGCAGAATGTGCTGGGCAGGGCAGCAGTCGATCATTTTCTGCATCCAGAAAGGCCCATACAGGACCTTCAACATGCGGTCGTGCATTATCCTGCTGAAATGTAGGGTTTCGCAGGGATCGGATAAAGGGTGGAGCCACGGGTCGTACCACATGAAATGTAACGTCCACTGTTCAAAGTGCCGTCAATGCGAACAAGAGGTGACCGAGAGGTGTAAGCAACGGCACCCCATACCATCATCCGGGTGATACGCCACTATGGCGATGACGAATACACGCTTCCAATGTGCGTTCACCGCGATGTCGCCAAACACGGATGCGACCATCATGATGCTATAAACAGAACCTGGATTCATCCGGAAAAAATGACGTTTTGCCATTCGTGCACCCAGGTTCGTCGTTGAGTACACCATCGCAGGCGCTCCTGTCTATGATGCAGCGTCAAGGGTAACCGCAGCCATGGTCTCCGAGCTGATAGTCCATGCTGCTGCAAACGTCGTCGAACTGTTCCTGCAGATGGTTGTTGTCTTGCAAAACTCCCAGTCTGTTGACTCAGGGATCGATGCGTGGCTGCACGATCCGTTACAGCCATGCGGATAAGATGTCTGTCATCTCGACTGCTAGTGATACGAGCTCGTTGGGATGCAGCACGGCGTTCCGTATTACCCTCCTGAACCCACCGATTCCATATTCTGCTAACAGTCATTGGATCTCGACCAACGCGAGCAGCAATGTGGCGATACGATAAACCGCAATCGCGATAGGCTACAATCCGACCTTTATCAAAGTCGGAAACGTGATGGTACGCATTTCTCCTCCTTACACAAGGCATCACAACAACGTTTCACCAGGCAACGCCGGTCAACTGCTGTTAGTGTATGAGAAATCTGTTGGAAACTTTCCTCATGTCAGCACGTTGTAGGTGTCGCTACTGGCGCCAACCTTGTGTGAATGGTCTGAAAAGCTAATAATTTGCATATCACAGCATCTCCTCCCTGTCGGTTAAATTTCGCGTCTGTGGCACATCATCTTCGTGGTGTAGCAATTTTAATGGCCAGTAGTGTATAAACGTCACCAGTATCAGACTTTTAACATCCGATGATGCATAAACACCTGAAGAGTTCAACATACATGAACGTTCTGCGGTGATACTCATTTCATGCTGTTCACCAATGCTCATTTTCTGGGGCAACGCTGCGGGATGCGTGTCCCTAAGCTTTTCTATCTGCGAAGTAGGCTCTTTACGACGTTGGAGAACTTAAAAGTTTGCCAACAATTTATCTTACGCACGTAAATAGTATTTAGTTCATTTTTTGATGTTGATAACAGCAATACGAAAGCTGCCAGTGCAATCTGTGGTGAGAAGAGCGATACATTTAACTGCTTCGAACGTTTCGAAGTCGCAGGCGACCGTTTGCTACAATTGGATCACTAGGCAGCTAGTGAGTGTGTCTGTTTTCTAGTTCTCTAACGAGGAAATTTCATTTACTCGATCTCATATTTTAAGGGGAAAAGGGCACACTTGCAGGATAATAGCACCAGAAATCGATACCGCGCAAAAATTTGGGACGTAATTCTGATAGTACGCACTTATGACCTTCCGAATGTACGACTTCTAAATTTATGTCCTCGCTGTTGCAGCCGCTAGAGTGCGAAGTGCTGCAGAGCAGACTGAGTGAAAGTTTTTTGAAACACTCTTTTGACGATGGTAACATGTTTGGTTCACTGTGTCAAAGTGCGCGGATTTTAATCCGTTACTTTGTTTGGATTTTAAAGCTGACAATGTCAGTGTGAAGTACACTCAGGAGTTGTGCTATTCGTCAATGTGATCGGCGAGAGTAAACTGTAAATCGAAAATAATTAACTTCATTTAACAACAATTTTTATTGCTTAGGTTTACTGATTTGCTTTTAATGCGCATATATAGCTGCAGAATGTCAATGCGAGAATGCTGTAAATAATATTGAAAGTAAATATTCGTGAGGTTGACATATCATACAGAGTACTCGCATTAATTACATATTTTTCGCTTAGAATACCATGTGTCCGCGAACGAGATTTCATAACGCGTTTGCTTTGGCAGATGTGTCCACCTCCCCTCTTCCCTACCCTCGCCTTCAACATCCCACTAATAGGAGGTCCCTGGTTGTCACTCCGCTATACAGTACTTGGCGGTCGGGCATTGGGCGGCTGCAGTGGCGCGGAGCGAATGACGGAGAAACGGTGCGCGCGCAAGTTCAAAAGCTGTTCTTTGAGAAGGTCATAACTCCGTACTGTCAGAATTATGGCCCAAAATTTTTGCGCGGGATCAATTGCTGGACCTAGTATCCTACAGGTGTGCTTTTCTTTCTCCTTAAAATATGAGGGTGAGTTGGTAATGTTTCCATCTAAGTGAGCGGACACATGGGACATGTCATACTGGGTTCTTCACTTACTGTAACTGTTCCCTTCTTGTTGGCTGCATGCGTGACTGTACAACGTATTCTGCTTTTCGTTACAGGGTAGCTTAGAGGTTAAGGTACGATAAGCGGGAAAATAACAATCTATTTTATTTGTTGTCATACAGCTGAAAAGCTAAAACTTGCCAATAACTGTTGTGCGAAAGAGAGAGAGAGAAGTCGGGAATTTCGTTGTTGGTGGATGGCAAAAGTGGAAACGTAAACTGAACCCATTTGTGAAAATACAATGAATGAACGTGTGTTCGATAGCAAGGCAAATGATCGTCCAGAATGTGGGACTTTGGATTAAGAAATGGGATTTTGTGAGACAAATGGTTGATCAATCGTTTCATAAAAAAAGAACTTGGTCGCAAAATTTGGAAAGAAGTGGGAAATATGGTTGTAGAAAGAAATGAACAAGATATGAACATTGCATAATCTTGGGCTACCGTATGTGTCATCTTCTGGTGGTGCAAGAAATGAAGAGATGGTATTTTGCGGAAAAATATTTAAACATGAAGTTCCGCTCATCAAGCTGCTAACCAACTATGGAACGTTTTTCAACAGAGAAGACTTTCTAAAGTGTTTTCCACTATGGTGTTTCAAAACGAACAGAAGGTGGCAGCGAATATATTTGGTACTGCTTTAAAGAATCAGCTTTTCAATGATGTAGAAACCATAATTAACCTGCAACAATTTAGCGGAGCTGACATGAACCACATTTTACGTTGCGGGGTCGTGCGGGGTAGCTGCGCGGCCTTGGGCGCCTTGCCACGGTTCCCGCGACTCTCTCCGTACGATTCCTCCCTCGGGCATGGGTGCGTGTGTTATCTTTGGCATAAGTTAGTTTAAGTTAGATTAAGTAGTGTGTAAGCCTAGGGACCGATGACCTCAGCAGTTTCGTCCGATAGGAACTTACGATAAATTTCCAAATTTTTACATGTGGAAAGGTGTGTAGTAACATTATTATTCACATTACAGAAAAAATGGAAAACACAGTGATTGAAACAATTATTGAGATAGGATCATAGCTACCACTAATGATTGAGAGCACAACAATTAGCCAGTAATCATCTTTAAGTAATTATTGTAGAACTAAACTCCC
Organism: Schistocerca americana; assembly: GCF_021461395.2. NCBI lineage: Eukaryota > Metazoa > Arthropoda > Insecta > Orthoptera > Acrididae > Schistocerca > Schistocerca americana. Next base: position 126,843,017 of record NC_060123.1, on the reverse strand, counting down.
TGACAGGCAAAGCCCACAAATATTCTTATTGATATAGCTGAGGTAAATACTTCTACTGCTGAAGGTATTTGTAACAACTTCTGTATTGTTTGGAACGCATGGATTTTTTTAATGAGTACCTGAAGGAAAATATTATTCTAGTTGCAACAGATGGCGTACCAGTGATGGTGGGCAGCAAAATGAGTTGTTAAAATTAATGAAAAAGTAGTTCCCACATATTTTCGTTTGACACTGTGCTAACCATGGACTCAAACTGTCAGTTGGTGATGTAATAGAAAGCGACTTCCCATTACAGGTGCACTACTCATGAAAATTACGCCAACTAGTGTTCGTGAACACGTTTATTATACTCCCCCAGTCTCTCTCCCCCTCCTAAGACACAGAAACACACACACACACACACACACACAGGATGCCACGCTGCATCGACTTACGACAGGCGACGCCCGCAGGTTGCAGGCAGAAAAGAACGAGCAACACCAACAGCGACGTGCCGCTGAAGCCGCAGAGGCGGCCGTCCTCCAGCATGCTGCGTACGCCCGCGGCTACTGCCGAAGCAGTACTGCAGCCGTGACTCACTGCACAGCGAGGAAGAGCGGCGGGCGCCCATTCTGACGTCCCCCTTCCAGGTACGCCGGCGAACAAGCCATGGCGTGCAGTCCCGGTCGGTGGCAGGGGCTTCTTCTTCCAGCCCCACCATGAAAACGCCGCCAATGAGGAACCACCTCCGAAGTCACGTTTCCTCCTGACCACCAGCCAGCATCTGTATAACCAAACGGCTAAACGGTGCACTGTCGCAGCAGCAGGTTGTCTGTCTAACGACTTCCGGTGGCAGCAAAAATTCAGCTTTCAGTATTTAAAAATTGAAGAAGCTGTTATGGTCTCCTCATTAACAGATACACTACTGGCCATTAAAATTGCTACACCACGAAGATGACGTTCTACAACGCGAAATTTAACCGACAGGAAGAAGATGCTGTGATATGCAAATGATTAGCTTCTCAGAGCATTCACACAAGGTTGGCGCCGGTGGCGACACCTACAACGTGCTGACATGAGGAAAGTTTCCAACCGATTTCTCATACACAAATAGCAGTTGACCGGCGTTGCCTGGTGTAACGTTGTTGTGACGCCTCGTGTAAGAAGGAGAAATGCGGACCATCACGTTTCCGACTTCGATAAAGGTCGGATTGTAGCCTGTCACGATTGCGGTTTATCGTATCGCCACATTGCTGCTCGCGTTCGTCGAAATCCAATGACTGTTAGCAGAATATGGAATTGGTGGGTTCAAGAGGGTAATACGGAACGCCGTGCTGGATCCTAACGGCCTCGTATCAGTAGCAGTCGAGATGACAGGCATCTTATCCGCATGGCTGTAACAGATCGTGCAGGCACGTCTCCATCCCTGAATCAGAAGATGCGGACGTTTGCAAGACAACAGCCATCTGCAGGAACAGTTCGACGACGTTTGCAGAAGCATGGACTATCAGCTCGGAGACCATGGCTGCGGTTACCCTTGACGCTGCTTCACAGACAGGAGCGCCTGCGATGGTGTACTCAACGACGAACCTGGGTGCACGAATGGCAAAATGTCATTTTTTTCGGATGAATCCAGGTTCTGTTTATAGCATCATGATGGTCGCATCCGTGTTTGGCGACATCGCGGTGAACGCACATTGGAAGCGTGTATTCGTCATCGCCATAGTGGCGTATCACCCGGCGTGATGGTGTGTGGTGCCATTGCTTACATGTCTCGGTCACCTCTTGTTCGCATTGACGGCACTTTGAACAGTGGACGTTACATTTCAGATGTGTTACGACCCGTGCCTCTACCCTTCATTCGATCCCTGCGAAACCCTACATTTCAGTAGGATAATGCACGACCGCATGTTGAAGGTCCTGTACGGGCCTTTCTGGATACAGAAAATGTTCGACTGCTGCCCTGGCCAGCACATTCTCCAGATCTCTCACCAACTGAAAACGTCTAGTCAATGGTGGCCGATCAACTGGCTCGTCACAATAGGCCAGTCACTACTCTTGATGAACTGTGGTATCGTGTTGAAACTGCATGGGCAGCTGTACCTGTACACACCATCCAAGCTCTGTTTGACTCAATGCCCAGGCGTATCAAGGCCGTTATTGCGGCCAGAGGTGGTTGTCCTGGGTACTGATTTCTCAGGATCTATGCACCCAAATTTTGTGAAAATGTTATCATATGTCAGTTCTAGTATAATATATTTGCCCTATGAATACCTGTTTATCATCTGCATTTCTTCTTGGTGTAATAATTTTAATGCCCAGTAGTGTATAATCTTACGTTAAAGGCTTAATGCAGGAAGTCAACTGTTAGACTAGTTGACGCATACAGAAACACACATCAAAAAGGTTTTTCATCACCTCGGTTCCGAGAGTTCCGGAACCTGTACAGAAAATTGGAATAGAGATCAACATAAACATCATTTCCGACCTTTTTATTACGCCTGAAAACCACACATTGCATGTTGTACCATCATACAACGAGACCTTGAAAGATGGTGGTCCAGATTGCTGTACACACCAGTACCTCTAATACGCAGTACCACGTCCTCTTGCATTGATGCGTGCCTGTATTCGTCGTGGCATACTGTCCACAAGTTCATCAAGGCACTGTTGGTGCAGATTGTCCCACTCCTCAACGGCGATTCGGGGTAGATCCCTCAAAGTGGTTGGTGAGTCACGTCGTCAATAAACAGTCCTTTACAATCTATCCCAGGCATGTTCGATAGGATTCTTGTCTGGAGAACATGCTGGCCACTCCAGTCGAGCGAGGTCGTTATCTTGAAGGAAGTCATTCTCAAGACGTGCAAGATGGGGGCGTGAATTGTCGTCCATGAAGACGAATGCCTCGCCAGTTTGCTGCCGATATGGTTGCACTATCGGTCGGAGGATGGCATTCACGTAGCGTACAGCCAACATGGCTTCTTTCATGACCACCAGCGGCGTACGTCGGCCACACATAATGCCACCCCAAAACAGCAGGGAACCTCCACTATGCTGCACTCACTGGGCAGTGTATCTAAGGCGTTCAGCCTGACCGGGTTGCCTCCAAACACGTCTCCAACGATTTTCTGGTTGAAGGCATATGCGACACTCATCGGTGAAGGGAACGTGATGCCAGTCCTGAGCGATCCATTCGGAATGTTGTTGGGACCATCTGTACTGCGCTGCATAGTGTCCTGGTTGCAAAGATGGACCTCACGATGGACGTCGGGAGTGAAGCAGCGCATCATGCAGCCTATTGCGCACAGTTTGATTCGTAACACGACGTCCTGTGGCTGCACGAAAAGTATTATTCAACATGGTGGCGCTGCTGCCAGAGTTTCTCCGAGACATAATCACTAGGTAGCGGTCATCCACTGCAGTAATAGCCCTTGGACGGCCTGATCGAGGCATGTCACCGACAGTTCCTGTCTCCCTCTGTATCTCCTCCATGTCCGAACATAACTACTTTGGTTCACTCCGAGACGCCTGGGCTCCTACCTTGTTAAGAGCCCTTCCTGGCACAAAGTAACAATGCGGACGTGATCGAATAGCGGTATTGACCGTCTAGGCATGGTTGAACTGCAGACAACACGAGCCGTGTACCTCGTTCCTGGTGGAATGACTAGAACTGATCGACTTTCGGACCCCCTCCGTCTAATAGTCGCTGCTCGTGGATGATTGTTTACATCTTTGGGCGGGTTTAGTGACATGTATGAACAGTGAAAGGGACTATGTTTGTGATACAGTACCCACAGTCAACGTCTATCTTCAGGTGTTCTGGTAACTGGGGTGATGCAAAACTTTTTTTGATGTGTGTAATCCGCACTGTTTCCTGATCAGTGACTGATAGATGATATAGTATTGGAGAAATAAGTAAATGCAAGTATTTATTAATAAAATATACAGGGTGGGTCAAGAAGGGCTGTATAATTCTGGAATGATAAAGAAATTTCTTGAGATAACACACAGATCGGCAGATGTGTCACTTTGTAGCTAACAACGTCAAGTGTCACATAAAAGTGACGTCACTTTGGTTCGATGTGACTACTATTTGTTATGTGGGAAATATGCTACAGGTAATCAATTTCTTCCTACAGTTATCGCAACCATTCAGGTGTAACTTGCGCACGGCAGCCTAGATTCGATTTTTCAGGTTAGCTAATTGTTTGGTAGGGGAGGAACATACACACGGTCTTTAATGAAACCCCAGTGGAAGATATCCGGTGGTGTCAAGTCTGGGGAGCGAGGGGGCTATGTGATTGGCCCTTCACGGTCAACCCACCGAACTGGGAAGCGATTATCGAGGAAACCTTGGACTCCTGCAAGGAAATGAGGAAATGAGGTTCTATGCCGTCTTGCCGGTAGTAAACCATCCCATCTCGGTCATCTTCATCTATTTATGGAATTAAAAGGATCTTAAGCACATCCAGACACGCAGTACCAGTGACACAAAGGCAGCCTGGTGTTTTATCGTGTCTACATCTGCATCTACATTGGTACTCCGTAAATAGCACTTAAGTGCTTGGCAAAGGGTTCATCGAACGACCTTCACAACAAATCTCTATTATCCCAATCACGAACAGGGCGCAGAAAAATAGAAGACCTGTATTTTTCCGAGCGAGCTCGGACTTCGCTTATTTTATTATGACGATCGTTTCTCCCTATGTAGATAGGCGTCAACAAAATATTTTCGCATTCAGAGGAGAAAGTTGGTGACTTAAATTTCATGATACGATTCCGCGGTAACGAAAAACGCGTTTATTTTAATGATTTGCACCCCAAAACCTGTATCATGTCAGTGACACTCTCTTCCCTATTTCGTCATAATACAAAATATACTGCTCCTCCTTGAAGCTTCTCGTTGTACTCCGTCAATCCTATCTGGTAACGATCCCAGACCGCTCAGCAGTGTTCCAAAAGAGGACGGACCAGTGTAGTTAAGGCAGTCTCTTTAGGAGATCTGTTACATTTTCCAAGTGTTCTGCCACTATAACGCAGTCTTTCGTTCGTCTTCTCACAACATTTTCTCTGTGTTCTTCCCAATTTAAGTTGTTCGTAATTGTGCTTCCTAGGTATTTAGTTGAATTTACGGCCTTTAGATTTGACTGATTTATCGTGTAGCCGAAGTTTAACGGATTCCTTTTAGTACTCATGTGGATGGCCTACCACCTTTCGTTATTTAGGATCAACTGCTAGTTTTCGCACCATATATATATTCTAAATCGTTTTGCGATCGCTTTTGATCTTCTGGTGACTTCACAAGACGATAAATGACAGCATCATCTGCAAACAGCCTAAGACGGCTGCTCAGATTGCCTCCTAACTCATTTATATTGATAAGGAACAGCAGAGGGACTATAACACTACTTTGGGAAACGCCAGAAGTCACTTCTGTTTCACTCGTTGACTTTCCGTCAAGTACTACGAACTGCGACCTCTCTGACAGGAAATCACGAATATAGTCACGTAACTCGGACCATATTCCATAAGCACGCAATTTCACTACAAGTCGCTTGTGTTGTACAGAGTCGAAAGCCTTCTGGAAATCTAAAAATGCGGAATCAATTTGAAATCCCTTGTCAAGAGCGCTCAACACTTAGTGTGTGTAAAAAGATAGTTGTGTTTCACAAGAACGATGTTCCCTACATCCGTGTTGACTGTGTGTCAATAGACCGTTCTTCAAAAATGGTTCAAATGGTTCAAATGGCTCTGAGCACTATGGGACTTAAATCTGAGGTCATCAGTCCCCTAGGATTTAGAGCTACTTAAACCTAACATCACTCACAGCCATGCCCCAGGCAGGATTCGAACCTGCGACCGTAGCGGTCGTGCGGTTCCAGACTGAAGCGCCTAGAACCGCTCGGCCACACCGGCCGGCAATAGACCTTTCTCTTCGACGTAAGTCACAATGCTCTAAGACAACATATTCTCCATAATCCTGCTGCATATCGTCGTTAATGATATGGGCCTGTAATTTAGTGGATTACCTCTACTACCTTTCTTGGATACTGGTGTAACATGTGCGACTTTGCAGTCTTTGGGTACGGATCTTTCGTCGAGCGAACGGTTGTAGATGATCGTTAAGTGTGGAGCTATTGCATCATACAGTGTGGACTGGAAAACTTGCTTCTCTCAAGTGATTTAAGCTGTTTCACTACTCAGAGGATATCTATTTCTAGCTTACTCGTGTTGGCATCTGTTCTTGATTCGAATTCTGGAATATTTACTTCGTCTTTTTTGGTGAAGAAATTTCGAAAAGCTGTGGTAAGTAAATGTGCTTTAGCAGCACCATTGCTACCATCGCTACGGCGCAGAGAAGGCATTGACTGTGTCTTGCCGCTAGTATACTTTACATACGACCAGCAGAGAAGACAGCTCGTCGGTCGTGGGATCTTCTTCGGCGGAGACTGCTTTGCTGTCATCTTGAACCTGCGATTGTGCTTTTTGTGGGATGCCACTTGCCAATGTTAGTCTCCGTATCTACAGAGGGCTATATCTGTAGTACTGACAATGACGGTAGGTGACACTTCTCAGTACTGTATTCTGCTTTGTTATATTTTAAATAATCACACGTCTTCTACTGTCTTTTACAACACTCGACATAGCTTTCTAAATTGTACCGTAACTTTTCTGACAACTTCCGATACAGAATACGACAGGTACGTTCCATCTGAACGACCGAAACATACTTGAGCGTCCGGCTCTCCGGAACGCCCGAATGTGACTAGCGCAGCCGAAGTACTTCGTCTCCAAGAGCACCAAAGCGACACAAAGGTGTCCGAAACACTTCGGTTGTAATATCGTTACTCTTATGTTTCTCAAAACTAGTGAAATTTAATTTAAAAAAAAAAAAACGAGAGACTCGTAGGGTAACCATGAGAGAGTGTCATACTGTAAACGGGTTAAATAGAATGAAAAGTATACAAACAATTACTAAGAGAAATTAGACGTTTTGGCGCCTAGTACCCGAACGTGCCGACCAATCAGAAGCAAGTTCAGTACAATTTGGCGGACTCTCACTCCACTTTTGTACTATATGCTATTACACGTGTATCAAGCTGCATCAAGGCGGGCTTCTAGCAAAGTAAAATGCTGGCGGCCACATTCAGGAATATCACATTGTGCTCCACATCAAACTAGGAGATACCCTCGTTCTCAGGTTCGCGTGCAGAAACACATCCACATTATTTGCAAATCTGCGTCGCAAACTAGCAATTACAGGCCAAACAAATCCACATTATATCGACGTAAATGACCTTATTTGTCCCGAGAACCTCCAACAACTACGTACTGAAAACAAAGGGGCAACCTGGACTATAGGAGATAAACTGACTGAGACAATACGGAACCGCTGCGCCAACTTCGACGATATGATAACTTATCTTTTATCTTGTCGTACAGCTAGTGTTTCGAACTGGTCACATTCCTTCACTATTCTACTTGTAGACCTTAACTCGACTTTCATAAGACAGTTATATGTGACAGTACATAGTGTTACTCCGATTAACTAAAAGGGAGCAGACATTATGTTGTTATGTTTGTATCATGATCGACACAGCATACACTACGTGCTACATGTCACATGAACTTTTCTTAACGTGTATGTACCAGCAGCGTCTAGCTAAGTCACCTACAACGACATTCACTGGCTTTTGCAGTATTTTGTTGCTCTTAATGTCCACCATTAATATATAAATTATAAGTCCACTATTATATTTGCGTCCCAGACGCCCAGCATCACTATTTCCACGAAGGATCACCCGCTGCTTGTAAAGTTCTTTTACAAGAACGATGACTGTGCACCAGTAGCCCTGCAGAAGTTCCGACACTCAAGGGTATGACAAAAGGCATTGCTCCGATGTCTGATAAGGGCCCGGAGACAATTATTACAATATTCTAAAAGGTACGTACTTTTGAAGTGTAATATGACAATTGATCCGACATCTGTAGAAGATGTGGCCACAATGTTGCAGGAGGGTTCGAGCGGTGGTGTGCAAACGTGCAGCACACGGAGAATTGCCCGAACGTTGGACATGCCTGTTAGCATGCTGCATAAAATCCTACGAAAAATCCTGCATTGCTACCCCATACAAAATCATCCATTCTCACAAGGGAACCTCCCCATCGCACCCCCCTCAGATTTAGTTATAAGTTGGCACAGTGGATAGGCCTTGAAAAACTGAACACAGATCAATCGAGAAAACAGGAAGAAGTTTTGTCGAACTATGAAAAAAAATAAGCAAAATATACAAATTGAGTAGTCGACGTGTAACATAAGCCACATCAAGGACGACGTGATCTGAGGAGCCCGTGGTCTCGTGGTTAGCGTAAGCAACTGCGGGACGAGAGGACCTTGGTTCAAGTCTTCCCTCGAGTTTAAATTTTAACTTTTTTATTTTCTAGCAATTGACGTGTGTCAATTATCAAAGTTCAGGCACTCACACAATCAACTTCGCTCTCGAAAATTCCAGGACATGTTCAGATTTGCTTGGACGTATGCAGGATTTGACGGTCTACACACGGAAAAAATTGGAAAACGTTAAAAACATATGTTTTGACAGAGCACAGGGTAATCTTTGTGACTGTGAAACTGTTGCATTCATTTGTTGCAGTTTATGTGACAAACTCTTATGTTTTCATCACTTTTTTGGGAGTTATTATCACATCCATAAGAAAACCTAAATCGGGCAAGGTAGAAGAATGTTTTTACCCATTCGCCCAAGTGTACAAGTTTATGGGTCGACAACATATTCCTGTCATGTGGTGCACATGCCGTCACCAGTGTCGTATAGAATATGTCACACGTGTTTTCCTGTGGAGGAATCGGTTGACCTATGACCTTGCGATCAAATGTTTTCGGTTCCCATTGGAGAGGAACGTACTTTCGTCTACTAATCGCACGGTTTTGCGGTGCGGTCGCAAAACACAGACACTAAACTTATTACAGTGAACACAGACGTCAATGAACGAACTGACAGATCATAACTTTGCGAAAATAAATTAAGTAAAATTTTCACCCGAGGGAAGACTAGAACCAAGGACCTCTCGTTTCGCAGTTGTTCACGCTAACCACGGGACCACGGCGCTCTTGAACTTACAATATGCTTGATGTTGCTTATCTTGAACATGGACTACTCAGTTTGTATATTTTACTTATTTTTTCCATAGTTCCACACAACTTCTTCCTGTTTTTTCGATTGATCTGTGTTCAGTTTTTCAAGGCCTGTCCACTGTGCCAACTTATAACTAAATCTGAGGGGGGTGCGATGGGGAGGTTCCCTTGTCAGGAGTTGCTTCCTGGTAACCAGCCAGAAAGACAAACGTCGCTCTGGAATTTCTTGCTCGCGGGGAGATGGACCATGAACGGCCGTGGAAAGTTCTGTGGACAGACGAACCCCACTTCCATCTCCCAGGATATGTAAGTACGCAGAATTTCAGAATACGGGCGACGTAAAATTCGCACGCACATCAACCGGTACCACTTTTTTGTACAAAGATGACTGTGTGGTGAGGGTTGACGGTATCGTTTATCGTAGGGCGGTATTTTTTCGAGGAGATGAATCCTGTGTCCTGTACCGTCACTGGTAAACGCTGTGAGACACTCTTTTGCGACAACGTATTCTAACCCTTCAACAGTGTACATGTGTGGGTAGCCTCATTTCTATGCAAGATGGCGCTCCTCCGCTAACTGCACAGTCAGAGAAGCGGCTGCTGCAGAAACATTTCGGAAACGGTAGAATTATCATTTACTCGTAGCCAAGCCGTTCAGATCACCTGATACTAATCCGTGGGACTTCTGACTGTGGGTTTATCTGAAAGATATTGTGTTCAGTGCTCCAATTACGAAAGTAGCTGAATTGAAGGCACACATTGCGCAACGCATTCTGAACGTGACCCCCGAGACACTCATATCTGTTGTGGAACATATCGTTTATCGATTTCAACTTTCGACGGAAAACGGTCGACAGCATATTGAAAATGTCTTTCGCCAGTCTCAGGCAGTTAGAAACCGATTTCATTTTGCTTTTTATGCGGTTTTTGGCTAGTGAACAATTGAAAATCGACCTTTCCCATCAGAATTTTTGTATGTCCATGCTTTTGACTCTAGGAACGACCCTGTATACGGGCTTATCTAACTAATAGTGCCACAACTATTGACTGCCGAACTGGTGTAGTCCTGCACATTGGACAGTACGTAAGGCATAATGTGCAACTCAAACCACAGCCATCTGACACACACAGTGGTTACGGTTACTACAAGCCACACCACAAGTTGGGAAACGGGGCCAAATTTGTAACAGTTTGCTGTCGAGTTGAGATTTTCACACACAAATATTTTATTCATATCTTACAGAAACTAACAGTACGGCAATAAACAACCTTTTAAACACGCCGCTAACGGCAATCATATCATTTATAGCAATACAACAATTAAAAAAAATAGAAGTACCAGTACGACAATCAACACCCTTTCAAAACACGCCGCTAACGCAATCAAGTAATTTACAGCAATGCAACAGTTTAAAAATTTCTTTTAAAAACAGCAATCCAGTCATTTATAGCAATACAACAGCTTAGAATTAAAAAAAAAAAAAAACCACAGAAGCTAACAATACGGCAATAACAGCCTTTCAAAACACGCCGTTAACGGCAATCAAGTAATTTATAGCAATACAACAGTTTAAAAAAATTAAAGAACATTAGTAAACAGGCTACTAAAGTAAATACAGAACTTTGTGAATGAAATACGGTGAGTTAGTGAAGCTACCAACACCGCCATTAAAAAAAATCAAAGGTCTCAGCAAACACACGATTACTGGCAATAACGGAATGCAGGAATTTAAAAAAGTTTTTAAACAAAGGCGTCCTGGAATATGATTAGAACATAACAGATATGACGGACGTGTAAGGCGGCCCCAAATCACCCACTCAGGGATGCTCAAGCTAGGCAGAATACTGACCAATTTAAATACGCCCGTAAACACAATTGCCACTCTCAGGCTGTTCACCGACTTTTAGTCAGCGAAAACTTGTAATAAGGTGGCTTAACTTGCTGACAGAATTGGAGCTAACCTCGTGCAAGGAAACATTACATCACACAGTCCTGAGTGAGCGACCACATGATCAACCAACAAGAAGCATGAGTTTACTCATGACACGCAACAAAATAGGGAAACAATTAAACTGCCAAAACTACACCTACCATCGGGCAGTAACGAGAGGAGGAGGAAAGATCACTGTCTTCAATTACATCGGTGCCGGGGACAGGAAACCCGATCGCCGGAGGCCACAAGGCAGAAGAGACACTGGTTACACGACATTATTACTTAATGATTAAATCTTCCACTAACTTAATTTGCAATTATGCTCGAACAGGCAGTACACGACCTGCGATGGCAGGGATCCACACATCCGACCGCGCACGCGTCGCCAGCGTACCCAACACGCCACGGTCACGCGACAACACGCTCTGTCACCGCAGTTCACGTCTTCTCTGCAACGTTGACGTGTAGTGACCGCTCCTTCATGTTAGATGTCTTCTTTTTAAACTCCAGTGTTGAAACGGAGGACTTAAAGAAGCTTGTTAACGTCCCACCAAGGTGAAATGAACAGCAACTACTCGTGGGGCGATTCTGTATACAACCAACCTGCGGGGAGCTCTTCCGTCAACTCCACCCGCTCGTTACACACCACCGACATACATCACGTGGCGACTCGGTACAACCGACCACCTCTGGTCCGCGCTGGCGAGCCACACTCCCTCCCGCGTCCACCAGACTTTCTGCCACCTCCCTACTTCCGCGCCACCATACGAAGTTACCACCGGTTAAAGATCTCACTTCCTCGGTAGCAGTTTCTAGGAAGCAAAACGCCGATATCGATAGCAGAGGGAAAATACAACCAAGCAGCCGCTTAATAACAGACAACATATCAAACAGACATGTCAGGGGAAGAAAAGGGAAACCAATGCAATCTACAGGGTGTTTCAAAAATGACCGGTATATTTGAAACGGCAATAAAAACTAAACGAGCAGCGATAGAAATACACCGTTTGTTGCAATATGCTTCGGACAACAGTACATTTTCAGGCGGACAAACTTTCGAAATTACAGTAGTTACAATTTTCAACAACAGATGGCGCTGCAAGTGATGTGAAAGATACAGAAGACAACGCAGTCTGTGGGTGCGCCATTCTGTACGTCGTCTTTCTGCTGTAAGCGTGTGCTGTTCACAACGTGCAAGTGTGCTGTAGACAACATGGTTTATTCCTTAGAACAGAGGATTTTTCTGGTGTTGGAATTCCACCGCCTAGAACACAGTGTTGTTGCAACAAGACGAAGTTTTCAACGGAGGTTTAATGTAACCAAAGGACCGAAAACCGATACAATAAAGGATCTGTTTGAAAAATTTCAACGGACTGGGAACGTGACGGATGAACGTGCTGGAAAGGTAGGGCGACCGCGTACGGCAACCACAGAGGGCAACGCGCAGCTAATGCAGCAGGTGATCCGACAGCGGCCTCGGGTTTCCGTTCGCCGTGTTGCAGCTGCGGTCCAAATGACGCCAACGTCCACGTATCGTCTCATGCGCCAGAGTTTACACCTCTATCCATACAAAATTCAAACGCGGCAACCCCTCAGCGCCGCTACCATTGCTGCACGAGAGACATTCGCTAACGATATAGTGCACAGGATTGATGACGGCGATATGCATGTGGGCAGCATTTGGTTTACTGACGAAGCTTATTTTTACCTGGACGGCTTCGTCAATAAACAGAACTGGCGCATATGGGGAACCGAAAAGCCCCATGCTGCAGTCCCATCATCCCTGCATCCTCAAAAAGTACTGGTCTGGGCCGCCATTTCTTCCAAAGGAATCATTGGCCCATTTTTCAGATCCGAAACGATTACTGCATCACGCTATCTGGACATTCTTCGTGAATTTGTGGCGGTACAAACTGCCTTAGACGACATTGCGAACACCTCGTGGTTTATGCAAGATGGTGCCCGGCCACATCGCACGGCCGACGTCTTTAATTTCCTGAATGAATATTTCGATGATCGTGTGATTGCTTTGGGCTATCCGAAACATACAGGAGGCGGCGTGGATTGACCTCCCTATTCGCCAGACATGAACCCCTGTGACTTCTTTCTGTGGGGACACTTGAAAGACCAGGTGTACCGCCAGAATCCAGAAACAATTGAACAGCGGAAGCAGTACATCTCATCTGCATGTGAAGCCATTACGCCAGACACGTTGTCAAAGGTTTCGGGTAATTTCATTCAGAGACTACGCCATATTATTGCTACGCATGGTGGATATGTGGAAAATATCGTACTATAGAGTTTCCCAGACCGCAGCGCCATCTGTTGTTGAAAATTGTAACTACTGTAATTTCGAAAGTTTGTCTGCCTGAAAATGTACTGTTGTCCCAAGCATATTGCAACAAACGGTGTATTTCTATCGCTGCTCGTTTAGTTTTTATTGCCGTTTCAAATATACCGGTCATTTTTGAAACACCCTGTAAATACAAGGTGTAGCGCGAGTCGATACACGGCTCACCATCGTACTGCGATTGACCTGCCACTTGTAGCCGACAACGTTTACCTTAAGACGATTACAGTGCTATCTGTTGATTAAATTTTCGTTAATATTTTTGTGCCCCGATGGTTCCCCCTGCGTGAATAGTATGCTGTTCAATTTTAACGTCATTCAGAGCAGTGGTTCTGAAGCGTTTTGAAACTTGAACTTTAGTTATGGACATCCTGTTGGCAACATGTATTGCTAGTTGTTTGCCTTGGAGGCTGGCTTTGCTTACAATCTTATCTCTATATATAAAAGACAGTGTCGCGACTGGCTGACTTACTCACTGACTCACGGTCGCCCAGGTGTTTATCTTTTACTGTAGGCGTTGTTTAAGAAGGGATGTTTCGGAATTCCAGCCATAAGAGAGTGAAATACGGAATGATTTTTTTTTTTTGAAGATGTGTCACTATTAAGGCAATTTTGAAGCTAGACCTACGAAAATTCGTATTTGGTTTCTCGGTCAGAAATAAATATATTTCAGCAGTTTTGGAAATTAACGCCTACAGGGGTCAAATAGTAGGTGGAAGGCTTTTTTGAAAATAAATCATTATTAAGAAACTATAGACCATTTTTAAAGCTAGATCTATGAAAAATTAGTATTTGACTTCTCGGTTGCAAATAAAAAGTACATTTTTCGGTGTTTTTAAAAATTCAGTCCGTAAGGGGGATGAAAGTTTTTATGGAAATATTTCATTTTGCAATCATTTTTGAAGCTACATCTATGAAAATTTGTATTTGACTTCTCTCACAGGAATGAGAAAAATACGCTTTTCATTGCTTTTGGAAATTCATCTCCTAGTAGGGTTCATTGTTAAAGCACTTTTGAAGCAGAAACTTCGAAGGTTACTGTTTCGCTTCTCGGTTACAGAAATTCAATCCCTAAAGCAGTGAAATGGAGCCAGACTGACTGACTGACTAGTCATCGCCCAGCCCAGAGCGCTAAGGATAGAAACTTGAAATTTTGGAGAGGTTATGGATCTTATACTGCAGGCATCGTTTAAGAAGCAATTGTTCGAAATTCAACTCCTAAAAGGGTGAAACATGGGATGGGAGGCTTTTTGAAAATATGTCGCTATTAATGCAATTTTGAAGCTAGAACTACGAAAGCTGGTACCTGGTTTCTCAGTCAGAAATATAAAAAAATTCGTGTTTCAGCATTTTTGGAAATTCAACCACTTAGGGGATAAAGAAGTAGGTGAAGGTTTTTTTGAAAATAAATCATTATTAAAGAAACTACTAAAGCATTTTTAAAGATACATCTATAAAAACAGTATTTGACTTCTTGGTTAGAAAAAATACGTGTTTCAGTGTTTTTTAAAATTCAACCGCCTAAGGGTGTGAAACAGGGAATGAGTGGTTTTGCAAAATTATTTCATTACGAAAGCACTTTCAATGATAAATCTATGGAATTTGTACTTGGCTTCTCAGTTACATACAAAGAAATATTTGCTAGTGGATGAAAGTTTCTATGGAGTATCACCGTAATAACGCTGAACGAGTGATAAACAAAACTTTAGACTTCAGTTACTAGAACCGCTTCTTGGTCAGAAGTACATTGGTAAAAGACCATCCTTCTATTGCCTTAGTTAGCATGAAAAGTTTAGAAGGTGTTACAATTTGTGAACAACATAAAAATTCTATTAAATGAAAACAAAAAAATCTGTGCAGGCTGTAGAGTCTACACGAGCGAAGCAGTGGGCGCTTAGGGAGTTACTTAATGAAGAAGAATAACCTTCTTAAGATTAAAAAAAAAACTGGCTCTGACTACTATAGGACTCAACATCTGAGGTCATGAGTCCCCTAGACTTAGAACTACTGAAACCTAACTAACCTAAGGACATCACACACATCCATGCCCGAGGCACGATTCGAACCTGCGACCGTAGCGGTCGCGCGGATCCAGACTGAAGCGCCTAGAACCGCTCGGCCACACCGGCCGGCTTCTGAAGATTACAAACGTTTTTTCTTAGTAACAGTTTACTGTGCACGCTGACTCTTCGAATACCGATGTAAAAGCCACGGCATGTTTCCGAACGCTTTCTAGAGTACTGTGGGACAAACTACTATAAATAGAGCGATAATTTTTACACTTCCACGTGGCTTTGGTTTTCTGTAGTTGCAACGATGATGATTTATACTTCGTCGAACAATAACGTAGATAATCATTACTAATGTACTCACATGCCGCTCTGTGGAACTTAGGTAACTGATTTTAATTGTACATAATTTTTTATGTTATCCAATCATTCAAATTTTTGTTTATATCGGTATACTTTGCCAAATAATGGTAAATGTAAATGTCGTGTTACTAGGACTTCCCGTCCGTTCGCCGGGTGCAAGTCTTTCGATTTGACGCCACCTCGGCGACTTGCACGTCGATGGGGATGAAATGATGATCATTAGGACACACAAAATACCCACAACCTGAGCGGAGAAAATCTCAGACCCAGCCGGGAATCGAAACCGGGCCCTTTGGATTGCCGTTCTCTCGCGCTGACCACTCAGCTACCGGGTGGGGGCGGACGTCAAACAATGATTCACGTAGTTTATACGTTACTGCCACTTCCAATGTACTTGTAGTCCGCTGTGTGGCATTTAGGAAGTTTATTATGTTATCGATTCATTCCTATTATTCTTTCTTGTATTATGAACTTCCTTTGTGTGAGCCTTGACGCATGGCATCAGTTTGTCTTCTGCCTGTTACGAAACGGGAACTTCTTTGTTTGCCGATACTTTGGGTCACAAGCAGCCCATGATGTTTACGTTTCACAAACGCAGCAGCTTACTTATAAGGGGCGCGTCTGTGCGTCATCAACGATTTCGTCCAAATTTGTGCTGCGTGCAGGATATGGCCAGAAATGAAAGTGGCGGAAGTGGGAAAGCCAGATGGCCAAGAAATAGCGTTTCCGGAGCGGGTCGCGCGAGACATTGCCATTTTGTGTTAGGGCAGTACCGAGAGAACGCATGGTTCAGAGGAAACTGTACAGATAAGAATCCCTAAAAGGAAACATTCGTTCATATTTAATTTTATGTTACTTACACCGCAAAAAATCGAAGTAATGCTCAATATGTTGTGTTTGTTGAAATTTTTACAAAAGATATGAAAAGGAAACACAAAGAAAATTTTGCGGTTGCAAATGAATTTTTGGGAAAGAATTGTACTTACAGCATCGACGTGGACCATATTCCAAGAAGCTAATGTAATTAATGCGTACAGGACTTCGTATTTCGTAAGTTTCATTCGAGCAGTCCTCGGTATCTGCACGTGAACTGTAGTTTTCCAGTGCAGGTAAAATCAAAACATCGGCCGTTGGTATACGGCTACAGAGATCATTCACTTGCTAGCTCGATGGAGTAAAGTGTAAATTCTACATCTACATCTACATGGATCACATTTAAGTGCCTGGCAGAGGGTTCATCGAACCACCTTCACAATTTTCCATTATTCCAATCTCGTATAGCGCGCGGAGAGAATGAACACCTATATCTTTCCGTACGAGTTCTGATTTCCCTTATTTTACCGAGGTGATCGTTCCCCCTTTGTAGGTCGGTGTCAACAAATTATTTTTGCATTTGGAGGAGAAAGTTGGTGATGGATTTTCGTGAGAAGTTTCCAAAGTGCCTTTCTTTTAATGATTTCCAGCCCAAATCCTGTATCATTTCTGTGACACTCTCTCCCATATTTCGCGATAACACAAAACGTGCTACCTTTCTTTGAACTTTTTCGATGTACCCCGTCAGTCCTATCTGGTAAGGATCCCACACCGACTAGCAGTATTCTAAAAGAGGACGGACCAGCATAGTGTAGGCAGTCTCCTTACTAGACCTGTTACATTTTGCAGATTGTTTTGGTCTTCTGATGACTTTATTAATCGATAAACAACAGCGTCATCTCCAAACAACCGAAGACGGCTGCCCAGATTGTCTCCCAAATAGTTTATATAGATAAGGGACAGCAAACGGCCTATAACACTACTTCGGGGAACGCCTGAAATCACTTCTGTTTTACTCGATAACTTTCTATCATTTACTACGACCTGTGACCTGTCTGACAGGAAATCACAAATCCAGTCACATAGCTGAGACGATATTCCATAAGCACGCAATTTTACTACGAGCCGCTTGTGTGGTACAGTGTCATAAGCCTTCCGGAAATCCTGTAATACGGAATCGATATGAAATCCCTTGTCAATAGTACTCAACACTTTCTGTGAATAAAGAGCTAGTTGTGTTTCACAGGAACGATGTTTTCTAAACCCATGTTGACTGTGTGTCAATATACCGTTTTCTTCGAGGTAATTCATAATGTTCGAACACAATATATATTCTAGAATCCTGCTGCATATCGACGTTAACGATATGGGAATGTAATTTAGTGGATTACTCGTACTACCTTTCTCGAATATTGGTGTTACCTGTGCAACTTTACAGTCTTTGGGTACGGATCTTTCGTCGAGCGAACGGTTGTATATAATTGTTAAGTATGCAACTAATGCATCAGCATACTCCGAAAGGAACCTAATTGGTACACAGTCTGGACCAGAAGACATGCTTTTATTAAGTGATTTAAGTTGCTTCACTATTCCGAGAATATTTACTTCTACGTTACTCATGTTGGCAGCGGTTCTCGATTCGAATTCTGGAATACTTACTTCGTCTTCTTTTGTGAAGGTTTTTCGGAAGGCTGTGTTTAGTAACTCTGCTTTGGCAGCACTGTCTTCGATAGTATGTCCATTGCTATATTGCAGAGAAGGTATTGATCGTTTCTTGCCTCTAACATACTTCACATACTACCAGAATCTCTTTGGATTTTCTGCCACGTTTCGAGACAAAGTTTCGTTGTGGAATCTGTTACAAGCATCTCGCATTGAAGTCCGCGCTAAATTTCGAGCTTCTGTAAGAGATCGCCTATCTTGAGGATTTTGCGTCTGCTTAAATTTGGCATATTTGCTTCGTTGTTTCTGCAACAGAGTTCTAACAAGTTTTGTGTACCAAGGAGGATAAGCTCCGTCGTTTGTTAATTTATTTGGCATAAATCTCTCAATCTTTTACCGACCTCCCAGTTCAGATGATACAGTTGCTGAAAGGTTCAAACACGTACCCAACTCGTACGATAATAGTTGGTGGTGACTTTAATTTACCCTCGATTTGTTGGCGAATATACATGTTTTATTCCGAAGGTACGCATAAAATATCATCAGAAATTGTGCTCAATGCATTCTCTGAAAATTATTTCGAGCAGTTCGTTCATGAGCTCACGCGAATAGTAAACGGATGTTAAAATGCACTTGACCTCTTAGCAGCAAATAATCCTGAGTTAATAACCAGCATCAAAACCGATATAGGGATTAGTGAACACAGGGTTGTCGTAGCGAGATTGAATATTGTAATCCCCAAATCCTCGAAATATAAGCTAAATATATACCTATACAAAAAAGCAGATAAAAATTTACTTGACACCTTCCTGAGAGACAATCTCCACTCATTCCAAATTAATAATGTAACTGTAGACCAGATGTGGCTTAAATTCAAAGAAATAGTATCGGCCCCAATTGAGAGGTTTATACCAAATAAACTAACAAACGACGGAGCTGATCCTCCTTGGTACACAAAACGGGTTAGACCACTATTGCAGAAACAAAGAAACAAACATGCTAAATTTAAACAGACGCATATTGGCGTTCCTTTACAGAAGCTCGAAACTTAGCGCGGACTTCAATGCGAGACGCCTAAAACAGTTTCCACAACGGAGCTATGTCTCGAAACCTGGCAGAAAATCCAGAGAGATTCTGGTCGTATGTGAAGTATGTTAGCGGCAAGAAACAATCAATGCCTTCTCTGTGCGATAACAGTGGAGATACTATCGAAGACAGTGCTGCCAAAGTAGAATTACTAAACACAGCCTCCGAAATGCCTTCACAAAAGAAGACGAAGTAAATATTCCAGAATTCGAATCGAGTACCGCTGCCAACATTAGTAACGTAGAAGTAAACATCCTCAAAGTAGTGAAACAAACTCAAATCACTTAATAAAAGCAAGTCTTCTGGTCCAGACTGTATACCAATTAGGTTCCTATCGCAGTATGCTGATGCATTACTTGCATACTTAACAATTATATACAACCGTTCGCTCGACGGAAGATCCGTACGTAAAGACTGTAAAGTTACACAGGTCACACCAATATTCAAGAAAGGTAGTAGGAGTAATCCACTAAATTACATTCCCATAACGTTAACGTCGATATGCAGCAGGATTTTAGAACATATATTGTGTTCGAACATTATGAATTACCTCGAAAAATACGGTCTATTGGCACACAGTCGACATGGGTTTAGAAAACATCGTTCCTGTGAAACACAATTGTCTCTTTATTCACATGAAGTGCTGAGTGCTATTGACAAGGGATTTCAGATCGATTCCGTATTTCTGGATTTCCGGAAGGCTTTTGACACTGTACCACACAAGTGGCTCGTAGTAAATTTGCGTGCTTATAGAATATCGTCTGTTATGCGACTGGATTTGTGATTTCCTGTCAGAGAGGTCACAGTTCGTAATAATTGACGGAAAGTCATCGAGTAAAACAGAAGTGATTTCAGGCGTTCCCCAAGGTAATGTTATAGGCCCTCTGCTGTTCCTTATCTATATAAACTATTTGGGAGACAATCTGAGCAGCCGTCTTTGGTTGTTTGCAGATGACGCTGTTGTTTATCGACTAATAAGGTCATGAGACGATCAAAACAAACTCCAAAACGATTTATAAAAGATATCTGAATGGTGCGAAAAGTGGCAGTTGAACCTAAATAACGAGAAGTGTGAGGTCATCCACATGAGTACTAAAAGGAACTCGTTAAACTTCGGTTACACGATAAATCAGTCTAATCTAAAAGCTTAAATTCAACTAAATACCTAGGTATTACCATTACCTACAACTCAAATTGTAAGGAACACATAGTAAACGTTGTGTGAAGGGCCCACCAAAGACTGCGTTTTATTGGCAGGACACTTGGAAAATGTAACAGGTCTAGTAAGGAGACTGCCTACACCACGCTTGTCCGTCCTCTTTTAGAATACTGCTGGTCGGTGTGGGATCCTTACCAGTTAGTTCAAAGAAAGGCAGCACATGTTGTGTTATCGCGAAATATGGTAGAGAGTGTCACAGAAATGATACAGGATTTGGGCTGGAAATCACTAAAAGGCGTTTTGGAAACTTCTCACGAAATTCCAGTCACCAACATTCTCCACCGAATGCGGAAATATTTTGTTGACACCGACCTACATAGGGCGGAACGATCACCACGATAAAATAATGGAAATCTGAGCTCGTACGGAAAGATATAGGTGTTCATTCTTTCCGCGCGCCATACGAGATTGGAATAATGGAGAAATGTGAAGGTGGTTTGATGAACCCTCTGCCAGTCACTTAAATGTGATTTGCAGAGTATCCATGTAGATGTAGATGTAGAATTGCTGCCGATAATATTTCTTTGAATTTGAGCCACATCTGGTCTACTCTTATATTATTAATTTGTAATGAGTGGCGATTGTCTCTCAGGAAGGCGTCAAGTGAATTTTTATCTGCTTTTTTGTATTGGTATCTTTTTCTCTTATGTTTAGAGAATTTGGGGATTACAGTATTCAATCTCGCTATGACAATCCTGTGTTCACTAATCCCTGAATCGGTTTCGATGCTGGTTATCATCTCGGGATTATTTGTTGCTAAGAGGTCAAGTGTGTCTTCACAACCGTGGGCTCATGAACTTTCTGCTCGAAAAAACTTTCAGAGAATGCGTTTAGCATAATTTCGGATAATATTTTATGCGTACCTCCTGAATTAAACATGTATTTTCGCCAACATATCGAGGGTAAATTAAAGTCACCACCAACTATTATGATATGTTAGAGAATACTGTGAGAACAAAGCGAAAATATTGTTTTTGTATAGAATCTTTAAAACAACCATGTAATAATAGTTCAGCAGCAACGTGTCCGAAAGAAGAAACACCACGCATTTGTATAACTGACTCGCCTGGATGGGCAATGGATTCACCTTCTTGTGTGTGGATGCACAAGTAGGTCCGACCTGCTGCAGGAATCTCAGAGTAGCGATCATGGAGGAAATGGACGGGGCTGCGGACAGGCGGCGCTCGGTGTGGATGTGGGTCGGCCGTCAGGCGTGCCGGGACAGTCCGCGCAGCTGCGACAACACTGTCTCCCGTATGGCAGTGTTTAACGCACCTTCCTAATAAGCAGAAGATCCCCGGTTCGAATTTCGATACGGCACACGTTTCCACTCGTCACCGCTGATTCCGGGTAACGTTCCGATGCAGGTGACATCAGTAATCCCTTCCCATTTCTTTCCTTTCTCCCCCTCCACCTTCAATTTACAAGTAATGCAGCTCACTTACTTGCGTTCCCTGCTAACGCGCCTCCAACGGCCGGCCTCGTCTCCAGGATACTGAACAGTTCAACGTGTCGCCACAGTTGCAGCAGCCCAAGGCGCCACCGTAAACTGATAGTAAAATTTGAACAGTTTATCTTCCTTTGTTCAGCACTCTTCACATAGTAATGGTGTTAATTTTTATATTTGTCTTTGATTAACACTTGGTCCATGGTTTATCGTCTGTGTAAATGCTTTTGTTAATCTTTTTGTATGGTTTTATAAGTTTCTGAACTAAACTGCGCTGTATTTTTTTATATACTTTTACAGGAACACGGCCAGTTTCGTGCTGTCAAATCACTTTTTCATCTATACAAACGTTGTGATTTGACATCACTAACCGATCGTGTTCCTGTGGAAGTTCATATAAAACTGAACATGGATTACTTCAGCTGCGATTGCCCGCTACAGAAAACTGGTTTTATAAGGCTTAAAGCTTTTTTGTGCTTCAATTGTTAAGACTTAATTACAGTTTATATTTAAACTAGTGCTCCCACTGTAACAACAACAACAGTATAGAAAGTGGGAGCACTAGTTTAAGTATAAACTGTAATTAAGTCTTAACAATTGAAGCACAATAAAGCTTTAAGCTTTCTATATAGGTGTGTTCAAAGCCATTCATGTCACCAATATGCTGGTCGACTTTCGTCGCACATACTGCGTACGATTTGCGAGATGACAGTTAATCATTTGCTGCTTACTTTATCGCACATTTAATATATTTTTAGTGATGTCACTGTTTTATTTATTCTGTAGCAAAGCTATGTTGTGGTTCTAAAGCTTAACTATTTTACATTTGTTTTAACAAACTTTTTTCACTTCAGCTGTTAAATCTTTGCACATTTGTTTTTAACATAATTGCTTTGTATATGTATATTTTGCCAATCCTTTTCAAGAAACTACCGTCTGATTCTTATTTTGATGTTGGCTTACCAATGCTTTGGGCCTGTTTCACTTCTGAAGGTGTCAGATTACACTGTCGAAACCGGTTACGTGAACGAAATAAAGCTGTTCTCGTGCAGCTAACAACTGACATTTTATGTTTGTCGAAACATCTAATTGTAAGAATGGTTCCCCTGAATATAATACCAGCACGTGTAAATCATCAACTGTAAAATAATGAAAGTATCTAATTTTATAGATGCAGTTCTCTGTGTGTGACTTGCAACCCATTCCTGGAAATTTATTTGCAATCCCAAGTTTTCCTTTGTCTTTCCTTTTCATGTCTTTTATGAAAATACTAGCTGTACGTGGCCAACCTTTGCTGTGGCTCAGTCTGCTTCAACACAAAAGAAAGGAAAGACAAAGGACACGTTTGTAATTGGATTGGATGTGCGTCCTAACCTCCTTCTGTCCCCCGTCTCACTCCATCACCTCCTGCCCCTTTCTTTGTCCATCTCAACCTCTTTCCCTCCCTCTCTGGCTAACATCTCCTCCCCCTATCTCTTTCCATCTTCTCCTTCCCGTTTTCGATGTCCATTTAATCTCATTCCTCGGCATATCTCCTCTTCCCCCTATTTCTCCGGTCGTGAGCCTTATTTATTGTTATTACAAACTGAGATTCTGTAGTAGTATTTAAATATTAAAAAGTATATGGTCTATATGTGTCTAAACGTTTATTACAGTAACTGTAAAAATTTGAAGTAAATTGGGAAGATAAATTTGAGATGCTTGCTAACAATGTTTTCCCTTTATGTATATATAATTAGGTGTCTACAAACACCCCTATATTATAATTCAACGTTGTGCCAAAACTTCAAAGCAATCAGTCAAGAACAATGAGAGGTTAATGATTTTGAACAAACCAACGTTTACATTTTTATAACGTTCCCCTTTTATTACATATATGTTAAATATATAGCAGATGGCATTCCAGTAGGTATATAAAAACACTTGAGTATACAAATGCAATGTTGTGTCAAAATCATAAAGCAATCTCTGAAGAACTCTCGGAAACTGAGATTTTGAAGGAACGAACATCTACGTTTGTAATTAAATGGAAAACGTAGATGTTCCTTAACGCAAATCGCAAGTTTCTGACCGACTGTTTTGAAATTTTGACACAACTTACCACTGGTATACACGCGGGTTTTTTTTACCTGTGTTTTGAATATGTGTAATACATAAATTTATATAAATTTAATAGTAGGGAAGCGTTGTTACAAAAAATGTCACAAATCTATGTATACATATATTATACATCATACATTAAAGAATCAGGTACTAGAAAACACGCCTTTACATGAGTTCAACTTTGTGTCAAAATTTCAAAGCAGTAGATCAACAACTTTCGGAGATTAACGATTTTGAACAAATCAACATTTATGTTTTTACAACGTATATATATAATTTGCAGATGTCTTGGTGATCCTAATCGACAGCGAATAAACAGCAGTAAAACAAATCGAGGCTCTCAAAGAATGTGCCGAGAAGATTGGCCTGCAAATCTCCTTTGAGAAGACTGATTTCATATGTTCCGAGTTAGATATTCCGGAACTTGAAACAAATTATGGTGAAATCAACAGAGTCAAACGCTTTAAGTATCTCGGTGAATTATTGAAGCAACAGGACTTAGAAAAAATAGCAAAAAAAAAAACCAGACTGGAGAAAATCAGTCAGACTTGTTTCAAATTTGTGTAACAAAAATGCCTGTCAAAAGGCACTAAAACAGACACTACAACACAGTAATCAAAACGGCAGGCACACTCTCACTGAATATAAAATTAGATTTTACAAGAAATTAAGAAAGTAGAAAGAAAGATTATTTGAAAGGTTCTGGGACCACGATACACAAAAGATGGATACAGACTGCAAACCATCCAGACAACAGAAAAAGTATCAAACATAGAAATTGACATCAGAAAGAGACGAATGAAGTTCTATGGACACCTAGACAGATTACCTGGAAACAGACAAAGTAAAGGTCTACTGGACTATGTGACATCCCTTAAGGCATCAATACCATGGGTAACTGAAGTTAAGAAGGATATAACAAAAGCAAAAATTGACGTAACAAACGCATCAGACAGCGTTACATTCACAAGCAAATTTGATATATGGAAATTTATTCCAGAGGTGGAAGCAAAACCATACCGACCAAAATAGACCGATGAAAGAAAAGAGGCCCTTTGGGGAGAAAATGAAGAAATAATTCGTGAAGAACTTCCGGAGATTGAGATTTTGAAAAAACGAACATCTCCTTTTGTACTTGTATAGAAACTCTAAATGTTTGAAATAGCAAATCTCCGAGTGTTTTTGACTGAATGCTTTGAAATTTCACACAAAGTTAAACTGGAATACGTGTGTGTTTTTGTATACTTGCTTTTTAATATATGTGATATATTGAGCATTACTTCGGTTTATTTGCAGTATTCGTAGAGTAAAAACTAAAAATACAAAAAAAAATATATATATTTCCCACGATCCGTACTCTTTCCGCTGCGTCATCCGCTGCCTAGACACGGCTGTAACATAAACGACTCACGTCTCTAGCGATCTACGTCAAAAGTGCTATTTTCTTCTCAGCGCTTGTTCATTTGCAGATTACGATCCTGTCTAGCGAAACGCTGCTGGCGCCATAAATTTGGACGAAATCTGTTATGCCGAGTAGGCACTATCGTCTTATTAATAACAGACTTGCATTGTGAATACGAAACGCTCGTATAACTGTGTCAACATTGTACATTTGTTCTATGGCTACTACATTAGAATAACACAGCGTGTCAGTCATGTTCTTACCATGCACATATGGAGAATTTTTAATCTTATTGTTATACATGGCCAGCAAAGATCTCGTAAACTTGAGTAAGAATTGTAGCCTCACCTTATACTTTTTTGTGATGAACTCATGAACAATGTTATATTATCATCATGGTTTAAATATTTCTTATAGGTACTGTTACACTGTTCTTCCATTAGCTTATATAATAAACAATGCAGATTAAACAAAATTACGACATTGTGTCCGGCCAATCAGTGACGAAAAGTAATCAAAAATTTTTTGTGGCATGTACTTTGTGACAGTGCTGTTGTATATTAATAGTTTATACAGTATTATTTTCTAAATGCAATTTTCTGTGGATTACAGGTCTGAAGATGGTTAATTAATTTAGCCGAAACTAGTAACCAAGAAAAATAACATTTGCGCTCTTGATTAATGTAGAATTTTTTCTGAGTCCTCGCCTTTCTGTTGTTTGTCCCACATTGGATGAGAGCATCATAAAAGAAGAATCGAGGAAAATTATCAACACACTGGCGATAACATACTACAAATTGTGATACGCGTATATCAGTACGACTTTGTGTAACTGACGGAATTAAAGAAAGTAGCAACCACCTCAATACATGGTTAGTGAGCATCGGATGGTAACGGTTTCGTCGTCTCCAGTCACAGAAGATGTCGCCAACTTTTTTAACGTCAATTGTTAATAACTTTACAAATTATTGCGCAAAGTAATATTACAACGAAAAGTAACATTCAGAATTGTAACACAAATTTTTACTTGTGGTGTGTTTGGAGTTGCTTCCATCATGTGACGGAAAGCTCGACATTTGAAAATATTTGTCTTTTAAAGATCATTGTTGCAGGCTCCCTTTTTCCTTCTTATTCTTCCCTATTTTCCCTTCTTCTCCGTCTTATTCTTCTTCTTCTACCTCTTATTTACGGTCGTCTGATCACTGTGTTCCGCCAGTTGCCAAATAATTCAGCGTAGTTCTTATGGAAGCTTCTTGTTTGATGTTCTGATTGTATCACTAATAATAATTGAATACGACTGATGAATTTTAATGTAGCTCGGTTCTAGGCGCTGCAGTCTGGAACCACGCGACTGCTACGGTCGCAGGTTCGAATCCTGCTTCGGGCATGGATGTGTGTGATGTCCTTAGGTTAGTTAGGTTTAAGTAGTTCTAAGTTCTAGGGGACTGATGACCTTGGAAGTTAAGTCCCATAGTGCTCAGAGCCATTTGAACCATTTTTTTTAATGTGGCTGTGTGTCCAATTATAAAAATTTTGTGTGATCTACGATCTTAATCTTCTTGGGATAGAAGAACAGATCTCAGGAGCAGGTCCCAGGGTGTACCTGTGAGATAACGTATCAACGAGACCATGTCTTTAACCTGAGGAAGTTGTCCTGAGGTGAATGTTGTATAAGTTTTTGTTAGTTGCGCTCTTTTCATTGGTTGATCATGTACTACATGGATTTAACAACCTTTCTGCTGTTAAATTTCTCCTGATAATATTCTAGATGATTTTTCTTGCTGTTCTTCGTTGAACAGTTATGGCTCTGTTTGTTAAAACTTGCAGGGGTTTGTGGTTCTTGTGCACGTAGCTGAACTCGAAAAAGTATGACTCAATATCTGTTAAGACTCTTGATATCGTTGTTGCGTCGGCCGCCAACTCCATGCTTACTGGCTCCCATCTTTTGATAAAGGTCTTTGTAACACTGTGGTTCCTGCTTCCTGTGCCTTTGTGTCTGCAGTTAATCAGGAGCGATTTTCACTTTTTCCTTATGTCCGCGACGTTTAGACCACCCCTCGTGGTTGGCAGTGTCAAAGTGTCGAAATGTACTTGTAAAACGTTCTTCCTCCTGATAAAGCAGCATAACGCTCTTTCATGTTGTCTCTTATGACAACAGGCGCTGGAATTATTTGTGTTAAGTAAATCAGTTTACTTATTACGGGGATTTTTACCGTTTGAACTTTTGTTATAGGTTCAGTTGCCTGTCACACTACAATTTGACATTGGCTCTAATTTTGTTTGGCAGGTCCGCGCAATTTTGTATCGACATTGCTGTGGGTGAGCCTTGCGCCTGCCGAACCAGCAACCCACATTACATCGGAGGAAAGCGGTCACATAGCTCCTAGGGGCCAGCCTTCCCACAGACTGCACGATGCGTCTGGCCACGAAGCAGCATGTCAAGTGCTGACAGAGATCACTGTCCCCATGGCCTTTACGTGGTCCAAGTGGCTGAAAGTAGTGACTATGATATCTTGGCGCCTTGGCTGTATTTAGGCCGTCACTCGATCCACGATGAGTGTATTCCCCCTAGGCCAGACACCAAATGCGGTCTCATTCCATCAATCAGGAACTCACTTTGGAGCCGCCACAATGACGACGCCGTTGTGCATACCAGTATTCAGCTAGGAGACTTGTAAGATTTCTTGTGTTTGTTTCTACCTCGTACTTGACTGTGTTTCCTTATACCAGAACTTTGAAACTGGACTTTCCTTCTGGATCTTTAACTCATACTGTGTCTCAGTGTGCAGAAATTTAACATTGAACTCCCGTTAGGGCTTGAATTTTGGCTAGAGTAGTAGCGTACTGTGTACTTACTAGTTAATGACATTTTCTGGTAGTGTTTGGTTTCTTCCTTAAGGCCTTCAACCTCCAGAAAATATTGGTGTTTATTGGTTCTTCCGAAAACAGTGACTATCTTTCTATAAATATTGTTGTTCTTTCATTACTTGAGAAAAAACTTTCTTTTCAAAACCGTTTATTCCTTATTCAACAGTAATTGTCTTTATCAAGTGATTAATTCTTACAATTTTTTTTTTTGGAAAAAATTTCTTTATTCAATCCAATAATATCATACATAATAACCGACCACCTTATACATCTACAATTCAGTGGTATTTAGCAGCACTTTCTAATTCTAATTTTAACATTCTTAAATCCTACAGGAAATGATAAGTTAGTTGTTCAATGGGTAAGAACTAATCTCTACTCTGATCTATTCTAGAAGCTACTTCCTGCAGCGTTACAGGCGTGCCAGTCAATGTATAAACCTACTTTTTTGGCCGTCGCCACCGAGCTAATCCCAGTGGGCGTGCATCTGGCACCGGGCTGGCCTTTAGAAAATCTCTGCTGGTTCTGTTTGGTGATGTCCTGATCTCCTTCCTACTGAAAATTATCTATCTACTAAGTCATTATAGGTGGACAGTTGTCAAGTCCGAGATATTTGCGCACATTCCCCCTGTTCCAGAACGTGGCGGGTTCTTACCGTTACGGCGATTGGCCAATCCACGCCCTAGCGGAATGGGATAGGTCGCATTAAGTCATGTTGTGATCAACAGTTCATATATTTTCCCTTCGATATTCCCGCCGGACTTTTGCCGATACCTCACTGGCAAGGCGGTTTATGGTATCAAATGTGGTCGGGTTCCTGATTAAGTGATAGGTGGCATTGTTTGGTAGCTGGTGTCTTAGGTCAGTGGCTACGTCATCATGGACAGGGCACTCGTAGATCACGTGGTCCGGAGTGCCCAATTCAGCTCCGCAGTCACACGAGGGGGTAGCCCTTTTTCCGGACCGGCAAAGATATGCCGGGTACGGTCCATGACCTGTGAGGAAGTGCAGCAGTCCCTTACTTGGTTGGAAGTGCGAGAGCTGGAGCCGTTCTTTGATGTCCAGCAGCAGTTGGGTGAGTCCTTCTGCCTGTTTCCTCTCTGTCCCAGAGTTCTTGCCACAGCTCTTCTCCTCTTCTTTTGATTGCAAACTTATCCCCCGTGCGCACCCCCAGAATGCTCTCAGTTTTTTCTCTTTCTCTTCTTTTTACCCACTACCAAGCCGCCAGTTCCCGAATTATAATGTCCAGGGGACGCAACCCCATGAGTATCAGTAGTGCCCCTCCCAGAGATGTTCTGTATGCTCCAATGGAACGTAGAAGCATGTTACGCTGCACCCTCCTCACAGACATAGCGGGCACGACCCTCGTGAGTCTGTGTGCCCAGACTCCAGATCCGTAACCCACAGTGGAGGCAAGAATGGTGTTGTGATATAACTTTATGAGTTCTGGTGGAAGGTGAAATCTTCTGTGTCCTATCATGATGAGGTTGTTCAGAGCTTCTGATTATCTTTGAGTTGTCGCTTCTATATGCTTAGCAAAACTCCATCTTTCATCAATTATCACTCCCAGATACTGGGCCTCCCGACGCCAAATTACTGGTGAGCCCCCGATCCTCACCGTTGGATTTCTGGCCAATTGACCTTTCAGTAGTAAGTATGTTGACTTGTTAGGCTCTGTTGTCATTTTCGTTTTGTGGCACCATTGTGTGAGAATAGTTAATGCCCTTTCAATCTTAGGTTCGAGATCTTCGCCACTCCGACTGCCAAACAGCAGGAGGAGGTTGTACATGTAGGGTATCGCCTCTAGCACATCCGCACTGCTCTCAAAGCTCTCCAAGCTCTCCAGGAGAGGCTCCATGTTTACACCCCAAAAGAACGGCCCCAGAACAGAGTCCTGTGGACACCCCTTCGTAATTTTCTTGCCAATTCGCGCGCTAGGGGACGATAGCCAAACCTCCCTTTCCATACAATAGCTCCTAAGACAGCCGTATAGCGGCCCTGGACACTCCTTCTCGCTCAAGCAGGAGAAGAACGAAGGCCACCACAGGTTGTCGAAGGCACCACTGTTATCAACCATGATGCCAACTATGTACTTGTGCGGAGACGCCCTACAGACCTCGGCCGCCAGGGCAATTGCGTCAGACGCAGATCGCCCCTGCAGAAAACAGAACTGTCTGCCGCTCATCCTGCACAACATTCGGTGTGCAGTCAGTCTGTCAGCTAGCAACCTCTCCAACAATTTGCCCCACAGGTCCAACATACAAATTTGTCTGTAGGACTTTACTTCTTTTGGGTCTTTATCCTGACCTTTTTTGAGGATAACTAGATTGGCCTGTTTCCAGATAGAGAGAAATGTTCCAAGGCGCAGGGCCTCATTGTAGGTTCTTGCTAGAGGTGTCACCAGTTGAGGAGCGAGGTACTGCACCACTTCCGCGACAATGCCGTCTGGTTCTGGGGCCTTTCCTCTCTTTAATGGTTTTATATGCACCCCCACTTCCTCTTCCAAGAATGGGTAGACTATCGTATTATTCCTGTATTCTTCCTGCATAGCCTGCCTAATTAGGCGTTGCTCTTCTGTGTCCTCTTCAGTTCTATCATCAGGGAGGAGGGAGCAGAGAAGGACCTCAGCAGTTTCCTGCCAAGACCCCATCATCCGGTTTCCATCCCTGACTGTGGAAAGAACCATTGGCAACCTAATTTTCTTCCTTACTATCTTGTAAGGAATGCCCTAGGGATCCATAGCCAGTTGGCTTTGCACATATTTCTCCCAGCTTTGCAGCCTGACTGCTCGTAGTTCCTTCTGGAACTGCTCTTTGGCTTCTCTGTATGTTTGCAGCCATCTTTGGTTTTCTTCCCAGATGACACTTCGCTGGTAGTGCCTCCTCGCCCTCCTGACAGACCGACGCTTCTACTCAAGTTCTGCAGACCATGGTGATGGAGAGGCCGCTACGGCTCTCCTCCTGGTTGGTACAGCAGCCTTCACCGCCCTGGTTAAAGCGCGCACCGGCTCTTCGGCGTGTTTATTGACACCTTCATCATCCTCTGGCCACGCCAGGGCGTCAAACTCTCCTGCAAGGTGCTCCCAGTTAGTCTTGTAGTTTAGCTGTACTTCCCACCCTATGTCCCAGTGGCACTCTTTATCTGAGATTGTGAAGGTAATTAGATTGTGATCGCTGGTTGTGTCTCTGTCTCCAACTATCCAATTTTGTACACTGGCAGCGATATTGGCTGTCATCAACGTAACATCAGTGTTCGTTCCCTCGCCTCCCCTGCCCGTATAGGTGGGGAGTTTCCTGGTCTATTGCGATGACAAGCTGTAGCGACATAATAGTCTCTTCCACCTTGCCTCCTCGTTCATCTCGAGTGCCACTGTTTCACAGGGGGGATTTGGCACTCACATCTGCCACCACAACAATCTTTCTCCCTCTCAGCACTATTGCCACTTGCGTAAGTTGGTCAAGATACACTTCAACGTCTGTGCCGCACTGAATGTACATATTTTTTCTAGATATATGATGCCAATTGGTGACTGAAGTTCTATGACACTGCAATGATCGTCAGAGAGGTGTGAAAGCACTGTTAACCACAGTGTCCTATTGGTTACTATGGTGGTGGCTTTTGGGTCGTCTCCGAAACCAACTACTTGCCAACTCATGGCAGCAAAAGCTATGTTCCCTGCAAGAGAGTGTGGCTCCTGCAAACAGAGCACATCAAGGCTCTTCTCCTCCACTACTCTCCGAAGCTCCTGCATGACCGGCCTGCTATTGTGTGCATTTAGCTGTCCTATCTGTATTTCTGTAGTCATGGGAAGTATGTGTGTACATAAGCATTCCAGAAAGGTCTTCCTCCAGTCATAGGCTATTCTCCCATTAAATAGGACAGACTGATTGTATATTTCGTTTAGATCAAAGATTTCATTTCATCTTTCGAAAACTTTCTTTACGAGGTCACACAGGGAGCCGAAGTCGGTGGGAAGATTCATAGTCTTTAGTTGTACTCTGTCAACAGCCTCCATGGCCGAGAAGGTGACCTTATGCCCGTATTTATGTCCCACTCGCACTAGGAGTCGCACTGCCGTGGTCAGGACAGCCAGCTCCTCCAGGCGGGACAGTTGCAAAGAATGTTCAAGATTTGGGTATATTCTGACAGGATCAACTGCTGTTCATCCAGCTGGTCGTTGTCCCGAGTCAGTGCTAACATTTGTATTGCTGACTGTGTCTGCGTTTTAACTACTAACTGTGTTAACCTGCACTGGTGGTTCCAGTACAGAGCTCCCTTGAACGAATACTGGTCGGCCCACTGCTACAGGATGCCTATCTTGAATTGCCTGATTTCCTGGCGCTCGTGGTCCCCAACAATAGGGAGAGGGGGCGGCCACTTGTTCCTGTGTGTCCGTCTGGACGCACGCATCCTTCATTTCCCTTCTTCCATTTTTACCTTCTGCAAGTGTTGCGAAGAATTGTTTGAACTGAGCTGCTCTCGCGGCATCCCTTCGCCTCTTGCATGGGGATTTTCTTTTAGGCATCCTGGATGCCGGAGTGGACTCAGCCATAGTCAGTTCTTGATATTAATCTCTGTTCTAGCATCCTGTACGTTGGGCAATTCCGACCAGTGGCATTGCATGTCTTTTTGCCCCTCCTGGTACAGGGGATACATATTCCAGTTCTTGAGCAATTCTTTTTAACATGATCTTCTGCTCCGCACCTGGAGCAAGCCGACTTCCTTTCACAGTATTTGTGTATGTGCCCTAGATCTCCGCAGTTATGGCAGCCAGGTACCACCAAGATGTCCCGCACGTTGATAGCGTGGAAGCCAATGTAGATCTTACCCACTGAAGTTAATTTTTTCTACATTTTACCAGGTACTTCCACCACATGATGCAGTTCATCTCTATCTCTCGGTCCTGTTTTGAATCTGAGTTTAAATTCATTTCTGAATTCTGCCATGCTTATGTCATCAAAATTTAGGTTTCGTACCGTCTCATAAAGGTCATTGTTGTCAAAGGTAACTGGAATGTCAGACATGATTACTAACGGATTCCTCTTTTTTGGGGTTCGCATTTTACAGCCTTACACAGATTTTGATTACTTAGAATCTTACTTTTTATCTTCCTCTGCTGCTACATCGACTATTACAACGTTCTTTGTAGCTTTAACTTTGTTCACTTTTATTTTGTGTTTTACAGGATTTATCATTGTTGTGAATATCTCTTGTACCTTTTTGGTGTCTTGACCGGGCAAGGGTCTCAGAAAGACGGCCGTGTCCAGTCTTTGTGATACTTTAATTATCGTGTCTCTTGTTGTTTGGCTCTTAGATGTAGCTTGAGCTCCTACACCAGCCCCTGATTTTGTTGGCTTACTTTCATTTTCCCTTTGGAGTCCTTCAACCCGCCCCTCGAGCTTCGCATGAGCGATTGCCCAGGAGGCGAATTCGTTTTTCAAAGTCAGGATCGCAGCCTGGCTTATCTTGCCGTTTTTGGCATTAGCTTCCAGGTATTGTGTGATCCTGGCATGCCTCTCACTAATGCTTTCCTCGATCTGTCCCGAGCCCCCTTGTGGGAACAGAAAGCAATGAAGCCCTCGAAGGCATACATGAATCGCTTGTCTCTGCATCAGCCATATTTTCGACAAGCGAAAAAGGATTGGGAGCCCGTCTGTTGCCCTGGACCGGCTCCTCTGGCATGGAGGGGGGGAGGGGGGGGACATGCGGCTCTCTCACCGGCCTCGCCCCAAGGCCAAGGGCACTCTCGAGCTGCAGGGTTCAACGCGCCATCGCCAGCGCACTGGTCCCCATCGAGGGCTTCGTCATCGACGATTTCACCCGACGCTCCTCGGCAAGTGCACCCCGCACTCCGGAGAGGCGGATGCACCTCTCGCCCTTCGCCACTTACTAGCCCGAGCTTCCACCTCTCGGCCGAGGACCCACTCCTACTCAGGTGGTGGGCGAGTCACCCAGTCGTTCAGCGGTCTGGGCCCATCTAACCTAGCCCATGCGATGTCACCACCTCCTGGGTTTTGGCAGAACACGCTCCGGTTACCCAGGGGCGCGGCGAAGCACCCTTGCCGACTCGCGCCACGATTCCACACCGACAAACGAGGTTGCTGGCATGCAGAGCACCTGCTGGTCTGTGCCCTGCGAAAAGGGAGAGGAACAGATCGTCGTTCCCTCAGACCCAGATCACCCTGTGCCACACACCCTTCGCTTTCGCATCGAGTTGGGTCCCAACCTCCCTTCTGTCGCATGGCAGCGTTCGGAAGAACCCGAGAAATGCCGAGCTTAACATCTGGCACCACTGGAAGGCGGAAAAAGCCACTTGAGAAGGGGAGGCTATGAGAGACGCATCACTTCCCCCTTACGGCGCGCCAGCAACGGACAGGGCCGCACCAAACGCACCGTCAAGTGACCGACCTCGCGCCAGAGGTACATTGTACGAAGCCATAATTTGGTGCAGATTTATTCTCTTTTGTTAAGCAAACTTTGCTCTACCAAACCTACTCGAACATTTCTTGTCCATATTTAAGAGGCGGATACAAGAGACCCTTTGTCCGCTACTGTTTCTAGGTGTACACCGAGAGTTTTTTGGCAGCTACTTTGTTGATACCACTCATAATGTCCAGTATAGCTGATCGCTGCTGCCGATCTGCGGCAGGGAAGTTTCCCTTTTCTGTAGCTGAGCACCCGTTGCCACAGTAAGATCGTTGATGATGCAGACCGTTGAAACTAATATGTCGGCATGTGCTGTGCCACATTTCCTGACTTTGCCGGTGGTCACACTAGCTATTGCGAAGTTTGTCAA
The DNA here is from genome assembly GCF_021461395.2 of Schistocerca americana. Lineage (NCBI taxonomy): Eukaryota > Metazoa > Arthropoda > Insecta > Orthoptera > Acrididae > Schistocerca > Schistocerca americana. The sequence goes on along the minus strand of NC_060123.1, from coordinate 126,807,833 downwards.
GAGGGGCTCTGTGGCGATGGCATATAGAGCCTTACTTGCTAAATTGAACACTCAGTTCTTAGAGAGTCCAGTGATCAGAACTCATGATGAAGCATCAGTAAAGAGCCCTTTAATTAATTTAACAAAACGTGCACAATAACCTATTCCCTTCATGTTATAGTGTAGATATTCATGACTGGCGAGGGCGTATACGGTTTCAAAGTCAGAAAACAGAAGGGCACCACATACCTTGCTTCGCGTGAAGGGACTAATTATGTCGCTTCGCCCGGATATGGCGCCGTATGATATGCGCCTAAGCTCTTCCTTAAAACTAGTTGCATTCACAGTTTAACCGCCCTAGCCATGTTCTTGTAGTCCATATTTAAGAGTGTGATGGGCCTCATTTAATTTCATAATCTTGCTGTTGCGCTTTTTAGATAGTGGCACGATAATATCATCTTTGAAAACGAAGGGTATATTTTTAGCTTACCATAACTCGTTCACCATTTCCAGTAACGTAGCTCCCAAAATGTCTCACAAATGTTTGCAAGAGGAGACTGACTGTTCCTTAAAGTACATGATTTTATTGAATTCATGGGATCCTTGCGAATTTATGAGTTCAGGAATGACATAGGTAGCATAAAAATGGACATTTAAATTGCTCTGGCTGTCATTATATCCAATGCTGGTTATTTTAAAGCAGCTGAAGGTGCGCCTTGGAAGTTGTGAGTGCCTTTCCAGCCACTTATAACTCATGCCAGACATCATGGCGCATTCAAAAAGTTTCATAAGTATGCCAAAATGCACAGGAACTGTGAGTGGCATAAGGATAAAATTTGAAAGTCAAGTCATTTTGCTAACATTATGATATATAAACGAAGAGTCTAGAAAAATAAGGCAATGAGAATCTTGCAAAATCAGCACATACTAATCGCACTAAGAAGAAATCAGTTGTTTCTTGGATATTGTTTTGCGCGTTATATGATTTACTAGTGAGAGGGAAAAAATCCAAATGCTTTGATGCTTTACTGAAGTTTAGAGTATATAGATGATACACTGCGGTAGGATTTTGAAAGTTCCCCTAAAAGTGTAACTTATATTTCTCATAGAACCAAAAATGATTTAGATTCTGAAGCAAAGTGTACAGTTACATGTTACGAATAATCCTACATGTTGTGGGTGAGCGGGAATGCAATGTAGTTACTAAGTAAATTGATTTGAAAATCGATATTGAAGCATGCGGTAGTAGTTCAAAAGCTGAAAATGGGGGAAATGTTCGCCATCTGAAACTTTCAATGGCAGGGAAACTACTGATTGAGAGAACAGGACATGACAGGACAAATAGGAAGTAGCGTAAATGGCGTGAAAATAAAACATGATAATGGGAAAACAGGTTTTACTATAATTGTACTAGTTGCTTGTTTATGTTTATAACACTGACCGGTGCACTGCAGGAACAGACAGGGGGAAATGAAGAGCAGATAATAACCCCCTCAAACTTTCTAAATGACATGTGTGGGGAAAAACTTTTGCCTCTACTGCATGAAAATGTGTCGGTGCCCTGGAATAAGGTAATTTAACGAGTTTGAGAGGCAATATGGAAACACAGATGGATAGTAAAAGAATCATTTCAGCAGCAAGAAAAGTATAAACTTACGGAGACACAAAGGAATTAAATACATTAGCTAACAGTGGGCACTGATTTATATCAATGGGCCAAGTTGAAAATTTGTTCCAGACCAGGATTCGAACCTGGGCCTCCTGTTCGAATCCTGGTCTGGAACATATTTTCAACTTGGCACATTGATATAAATTAATGCTTACTGGCAGATAACGTCCTTAACTGGCTTGTGTTTTGCTTCACAGTGGCTGCTGGATGAAAATGATGTCTGTCTCTGGAAGAACAGACACCATATATTCAGGGTGATTCACGAAGATATGCAAATATTTTAATATGTTATTCTACAAGTAAAACTTAAGAAAAAGTTCATGTAAACATAAACGTGTATCTGGAGTAGTTCTCAGAACATCCAGAGAACCGCAGGATTAATTTCGTAAAATTTTTAATTTACTAACTACTTGGTCCAATTCATTTTTTAAATTCCAGACAGCTGCACAAAGTTTTGAATAGAAGTTTTAGAGAATTTAATTTTGGAAAAATGATGGTAATAACGTTAACTGAAACTGTAAGAATGTGTCACATAATCTGCTTTTGTTAATTACTGTGTTCTTTCATTGAACAATACAGAAAACTAACTCGTTTCAAAGTTAGGAAATGACTGAAACAACTAACTGACGGTTGCCAACAATGACATAAGCGTTTCTACATTCTTAATGGAAAGTATACAAATTTACTTGTATAATAATCTTTGCTTCTCTGGATGTTCTTGGAAACTACTGCAAATACAAGTATGGGACAAGTTTCATTAGATTCACCAGACCAATAAAAACAAAATAAATGGAGAGTGTGCTTAACTTTAGACTCGTACAATTTTGCGGTGGCTTCATATTAGCAAAGTTGCTAAATTTCAGGCAAAATCTTTTATTTGTAGAATAACATACGAAGGTTGGAACTTAAACAGTGGCAACTATTTACTCACAACCGATACAAAAGAGTTACATGTTTGCACCTGTTACTGTCCTTCAAAGTAGTCACCAGCGTTGTGCAGAACCCGTTGCAAGTGATGTGGAAGGCGTAATATACCGTTAGCACAGCCTGTTCTGTTGATGGTGCGAATGGAGCGGTCTACTGCCTGTCCAATCTCTGGAACAGTTCTGAAGCGAATGCCACGAAGTGGTTCCTTCATCTTCGGAATCAAATCAAAGTCACAAGGACTTAAGTTCGGGGAGTATAGTGGATGGTACAGTACTTCCCACTCCCATTAACCGAACAGACTAGCCACACCTTGAGCTGTACGGGCCGCGCATTGTCGTGCTAAATAATGGGTGGGTTGAGCAGAAAGTGTCGCTCCTTCTTTCGCAAAGCTGGTCGCAGGTGATGCTCCAAAAACGAACAGTAATACTGAGCATTGACGGTGTACCATGGAGGAACGTAATGCGTTAGGATAACACCGTCACAGTTGTACACGCCGGCCGCTGTGCCCGAGCGATTCTAGGCGCTTCAGTCCGCAACCGCGCTTCTGCTGCGGTCACAGGTTCGAATCCTGGTTCGGGCGTGGCTGTGTGTGACGTCCTTAGGTTAGTTAAGTAGTTCTACGTCTAGGGGTCTGATGAGCTCAGATGTTAAGTCCCATTTGAACAGTCGTACACGAGAATCACCATAACTTTCACCATACAGGGTCTCTGACGCACTTTCGACCCATAATGACGCCTTTCGTTGGACTGGCGTTTCAGTTTTGGCTCGCACGATGTGGCCCATGTCTCATCCAGTGTTACGATACGGCGTAAGATTCGACAGGCAGTAGACAGCTCCATTCGCACCATCAACAGAACAGGCTCTGCTAACGGTATACTACGTCTTCCACATCGTTGGCAACGGGTTCTACACAACGCTGGTGACTACTTTGAAGGACAGTAACAGGTACAAACATGTAACTCTTTTGTATCGGTTGTGAATAAATAGTTGCCGCTATTTAAGGTCAAACCCTCGTATTAAAATATTTGAATATCTTCGTGAATCACCCTGTATACAATATCAAATTATCCACTTATATGCATATATATCACATAAGCTTAGATCATGCCCAACCAATCAGCTGTATATCGCTAAACGAAAACTTCACAAACAATTTATGCCACTATCTACACTCCTGGAAATGGAAAAAAGAACACATTGACACTGGTGTGTCAGACCCACCATACTTGCTCCGGACACTGCGAGAGGGCTGTACAAGCAATGATCACACGCACGGCACAGCGGACACACCAGGAACTGCGGTGTTGGCCATCGAATGGCGCTAGCTGCGCAGCATTTGTGCACCGCCGCCGTCTGTGTCAGCCAGTTTGCCGTGGCATACGGAGCTCCATCGCAGTCTTTAACACTGGTAGCATGCCGCGACAGCGTGGACGTGAACCGTATGTGCAGTTGACGGACTTTGAGCGAGGGCGTATAGTGGGCATGCGGGAGGCCGGGTGGACGTACCGCCGAATTGCTCAACACGTGGGGCTTGAGGTCTCCACAGTACATCGATGTTGTCGCCAGTGGTCGGCGGAAGGTGCACGTGCCCGTCGACCTGGGACCGGACCGCAGCGACGCACGGATGCACGCCAAGACCGTAGGATCCTACGCAGTGCCGTAGGGGACCGCACCGCCACTTCCCAGCAAATTAGGGACACTGTTGCTCCTGGGGTATCGGCGAGGACCATTCGCAACCGTCTCCATGAAGCTGGGCTACGGTCCCGCACACCGTTAGGCCGTCTTCCGCTCACGCCCCAACATCCTGCAGCCCGCCTCCAGTGGTGTCGCGACAGGCGTGAATGGAGGGACGAATGGAGACGTGTCGTCTTCAGCGATGAGAGTCGCTTCTGCCTTGGTGCCAATGATGGTCGTATGCGTGTTTGGCGCCGTGCAGGTGAGCGCCACATTCAGGACTGCATACGACCGAGGCACACAGGGCCAACACCCGGCATCATGGTGTGGGGAGCGATCTCCTACACTGGCCGTACACCACTGGTGATCGTCGAGGGGACACTGAATAGTGCACGGTACATCCAAACCGTTATCGAACCCATCGTTCTACCATTCCTAGACCGACAAGGGAACTTGCTGTTCCAACAGGACAATGCACGTCCCCGTGTATCCCGTGCCACCCAACGTGCTCTAGAAGGTGTAAGTCAACTACCCTGGCCAGCAAGATTTCCGGATCTGTCCCCCATTGAGCATGTTTGGGACTGGATGAAGCGTCGTCTCACGCGGTCTGCACGTCCAGCACGAACGCTGGTCCAACTGAGGCGCCAGGTGGAAATGGCATGGCAAGCCGTTCCACAGGACTACATCCAGCATCTCTATGATCATCTCCATGGGACAATAGCAGCCTGCATTGCTGCGAAAGGTGGATATACACTGTACTAGTGCCGACATTGTGCATGCTCTGTTGCCTGTGTCTATGTGCCTGTGGTTCTGTCAGTGTGATCATGTGATGTATCTGACCCCAGGAATGTGTCAATAAAGTTTCCCCTTCCTGGGACAATGAATTCACGGTGTTCTTATTTCAATTTCCAGGAGTGTATTATCTGAATTGTACAAGGGCAAGCAATTCTTACGCAATGTTAAGCTGTCGTCTTGATTGATGAAAGACAGGAAGCTCAACTAGTCACTTTAAACCATTCAAACGTGAGGCTTAATTCCTCTTTCATCGTACTTGGGCTCTGTTTGACGACTAATATAATGATCGTGGCAAGCACTTCTATAAATTTACGCCCACACGTTCCTCAAAAAGTAAATTGTGCGCTGCATTGTGACCCCCAGCTGCCCTCACGCTGTTAGTGATAATTGAGCTCGCTGTAAGTGAAGTTATAATATAACAGTGCAAACTAATAGCGCACAGGCAAGTGAAATGTCTTTCATCAATGCACTTACGAAATTTTTGCAGTGGTTGCAATGTGAGCGTAACAAGAGTAGTTTGGACAGTGTAAGTAGGCTGTTTAGGTTTTTTTATTGGCAACGTTAGGTAGCGCTCAATATGAAAATCACTGGCTGTGCTGTGTGCAGTCTGTGGCTGCTTTGCATTGTTGTAATACTCGCCATTGTAGTGTTAGGCAGCTGGCTGTGAACAGCGCGTAGCATTGCGCAGTTGGAGGTGAGCCGCCAGCAGTGGTGGATGTGGGGAGAGAGATGACGGAGTTTTGAAATTTGTCATGAACTGCTATATCAAGGTAAATACATTGTTTGTTCTCTATTAATATCTTTCATTTGCTAACTATCCCTATCAGTAGTTAGTGCCTTCAGTAGTTTGAATCTTTTATTTAGCTGGCAGTAGTGGCGCTCGCTGTATTGCAGTAGCTTTAGTAGCGAAGATTTTTGTGAGGTAAGTGATTTGTGAAAGGTATAGTTTACTGTTAGTCAGGGCCCATTCTTTTGTAGGGATTATTGAAAGTCAGATTGCGTTGCGCTAACAAAATATTGTGTGTCAGTTTAAGCACAGTCCTGTATAATTGTTCAAAGGAGACGTTTCAACAGGTCTCATAAAAAGTTTATAGACCCCCTTTTCAGAGAGAGTACAGATGTGTCCAGTTGTCAAAAGAATTTTAGTGACAATTAATACAAATACTGATGACTGCCTGTTTAAGTCACGATTAAAGGGATTAAGTCTAATTATGCAGAAATGAAGAAAGTGACTTCTAATAGACCCAGGTAGAGAGCTGCGGCCCAGTGCAAAATTAATGATGAAGAAGAGATGTTTAATACATCAGAAATCGGATTGCTAAACGAATTTTTGGCCAGTGCCAGAAGTTGCATCACACAGTGCAAACCTAGTAGAAAGTTTCACTTAATTTCATACACCAAATGATGGCGTACGTCGATACGTCTTTCGACAAACGTTTCGCTTGTAGTTGTGACGATATATAGTATCTATCGATTTCTGAAGAAGTCCATGTCTTTAATGAACGTAAACATTAATAATCTTGGTCAATTGTAGAACTTTTGTCTGTCATTGTTGCACATAACAGTACTACACGATCTTGAACAAGCTGATACCTCATAAGTGTTCTGTTGAAACATAAGAACGGTTCTCAGATACACACAGAACTAAGCCGATTTATGCAGTGTTTAAAAGAGTGTGCAAGTGCCGCCAACTTGTATGCTGTTTTATAAATTTTGTGCAAAGAGGAATAACGTTGGAATCAGAGTTATACGTTCACAGCGTCACTTACAAGTTGAAGACAGCTGTCATAACCCTCACAAAACCTCGGTGACTAATGTTGGTAACGCTAGTAATTTCGTTGTCGACCACCGGTAGTGCTCGCTCTTACAGTCCACAGAAAAGGAAACGGCCTGTGCCACCCAGCTACCCCAACTCTTTCTCCTACCAACAGCCGCTGCGGGAAGTGACTTCAAACCGACGTGTCACGTGATGCGACATGTGCCGTGATAGTTTCGTCGCGTTTGGTGTTTTGTATTATAACTTGCAGTTTGCCATTTGAAGGGAACGGCGCAATGAATATTTATCGCTTACACGTTACCCTTGTCGGAAGTTCTTATAACGAAGTGTCAGTTAATAACAAATTGGCGGTAAAAGCCTTGCAATAACAGTACTGCTTGTATGTATTTATCAAGGCCGAGTGGATAGAGATGTCGCGTTATGGAAGTGACGAAACCAGGTTTGCGTCTATCTGTATGCTAAACTTTTTTTGTTTCATCTTCACCTTTTCTAACAGATCCTTGAACTAAGGATAACATTTGTATTCGTCTTTGTGCCAAGCTAACATGCCATATTTAGTAGTTTCCGCACTTACACTAGCGTATTATGAAAATGCACTGTTTTAGTGATACATCAAATTAAATATCTCTTCAAAATGCTTTAGTTTTTAGTACAGTTTATATTGCTGATGTGTCGGAAAATGTACGTTAACATAAAATGCGTAGTGGCATCGCATTTCGCACTAAACTGTAGTTACAGCTTACCACTGAACATATGTGGTCTAATACTTCTCGCTGGCTTCTCATTACAAAGGAAAAGGAAAAGCAGAACTCGAATTACTGGCAACCAGCGTAACCTGAAGAAAGTGGCATTAACACTCTGGTTATTAGCAACTGGAGACATATTAGTCATTGTTTTGCAGTTGTAAAACTAGGGTAATTGTTCGTAAAAGAGATGTGCGGTAACCTAGCGTTGTGATAAATAAGAAAGATGGTCAAGTTTGGTCATATTTAATTCTTATAAAACGGAATACATAAAAAATATTTGTACATTATTTACATCAGAAAAGCTTATAGACCAAAATTAAGACACAGTTGACATACAGAATATTTATGTGTGTCATTCACAGTAAGTTACACACAGTCAGTTTACAAATTATATAATTTTTCATTGCATATAATCCGTTTCGAATACTCATTGTCCATACGTTTTTTCAGTTTCATTTATTTTCGTTTACTTGTACATGAAATCCATTTGTCTTCCTAGCTGTGTGTCGTCGCTGACAGCAGGAACAGATGATGTTGAGGAACTCTTCAACTGAAGGAGTCAGAGACATATTTTGCCTGAACAGATGATGTTGCGGAAATCTTCAGCTGAAGGAATCAGAGACATATTTCGCCTCTGGGAAGGTTTCTGAAATATTTGTATCTATTTAAGAAACATGTTGAAAATGCTTTATTTTGCTGCACCCCACAAGATAGTTGAACCCTGCCGCTATCACAGCATACGTCCAGCTGCAGTAGTCTTTGTTCTGGATGAAGCGACAGACGTCTTGGTAAAACTGGCTAGTTTGAGTGCACACTTGATAGTGAAGAGGCATAAATTTCAGGCAGAGCAATATGTAACTTTCTACTCCTTGAGGAAAGCTAACTAAGGGAGGGTTCTTGTCAATGACTGTTTGAACATACTCATTATTTTAAAAAATGTAATGGCTTTTCATATGCAGTGATACCGAAGTTGGCTCTGAAGAGTGTAAGGTATTTAATTTGAGACATCAAAATATCTGGAGAACTGTGCAGCCCCAAAAGAACAATAAAGATCAAATTCGCATGAACGACAGGGACTGCAAGATGGTACTATTCAATTTCTATTAGATGAGGCTGTTGTTAATGAAACAGAAAACAACTTTATTATTTAAATTTAGGTACCCTGTTTTAATTGCATATTAGTGTTCTATGAGAAGCCTTTAATAACTCAAACGGAAAAGTTTTTCAAATGATGGACGAAACCGAAGCAACAAACACAAATGCATATACAGAGTTTATTGTGATCAACCATAATGGTGAAATGACATAGTTTTGACGTACTGGAAAGCTAAGATCTTCAAGCAATGTTGATAATTCCAAAACAAGGAAGATTAACAAGTTTGAAACACATTATTGCACACAAAATATTTACTGACCAAGGACACTCATGTTCAACATCAGGCAACGATTTGTGAAGGCTGAGTCATCTCTCATGTTAAAAAAAATCTGGTTTTATTTCTATTTGTTAACTGACAAAAATCAAGGGGGCTATGAAAATCATTACCGCGAAGTTCCTGATGCATCGAAATTTGATACAGGTAGAATTTGTTACTTGTATGTGTAGCCGCGCATAGAACGACTCGTGGAGTTCCAACAGTTTAGACAGCGGGAGCCAATCACGGGCTGTGAGTGAGAATTTTGTTTTGAGACAATGTGGTCGAACATAAACTGGCTTTTGTGTAGCGTCGATGCTCCATAGTCGAGGCAGCGTAAGTAGATCCCTGGCAGCTGGTAGCACTGTTGCCAGCTTTCAACTGTGAAACGGTAACGACTTCAGGCGGAAACGTAGCCGTCTACAAGAGCTTGTGATGCCATGACTAATGATGATGATGATGATGATGATGAGTTCCAATACTCCGAGGAGCGTAGGGGACGATGCGGGAGACCCGCACCGCCGTACTAGGCAAGGTCCTAGCGGAGGCTTTCCTTCGACCGTAATGGGGATGAATGATGATGATGAAGACGACACAACAACACCCAGTCTAATAATTACTAATAACGAGACATAAATTTTTTCCTTTCTTTTACTACCTTGTACTTCATTGATATATTTATGGTGACATAGATTATTTTTCATTTGGCTATATAGTGTACAACATGAAGTGTTACTATGTTTACTTCGCTGTTTCTATGTGAGTTCCTTGTGTAAGGACTTGGATTTTTTCTAATGATCTTTCAGTTAGTTTTATTAAATGTATTGTGTGAAACGGAATGCAATAGGCACAAGTGTTGTAAGAACTGTGGAGTGAAGAGATATCGATAGTTGTTGAGTCAAACAGTGTGGCAGTCATTAGCAGATGACGCTGAGCGTGGCGGTACGGAAGCAAGTACTGTGTGTAGTAATAAGTTGTGTTTAATGCGATATTAATACTGGCCTTTCGTGTGTTAGACCTGTTTGAAAGTTGACTTTATGATGGATATTCTAAACAAACGTTGTATCACGCAAATACTATTGGTTTTTGCAGAATGATGCTTGTGGAAGTGACAATGCACTCTTGAACAGACAGTATTGTCGTCGGTTCAGAGTTGAGCCGCATTACATAAACTGTGAATTTAATATTGCTCATTTCCTTGACTACTATATCTGACGTATGCTAAAACACTAACAACCAATGTGGAAACTGTGAACTGTGTTGCTACGTAAGTGACTGTTTTTGCGGGAACAGTGTTACTGTGAACCACGAATATTAACAGTAGAAGGACTATCAAACTTCGCAATTGCTAAATTATAGCAAATGGAATATTAATTTAAACACTTCATATAGACTGTGCCAAACTATCGTGTGTGAAAGTTGCAGTTGAACTAATACGACCTAAGGTGCTGTATAAACAGTTACTTTGTTCCAGCCTATGCCAAGTGGATGCTACGCAACTCATTACCACCGGCAGCCGCAACAGGATGTAAGGAAAAGAGGATATATTAATGCCAGGAGCACGACTGGATAAACTTACAGGATTGATATCAGCAACTTCAAACTGCTTCTACCACCGTAGCCACATCACGCCGACCCAGAACAGATAAGACTCAAAACCATTCCTCTCTTCGCGAAACTCACAATTGTAACCAATTTAATTTCTTTCTGCTTTGTAATAGACTATCTCTTAATGTTTCTCTCCATAAGTAAAAGTATAGTAGTGTATTGTAAAGACTGTCCACCTTCAGTGATTGTTGGCCCCACCACTAACAGTAGTTATTGCCACCATTTATTTGTTTTGCTATTGAGTGTATTTGTACTAGTCGTTGCATGTGTTCTGGGTGCCTTTGGAAGGGAGTGCTTCGATGTGTATACACAGTAGTTTAGGTAGGAGACTTTATGGGTTGTACTGTGAAATGTGGCCAGACGTGTAAGTTGACGCATTTATTATTAAAGTTACTTACACCGATCAATTACAAAGAAGTAGCTTATTCGCCATTGGTTCGAGTTAGCATATTAGAGGAAACTTTGAATTTGACAGTTGTCAAAGTACGCAGTCTTTGTTTACATGCCACTTCACATCATATTTGCATTCATTCCTGTTTAGATGCAAAGTTATCTGGGTTTAACTGTTAACTGGTAAGCAAAATTACAGTATACATTGTCATTATTTATCAAATTAGCTTCAGAGTGTTTTACTGTTTTCACTATCAAAGGATTTTATTCTCAGAATTTTAACAGGATTGGGAAACTTCTCGCATAGAGGTTTGATTTTGAAGTTTCCGGAAGTAAAACAGATTCTTGGGCCTTATACAATATTGATTTACTTCACGCAGAGTTTCTTTAAACATTTTCTGATTACAGATTCACGGTCCTAGTAAATCTCCAGGAACCGTTTTCTTGACAAGCTGCGACAACACTGAGGCGTTACCATAGAGACGTTGGCAAAATCACATCACATTATTGGATGAGGTACGTCCAGAAAGCTGTCGCGTCCAGCTCACTGCGACTCTCAGGGATCAAGTTATGCCGACTCAACTATAGCCTCTGTTTCGAACGATGTGGATCTGCAGTTTCAACATACTGTTCCATATACACAGGTCAGATCATTGCATGCTTTTCTCTTGATCTACGCATTTCATGCTCTCATTTTTGTTTCTTGCAGATCGTGTTACTTTTGAGTCAGCTTTATACTGAGTAAATTTTTTGTCACTGTCTCTTCAAATTATAGTGAAAATCGACTTTCTTTTGTGGTCAGTTCGGATCCATGCGACCAAAGAGTTGTTGTTATCCAGTTGGAATCATGACATCCATGAACACTGGTAGGAATCAAACTCACTCTGTCTGTCTGCCTCTTTCACAACTAAAAGCAGGGAGGAGTTCTTTATTGTAAAATTTTGTGATTATGTTATCTCCAGCCATTATCGATAATTATTGTATGATATTTTAATCAAACTAATGGTCACTTTGGGTTATCTTTTTTGTACAGCATTGGTGGTCAACCAGGTCCCACTCACCCACAAACGGGCTTTCCATGGTGGGCAGTAGGCGGAAGGGGTCTTAAAAACATTTTCATTAGGTTTTCATAATATTTTGATTAAAGAATTTGGTACATAATCATTATTAATTTACTGTAACTCTCTTTTGTAAATTTTATAGGTAAAGATATTTCCATACTTCATAAATAACCATTACTTTGGAACCGGTGGGCAGTTAGAAAATTTTGCAACTAACAGCGATACGAAAGTGGGCGGTAGGTAAAAAAGATTGACTACCCTCGCTGAACAGACTCCTTTGGAGCATTATAATGTCTTTCTAGCACAATTTGCTATCGTGTTTCCATTACGTTAAAGCGTTTCCTTTTTTTAGCATCTAACGGTGTTCCGGATTCTCCGCCTAGCCAGAGGACTCTTCAGAGGTACCTGTACTATAGGCGACAGCAGCGAGTAGTACGTGAGGTGGCGCCGCTGTTTGACCAGTGCTTCCCGCTAAATGCCACTGCCCAGCTACTGCAGCCGGATTATAATTTGATTGGTCCTTGGTCTGTCGTATACGCTTAAGACGACTTTGCTACGCTCTGGACTTGTTTTGGTTATTCGTTCATTCGTCCACTTTGTAATCTCTGCTACCGTTTACCTCCAGAACAGAACCGCCTGTTTCATTCCGCCGATCTCCACGTTAGAGCCAGTCCGAATATCATAAACTGTGTTCTACCTACGTAGAGTAGAATGAAGAAAGCAACCACGTGGCTTTATCGTTGCGACCTAAGCGAGTGTTTGAAAATAGTCTCTGAGTGCGATACAACGTTGCTGCCGATGTTGTATTAAGGGCGGTGCCACCTGCCCAGCCTCATAGGGCAACAATTGTGATGGGCAATGGATGCGCCGTGTACGATACAGAGGCCCATATATGATGTCGGTTTGCAGCCTTGGCATCAGTTCTCAGTGGGACTCCTGAAGATGGCGGAGAGCTGAATCGCCGAAATATTGAATCGAGTTGATTTTACGATCCGGCAGCAAATCCGAAACATTTTCAAGAATACATTTCACTCACTGTTTAAACTTACGATCTCGATCAAAAATAGCTTACATACTAAAAATCAGACTGAAAGACTATTGAAAGTCTTTTGTATGATGGTGTTCTACAACCCAGGGTTAATATCAGAATTCAGAACAGGAGGTCCTATAGTGCACACCTACAACATGCCAGTCTTCTAAAATGCTGAAAATAGAAACTTAGTAGGACAAGCCTCTCCCCTGGTCAGTAGCGTCACGGCAAATACCGCTTAAAGAAGTGGTTCCCAAAGTGCAGTTACTCTCTATTCCATTGACGAAAGTTCCATGTAACGAAAAATCAATAGTTTCGTCTTTTACGCTCTTGTCGTTCTATATCCTCCATTGTCCTTTATTATTTTATTGTTTATTGCTCAGTTTCTAGAGATATTTTGAAGTCTTGACCCAAATGACTCACTGTTGGTATTTAGTATTTGGCAGAAGCTTTGAGATACTTAAACTACAAATGGTCTAAGGAGCCAAATATTGATCTTAATATTTGTAAAGAGGTCTCCCTTAAACTTCATGTTGGTGCTGATCATCACATTTCTACTTGCACAACTACATTCCTGACTGAATCTTTTTTGAGTGCATGGCTGGATATTTGCATCAAAATTTCACGTTATTTAGGCACACAACCATGCTGCCACCAGTGGCGTTGATGATTTGATTGGTGATGAGCGAGTGCCGGCCTTTTTCCCCAGCACTGTGCTAGGCTAACGATAGCTCGGATATTAAACACGGAGACAGCCTCCTAACGACAGCATATACAACGAACCTGCTGCGTCATTAACAGTTGCTACCAGATGCCAACCAGACATACTGTCTCTAGCTTCTATTCTGCGACTAACACAATCTTTGTCGCTTTCATCAGTCATAGGTGCACTAGTCAAGAGATGAGTAGAGGAGAACACCCTGGGGTGTGAATACAAAGAAAACGTTGTTCTCCATAGAAACACGAACTGCGTTGGATAGCTCCATCAGTAGACTAGAACGTTATCTATGAAAAACAGAGATATGGATTCAAGTCCCAATATGGGACACAGTTTAACACTTTCTTGAAAGTTCGCATGGTTGATTTACTTTCCATGAATTTCTAACTGCTTACATGCGCTTTGGCAAAAGCTCACAAAATAACTCGCTATGACTATACCAAAGGTCTCCACCTAGTTGTCCAAGTAGCTTAACTTAATACATTTCTGAATGGGATGTCCTGCCTGAAACGCTGAACTTAAGGCCCCCATTAACATTTTTCTGTAGCTGATTTGTTGCCACAGCAAGATTAACACTTCCTCGGCCATGTTAGACCCCCTGTGATTCAGAAACTGCAGTGCGTGCGCTTCGTCGACTTGCTGAGAAGTGGAGTTGGCTAGCTGATGTCCTCATGACACCCATACGTCACAGGCTGGTCGTGAATAAGAGGCGATGTCTCCGTGAAGTGATCCCCATCATCATCTGTAGCTGGTGCCGGAGTCGGAACAACAGCGGGTGTCCTCAGCACTGGGTTGCTGGCATCTGAAACAACACACGTAATCATTGTGTCTTCCCTTAAACTGAACTTGTAGCTAGATTTGCATCATGCTCTTAACACTTATAAAAAATCCTGATTCGACCAGCTATTGAGTATTGCTTCAGAGCAGACTGGAGCCTCATTTACATCTTCATCTACAGGATAACTCTTAAGTGGCTGACAGAGGGTTCATCGAACCACCTTTAGACTGTTTGTATTCCGTTCCTCTCTCGAACAGCTCGCATGAAGAACGAACGCTTAAATCTTTCCTGCGACTCCGATTCCTCTTATTTTATTACAATGATCATTTCTCCCTATGTAAGCTGTCAAGAACAAGATATTTTCGCATTTGGAGGAGAGAATTAGTGACTGAAATTTCGTGAAGAGATTTCTCCGCATTGCAAATTGCCTTTGTTTCTATGATTGCCACGTCAACTCACATTTCATACCCGTGACACTGCCTCACCTGGATGTCCTCTGGCAGTCCTATATGGTGTGGATCGCATGTTGCACAGCAATATTGCAGAAGAGGACGAAGAAGCTTGATGTAGGTAGTCTAGTAGACCTCTTGCATCTTCTTAGCGTTCTGCCATCAAAACACTGTCGTATATTTGCCTTTTGCCTTTTCCATAACATTATCTGCATTATCATTCCCATTTTAGTTGTTGGTAATTCTAGTCCCCAAGTATTTAATTGAATTGACAGTCTTTAGATTTGCTTAATTTATGATTGCTTTTAGTAATCATGTGGATGAGTCACTTTTTATTATTTCCATCTTTTGCCAAAATAGCTAACAGAGAAAAGACAGGAGTCGAAGAAGAGCTGCACACTTGACACAGGTACATTTAACCTGAGTGGATCATGGAAATTTTCAGTAGCTTGCAGTGGCGTGTGTTACAGGAATGAAGTTGTGCACTGCTAGAGCCAACGTTCCAAAACCAGCCAATGAGCATATATTATTACCTCGAAAACGCATCTCGTGTAGAGCTCACGCAAAATACAGGATGGGTATAGTAAACCTTTCGTTGCTTGATATGATCCTCATTAAAAACCAGTGACCGTAGGACAATGAAGCTTTGTGGAAACGTTTGTAAGGACATGAGGAAGAGAAATAATGAATGAATCATTGGAAGAAACACATTTTAATTCCGAAATGAGATGGTTCAAATCTGGTGATCCTGGTAGTTACGGTGTTTGGAACGATCGGCCAATGATTTGGTTTTCTCCAATTCTGTTACTGAGTAACCGAATGACCTCACGAGGAAAGTGAGGTGGAGCTCCACCTGAAAAGCGGCAAGCCCTTTAGCATGTCCCTTTTCGTATAACTACGCTGTAATAAGAGGATAATGAGGAGGCAGAATATTGTAGTAAGGGCTATTAAATGCTGTAGTGACTGTATGTATTGATCTCTAACTAATTTTATATCTTAGCTACATCTAACATGGTGCAGATCTTGTCTTTCTTTCCTTTCAGAGAGTGTCCAGGGCACACACTGGATTCGGGACGGGCGGGACAGAGTCCGACGTGGAAAAGCAGGCTTGAGCAGCTAGCAGCAGGGACTCTGGAATTTGCACAGGACTGATAGGATAAGTTGTTGCCTCCATGAAAGTTGTCCCGTGGGCCGAGCAGCAGAAGGCCAACGGGGATTTAGTCATAAAAACACATCTACAGGACTGGCCATTTTGACATAGTTACTTCACTATCGTCATGGAAAACCATTCCATAGAACACAAAACCAGCGGAACTCCTGTCTTAAAACGTTCCGGAGACAGTGAGTAGCATATCCCCAAATTCACTCTAATATTTGATGTCACAGTAGCGTATTGCCTTTTACGTCACTTTGACTCCTTTTGAAGTACCACGGCGTTAAAAGACATAAGAACGTAAGTGAGGATACGTCACTTTGTAACCAAACAAAGGCTGTGTAATTTTAGATACAAGACCAAAGTGCGGAGCAACATATTGGCGACATAACACTTGCGATATTGTTAACAACAGTGCTTATCCATTATTGTGCTGCATGGAGCACATAAACTATTGTTACGAGTAGTTTCATCATTCAAGCCTTTGCTGTTGTGCATTTACCATGTTTCTCAGAGGAAGAAACATTTATTGTAATCTTTTTAAAAAATCAAAAGCGTACTGCAGAAGTAAATTCAAGTTAATTTACCTTTCACAATGTCCTTTTATCATTAGCCAGCAATGCTTTTGCAGACTGTGGTAGGCTATTTTTCATTGCTCAAAGTAATCATCGTATTAATTAAACCTAGACATTTAAGTAGGGTATACGCAATTGCAAGTTAAAGCCAGTTATTTATGAGTAATTTCGTAATTGTATTGGAGAAAATGATGGCCATATTAAAGAAAGCACTTTTGTAACAGTTGAAGATGATAAAAAACTATTAACGCTGCTAGTGGTTCAGATTTAGATTTCTAATTTGATGACTCCTTAAAGGAGTCTAATAATCAAGCACCAGCAAAGGACAATACTGATGCCAGTGATGGTATGTAAAACCCAGCAGCGCTAATGCAACGGAATCGATCGGAGATACAACGATGACAATAAAATTATTCATGTAAAAGTAATAACCCAAGCAACTTCTGTTGTGTTATTGTTGCTGCAGTTCGCAATATTATACATACGGTATACGAGAAAGTTATGTGGACAGCAAGGAATTTGTAATTAGTTTTCCTTCTCCAAAAAAACTAGCAATTCACAGGTATTTAGCTTCGATGAACACTTACTGTATAAATTTAAGAATATTTATTCTGAAAATTTTGTTCTCCTATATTACATTCCCTCGATAATTTATGGTTTTAATATTTTTTTAGACCTTTGGAGAAAAGAGAGCCACTTGTATGAATATCAAGAGCTCAGGTGGAAACCCAGTTCTAAGCAAAGAAGGGAAAGCAGAAAGGTGAAAGGAGTATGTAGAGGGTGTATACGAGGGTGATGTACTTGAGGACAATATTATGGAAATGGAAGAGGATGTAGATGAGGATGAAATGGAAGAGTTTGACAGAGCACTGAAAGACTTGAGTCGAAACAGGGCCCCAGGAGTAGACAACATTCCATTAGAACTACTGACGGCCTTGGGAGAGCCAGTCCTGACAAAACTCTACCATCTGGTGAGCAACATGTATGAAACAGGCGAAATACCCTCAGACTTCAAGAAGAATATAATAATTCCAATCCCAAAGAAAGCAGGTGTTGACAGATGTGAAAATTACCGAACTATCAGTTTAATAAGTTACAGCTGCAAAATACTAACGCGAATTCTTTACAGACGAATGGAAAAACTGGTAGAAGCCGACCTCGGGAAGATCTGTTTGGATTCCATAGAAATGTTGGAACACGTGAGGCAATACTGACCTCACGACTTATCTTAGAAGAAAGATTAAGGAAAGGCAAACCTACGTTTCTGGCATTTATAGACTTAGAGAAAGCTTTTGTCATTGTTGACTAGAATAATCTCTTTCAAATTCTAAAGGTGGCAGGGGTCAAATACAGGGAGCGAAAGACTACTTACAATTTGTACAGAAACCAGATGGCAGTTATAAGAGTCGAGGGGCATGAAAGGGAAGCAGTCGTTGGGAAGGGAGTGAGACAGGGTTGTAGCCTATCCCCGATATTATTCAATCTGTATATTGAGCAAGCAGTAAAGGAAACAAAAGAAAAATTCAGAGTAGGTATTAAAATCCATGGAGAAGAAACAAAAACTTTGAGGTTCGCCGTTGACATTGTAATTCTGTCAGAGACAGCAAAGGACTTGGAAGAGCAGTTGAATGGAATGGACAGTGTCTTGAAAGGATGATGTAAGATGAACATCAACAAAAGCAAAACGAGGATAATGGAATGTAGTCGAATTAAGTCGGGTGATGCTGAGGGAATTAGATTAGGAAATGAGACACTTAAAGTAGTAAGGGAGGTTTGCTATTGGGGAGCAAAATAACTGATGATGGCCGAAGTAGAGAGGATATAAAATGTAGAGTGGCAATGGCAAGGAAAGAGTTTCTGAAGAAGAGAAATTTGTTAACATCGAGTATAGATTTAAGTGTCAGGAGGTCGTTTCTGAAAGTATTGGTATGGAGTTTAGCCATGTATGGAAGTGAACCGTGGACGATAAATAGTTTGGACAAGAAGAGAATAGAAGCTTTCGAAATGTGGTGGTACAGAAGAATGCTGAAGATTAGATGGGTAGATCACATAACTAATGAGGAGGTATTGAATAGAATTGGGGAGAAGAGGAGTTTGTGGCACAACTTGACGAGAAGAAGGGACCGGTTGGTAGGACATGTTCTGAGGCATGAAGGGATTACAAATTTAGCGTTGGAGGACAGCGTGGAGGGTAGAAATCGTAGAAGGAGACCAAGAGATGAATACACTATACAGATTCAGAAGGATGTAGGTTGCAGAAGGGACTGGGAGATGAAGAAGCTTGCACAGGATAGAGTAGCATGGAGAGCTGCATCAAACCAGTCTCAGGACTGAAGACCACAACAACAACAACATTTTTTTAGATCACCATACGACTTATATTTATAAATCGTTAAACATTGCACCTCTGCAAAATATGGAGGGACAAACCAAATGTAATCATGGAAAAAGGGAACAATATGAACGAAATTTTTAATCAGGATGATTCAAAAACTTTCAATAATAGTAGAATGCTGTTAGTAAATGAAAAATGTGACCAACGGAATGGAAAAAAGTAAAAAGCAGACGAATTGTCCAGCTTCAGAAATGAAGAAAAATGACAGAAGATCAAAAGGCAATCTGGGAAACCATATATTTCTTCCAAAGGCAAGCATATCTCTGGACGGTCAGTCAAACCAAAGAACTGCTCAAAGTGCTTAAGGAAATAGAGCTCTAATTTCGCTGACGCTGATAGACTAAACATTCATGAAGGATTTTTGGAATTTAGGTTATACAGACAACCAGCGATCATACGTCAGTTCACTTTTAGAAAAGGCGTATAAGCGCTGTGGTAAGCCTTGTAGAGGCACGTCCAGGGAAAACTTCAGAAGTAAATACTTTTTGAACAAAAGTGGTCGGAAGGTACGAATTTGTCAATCCTTCTTTCTTGCGACGTTGGATATGACTGAATCATTCATACGCTAGGTTCTGTTAAAAAGGAATGAGCACAACGAAGAGAACGTCACAGACCGGCTGTAGAGAAATGTACCAAATGTATGTTGAAACTTGTGAGAATGATCACGTCACAGGGATATTTCTATCGAAACACAATTCCTGCTACATTTAAGCTATCCTTATAGGCACCCAAAAATGACATGTGTGATACATGCTACAGGTTCTCTCATATGAAAGCCACAGAGAAATAAATCCACTGTTCAGAGCAGGATACTCGCATAGATGGCGGTGTTTAGGTAGGGCTAGGAAAGCCAGCATTAAGTTGGAAACTGGATCAGCAAAAACGCATCTAGCCGAATTTGATCTGGAGGCTGCCTGCTACCATCCAAAGACAAATGCAACAGCATTGGTTTATCGACGAAGACTTGCTGTGCGCAACCTAACTGTATGTAATACAGCTTCAAGAGGCGCTGCATACTAACTTTGGAGTGGAAGGAAAGCCAAACGGATCTACAGAAATTGGATAATGTTTGTTAAATTTTCTAGAAATATATTCAGTTGGTAAAGGTCGAAATTTCTTTTCCGATGTGGTGGGCAAAACAAAAATTCAAACGAGTTTGCTATGTTCCTGTATGCTGTTGAGAATCTTGATATCCCTGTAATAAACCAAATGTTCTTTGAGCCAGGTCGCTCGCAAATGGAATGCGACTCAGTTCACGCCTCAATAGAGAAAAAGACAAAAGTGCTTGACATATTTCGTTTATCAGGATGGTTCACAGCCGTGAGGACAACAAATAAAAAATATCATGTTACAGAAGTTCAGCTGAAGGATGTACTGGATATCCCAGAACTGAGATAGAAGAAAGTAAAGAACATAAAACTTGACTCTGATGGAAATAATGTCAACTGGCTCAAGATATTCTGGTTTCAGTATCTAAAAGTAAACTCAGAATACATTTGTTTTAAATATAGCAACAGTACTTCTGAAAAAGTTAAAAGAATAGAAATCTCCCGCAGAACTAAAACGAGATTGGAAGAATCTTTTACACTCCAGGCTTTGAATTCTTCTCCAGTTTCCATACAGGAAGGAAAGTTTACGGACCTTCTAGATCTCGACAACATGGCGATCATACGAGAGCAGTGTCATCACTTCTACAAGTCGTTAATGACAGATACAACAGCTGGTGAAGAAACAGAAAATAATGTTGATGATAATAATGACTAAAGGATAGTCAGCTCTTAATAAGTCATTTTTACTGTTTCGTGGATATCCTTACAAACAAATACAATAACTGTGTTTTTCATATATTTTTTCATGTCTTCATGGTGATTGTTCTTTGTGTAGTCTAAAGTCGAATGACAATATAATTATGAGGTATGCAATTTGTGATGGTCTCTAAAACAGTTCCAAATCCCTAAAGCAAAATGTTAAGAATTTTCTGCGGAATTAAGCAAAATGTATTTTGTTTACGAGTGTATTCCGTGTTATTGCCATTTTTGCTACATCATACGTAACTCACAAGCTGCGACATGGTCGCGAATGGAACAGTAACCCGAAAATGTAGAATAAATTTGTGGTATTTCACGTTATGATCACAAACTTATAAGTCCTCACATTACCGGTTTATGTCAGCAGTGAGTATCATCAGATCCGTTTTACAGAAACATGTCCAAATACACCACTATGGCTCGAGTATATTAGGCGAGTATATTAGTATATGGCTCGAGTATATACTATCTGCTGGGTGCTTTTATAATACAGATCTGAAGATGGTCATTGCTGACCAAAACCGATAGTCTGAGGGTTTACATGTTTGTGAGCACAGAAGTGACGTAAAAGAAATTTGTCATACGTAACTACCAAGATGTTTAAAGTCAAAACAATGTATCTGTGACAGTGCCCATATTTTTGCTATGCAGTACTTAATGCAGAAATCGAACATTTGTTGCCGGCCGGAGTGGCCGTGGGGTTCTAGGCGCTACAGTCTGGAACCG
This sequence comes from Schistocerca americana, assembly GCF_021461395.2. Lineage (NCBI taxonomy): Eukaryota > Metazoa > Arthropoda > Insecta > Orthoptera > Acrididae > Schistocerca > Schistocerca americana. Next base: position 126,786,163 of record NC_060123.1, on the reverse strand, counting down.
AGCGACCGCTACTGTCGCAGGTTCGAATCCTGCCTCGGGCATGGATGTGAATGATGTCCTTAGGTTAGTTAGGTTTAATTAGTTCTAAGTTCTAGGTGACTGATGACCTCAGAAATCGCATAGTGCTCAGAGGCATTTGAACCATTTTTTTGAACATTTGTTGAAAGAGTGTAAACACACTGTAACAACCATTAGATACCATGATTATCAGATTCGTGTACTTAGGTGACGATAATAGTGTTTCCATTGTTACAAGACTTCTTTTGCCTTTATCTCAAAACACACATTTTGCAAATACGTAGTAATGCTTCTAAAGCCTCGCAGTACTGTTTTTCGTTTGCTACTCGTCTCCTGCCTAACGGCCGAGAAGTGCCGAGCGGAGGAACTTACATCAGCGGGACACTTGCGCTCTGCCATGTTCTGAAGAGTGCCTTCAGCAGACAACAATATGGTGCTTTCCTAAAGAAACACGGCATGCCGAAAACAAAAGAGCCTAGTTTTCCGTGCAGTTCTTTACTTTCTGTGGACCTCTAATGGAAGACTATCTGCTGGGTGCAAAAACATGTGATTAGTAAAAACGCTTGTGACGTCACAAAAACGGATCACTGGGAGAAGTTTTTGAGAGAGAAGGGTAGATCGAAAAGTCATTAGGTTATTAACGCGAAGCGCTTTTCTTGGTGAGATTTTCGCAGTAGAATCACTCGCAGCATTGGTGGGCTAAATGTACATATTCGGCGATTGCTGGTCATGTCATGTTTCGTGGGAAGGAAAGAGCACGCTCGAAACAGTCAAGCCCATAGCACTTCTCTCCCGTACAGCAAGGATCACATTTTAGCGGAGCAGGTCACAGTAACGTGTGCCTTTCCTGCTGCATGTCCTCGGTCCCTGGGGTCTGAGTTCCTCAAATAAAAATGGAGTAGTAACGAAATGTGTCGTGACGCGTTCACTATGCAGGTGGACTTCATGAACGTTTGTTGCAGTGACGATACCCAAATGCAACAAGTATGGGTGTTCGTAGCTCCAGTGAGTGTAAAGTGTGCTTCATCACTCCGCAAAATTTTCGAAGGCCACACGTCGTCAACTTCAACGCTGGCAATAAACGTGCAAAATCTACTGAAATGTTTGCGTCTCTTGGCAAAAGTTTTTGTGAAATCTATACGGATACCATTTTACAAATTTTCGCAGCACTTACTGAATTGTAGACCATGGAATGTCCAGCTGTTGTGACACAACTCGTACAGTGCTTGAAGATCGCACATTCCGTCCAGCAATCTCAGCCATGGCAACAGTAACTTCTTCAGCAGTTACTGTCGCAATTGAACGTCAGCCTCTCCCGACAGCAAAATGATATTGGACGATCGTTCTAAACTGTCTAACGATCACTAGATTTGCGCGCTCATATGCGGAAATTAAACTGTGTTTCTTTCAATGGTTTATGTGTTATTTCTCTACCGCGTGTCGTGAAAAATGTGTCTACAAAATTTCATTGTCCTACGATCACTCGTTTTCCGGGGGGGCTCTCTCAAGCAGCGAAAATTGAGTTGAAACCACCCCGTAAACTCGCACATATGTCCCTCTACTGATAGTGTGCAAAAAGAGTGGAAACGACAGTGGTGGGGGCTCTGTTGCGATCAGCCAGTGTAGAGTAGGGGACGTGCAGTTCGATAGCTGAAACTGCTACGGTCGCAGGTTCGAATCCTGCCTCGGGCATGAGTGTGTGTGGTGTCCTTAGGTTAGTTAGGTTTAAGTAGTTCTAAGTTCTAGGGGACCTATGACCTAAGATGTTGAGTCCCATAGTGCTCAGAGCCATTTGAACCATTTGTTTGATAGCTGAAGCCTGCACACAGATGTACGTCTCGCATAACTTGTAAGCTACAACTAACGAGCCTGTAAACTACAAATGTACAGGGTCAAAGTCAATAGTTTCTCGCTAGAGTATAGAAAGAGAAATAGCTATATAAACGAGGAGTCAGCTGAAGCAAAACTAGTCAGACAAGTAACCGCAGGAAGGAAATCTCATAAGACAAAAAAGGGCTAACTATGATAATGAGAATGTAAAATACAATACATATCTGACGTGCAAATTATGTGTCGATTGCGAGACACCTTGTCCGTCAGTATTACCTAAATACAAAATTTTCTGCCATGTTTTCACGGACGTATTGAAACCCTGGGAAGTACTTGAAGGGATGTTTTCCCCCTCCTTATTTATTTTCTTGGAAAAGCTAGGGATTCCTGCAACTATCGCAAACACACTTTTTGATGAGATTTCTGGTTCTTTGTTTGTCTCCTCTGTCATAAATTTAATGAGACTGCATATCATCGCATGTGCCTGATTGCGAAGAATTTTCGCTGCGTCTGTGGTGCACAAAGATATCCTGATACGTAGTAAAGAGATAGCAAGAAGAATGCTCAAAGTGCAAAGATCGACAGGCAAAAGTCAACTGAGCTGGTCACCCTGTAACACTGCAATCAATATTGTTAATAACTTGTACTGATTAATTCTGCATAATGTCAAGTGTATATTCTTTACTGTGTGATGTCTTTGATCTAATGTAAAGAAGTGAAAAGGTAGTGTGACATGTTTACTCTTTGCAATTAAGTTCTTTGTATTATTGGGAGGGTTGGTACAAATGGCTCTGAGCACTATGGGACTTAACTTCTGAGGTCATCAGTCCCCTAGAACTTAGAACTACTTAAAGCTAACTAACCTAAAGACATCACACACATCCACGCCCGAGGCATGATTCGAACCTGCGACCGTAGCGGTCGTGCGGCTCCAGACTGTAGCGCCTGGAACCGCTCGGCCACTCCGGCCGGCTATTGGGAGGGAAGTGGTATTTAATTATGTATATTTGTGCTGGCTTAATATGTTTAAATGATGAGATTTTTTAAAATATGTTTGCTGGAAACTATGTAATAACTGCTTCATACAAAGGGACTTTGTATTGTATAGAGGGAAACCCAAACTAGTTCCCCTCTGCAACGGAAGTGAGTTGGCGCGCTAGGAAAAGGTGGATGTGGCGCTCAGTCTGGGCGGCAAGTGAGAGAGCAGTCAGCAGTCAGACGGCAGCAAGGAACTGACGAGTAAAGAGCGCAGGTGCCGAGTGAGGCTTACAAGTGGAATGGAATGGCCTCGGATTTAAAATGTGGCTGTAAAATGGTGCTCTGACTTGGGAAAATCTCTAAAAATGATATTAACAACGCCACGAAGAGATAAATAGAGCTAATTATTGCCTATGGAAAGACCACCTAGCCGCAACTTGCTCGCCACAACGATTACGCAACCACTTCGTCACACATACGAAAGGTTAGAACTGTATTACTGTATGAACCAGTAATTTTGTGTTCTGTTATGTGAAAATATAGTCCTAATGTTCAAAATGTGTTTGAACAATGTGTCCATCCTATGCACTTATGCAAGTAGGATCCTCTCCTTTAAATGATGAAATCTGAAAGTGTCCTTTGCATAAAACGCATTAACAGCTTTACAGTGCATTTTATTGATGTGTGGCAAGGTTATGTCAGTACTCTTAATGTGCAAGGTAAAATTTACACGTTTCTGATACATATGAAAGAGACTATTTATGTTTGAGTATTTCGAAACTTAACTAGAAAATGAACTTGAATATCAGTTTAGGAAAGAGTATATCTTGGAAAACAAAAGTGTTCTAATGTTTGTTGCTTTAAAGTTGTTTCCAAAAACTACTTGCTACACAAATGGCATCATAAAACTCTTTGTCTTGAGCTTGTTTGAAGTAAAAGTTTACTGGAGATTGTCTCTGATTTAGTAGAGGTTTTGTCAGGGTAAAGAGTGTTAAAATGGTACAAAATTAATGGTCTCAAATGAAAGAGTAATCCAATTCTACCTTAATGCTACATAATTTTGAAAATGTGTATAGTTTTGTTGTTATAATGAAAGGGATAGTTTGTGGGACCACATTTCTTTTCCATCATAATATAAAGGATAAATCAGATTAGTAGTTTTCTGGTCAATAAATCTTGAAGTGTTTACTGATAAGCAAAGGTAAAAGATTTGTATGCTGTGTCTCATTATTGTTTTTGTATAGTAAATGTGTGTATTAACTGTACTTCACTATTATCATGTGCTATCTGATCTTGTGTGGGTTGTGAAGAGCAAGTTTACCCTATATTAGTTAAAGGCAAAAGTAATGATTAAATTAAACCAGAAAAAGGGCTCATTTGCAAATCTTGTGACTGCTTAACTGCTAAAGTGACAACTGGTGCTAACCACTGTGTAATTTGTCCATTTGGGTGTGTTCATTGCACTTCATAGAACAAAATTAAGTTCGTTTTGAATTAGTAAAAATAGGTTCAATATAAATAATACTTTTAAATTATTATGCCTAATTGGGCTGGCGACCGTATAACTATATCGATTAACAGTAATCAGTTACTGTTACTTTTTGCAAAATTATTTTCTTTCTGCTAACTACCTACAGCTATTGTTACGAAATTAAGGTTCGATACCAATTTTTCGTTAGGCACACTCGATCAAACTTCTAAATTCCTCTCAGAGGGTAACATCTACTGAAAATTTAGGCCATATGTGGCAAATTTGCTACCGCAGTAGTGTTATACATGGCTGCCTTAGGATAGAAATAAACCTTGTTATCACTAGGTAAACTGCATGCCGGTAAAACAAGCGGAGCAGTAGAATTATAGCCCCTCCGGAACAAAATGATGAAGTCGCCCAGCTCTCGTGATGAGAATGAGTTTCTGTGCATGGGACAAGCTAAATTATGCGAGCCGGTCGCTGTGGCCTAACGGTTCTAGGCACTTCAGTCTGGAACCGCGCTGCTGCTACGGTCCAGGTTCGAATCCTGCCTCAAGCATGGAGGTGTGTGATGTCCTTAGGTTAGTTAGGTTTAAGTAGTTCTAAGGCTAGTGGCTTAGAGCCATTTTTTTTTAATTATGCGAGGTCTGCTAATTGTGAGGGTAATATCAGAGGAATACGGCCTTATGCAAAGGGATACCAACAGTTCGCAAAAGGAATGGTGGAAATGAATATCACACCATAGGCACCCTCTGCCACATCCTGCACGGTGACTTGTGGAGTACATTTGTGAAGGCGAATTATTGTTATTGCTGAGACTGTAATGTGTCGGTGTGTAGAAGGTGGCTAGACAGCATGGGCATATTTTAGGGATTTGATTAAAAATTTATTTGGAATGTTTCACTTGCGTCTTTCGAACACTTTCTCAGAATGAAATCTCACCGGGCGTACGTTTCTGAGAACTGAGAACCGTGGAATCAGCATCATGCCAACACTTCCTGTGTTATGCTGAATAAAAATCACACCCATCTGTAGGCATCCAATACGAGGTGTGAGAAATGAGTCTCTGGCCACGACTTGGGAAGCAGAGCACAGTCGAGGTGCTCTCTTACGAGGAGAACACAAGCGAACGCGTGTTTCGGCTTACGGTGGATACTTACCGTTTCTGAAAAAAGACAGGCAAAGTTTTCGAGGTATTTTCCAGATACTTTATGTGCCTTTTAACGGGGTGATATTGTCAGACAAAGTGGGTGCACAGTGGTCAGCGTCGAGGCTTGTAAATTTTGCGCCCTGTGTTCTAAACCCGATTATTGCTTCTATGTGTCCGCCCCAGTAGCTGAGTGGTCAGCGTGACGGGTTGCCGTCCTCTGGGCCCGGGTTCGATTCCCGGCTGGGTCGGAGATTTTCTCCGCTCAGGGACTGGGTGTTGTGTTGTGTTCATCATCATTTCATCCCCATCCGGCGTGCAGGTCGCCCAATGTGGCGCCGAATGTAATAAGACCTGCGATATGGCGGCCGGACCTGCCCCGCGAGGGGCCTCCCGGCCAATGACGCCAAACGCTCATTTCCATTTTTCCATTGCTTCTATTTTTGTTTTTCATTTGTATACTCATGGCTGTAGAATATGAGTACACGGATGTTTTCCAGTGTACATTGACATAACGTTGTTCTTATTCGTCTACTAATTATATGTCAGACGACTGTACTAAAAAAAATAGAAAATTGTTTGAAATTGTTTTCGATGAAAGTCCTGTAGTGTATATTGATTCACAATCAATTGCGAGCGCCAGGTTTCGGAAAAGTGATCCATTATGCATGGTTCTTATAGTACGTTAACGATTTAGGAGACACTCTGAGCAGCCGTCTTAGATTGTTTGCAGGTGATGCTTTCGTTTATAGTCTACTAAAATCAACAGAAAGCCAAAATGAACTAGAAAATGATTTAGATACGATATCTGATTGGTGCGAAAAGTGGCAGTTGATCCCGAACATTAAAAGACGTCAGGTCGCACTAAATAAAATTCTTTGAAGCTTCAGTTGCGCCATAAATCAGACGTAGTTAAAAGCTTTTGATTCAATTAAATACTTAGGGTACACAGTTACCAATAATTTAAACTGGAACCGTATTCCTGTGGAGAAGGCCAACGAAACATTGCGTTCTAGTGGCAAAACACGTAGAAGATGCAATAAATCTACTGAAGTCACTATTTCCATTAAGCTTGTTTGTACTCTTTTGGAGTAAGCTGCTGGACACTGGATGTTGGTTTTCTAGTAGGTACCAATCATACTGGAGGACACATTTTGGTTATATGGCAGGGGCACTACAAATGTAGTGTGTGGACAGTAAGTTGGAAATGTGGGTCTCACGGGGAGTGTGCCAGAGATAAGTCCCTGCGGTCGCACTATCCTCCGTGTCCTCGATGGCTCAGTCGGAGAGAGGGTCTGTCATGTAAGCAGGAGATCCCGGATTCGAGTCCCGGTCGGAGCACACATTTTCTCTAACTGTTCCCGTTGATATTTTTCAACGCCTGTAAGCAGCTAATGGTTTGAACTGCATTGTAATTTCACATTTTGTTTATGTCGGTGAATGATATGTAGAAGACGGCTTGCTTAAATCAGGTGAGCACAGTGGCACAGACCACAGCTACGGTTTTTGAGGAAGAGGGCGAGAATGTGACGCATAGGAGGTCCACGAGAAAGACAGGCTCTGGCACGCACGTGACACTAAAAGTTTTCGGGGGGAATGGTGGCGGTGGTGGTGGCGAGGGGGGGGGGGGGTGGGGGGGGGGGGGGGGGAGTGAGCGAGTAACTATTTCAGGCGCGTTTAATAATTCGTGATAGTGCGTTTAAATGCACGAAAGCTTTCTATTGCAGACGACAAAGGCCTTTAGTGCCTACCTTTTCAATTACATACTAATTTCCCGTGGGCTTTGTAAGGAGCCGGGCGTTCGCAAAGTGTGGCGGACAAGGCAACTAGCGAGGCGTCAGAAATTCGTTGCGGGACCCGTATTTCTAGTAGGTCCATAAGCATACTAGGTGTCTCAGACAAAGGCTGCATTCAGAAAGGGATGTCATTGGCGTAGAAGGAAAAACTGCGCTTCTCACCGTCTGTAAGGGTTTGCTAGTTCTGTGCGGAGTGTAGAGCAGTGTGCGAGTAGTACGTTAAGGTTGGAAGAAGGTTTCCTGGATGACGATGGAATGAGCTTACTACTGAAAACAAAAAATAAAAACAATCGAAAATAAGCAAACGTTTATTTAACCGAAGGAGCAGATGTTGTGGAAGATGATTTGTGCTGCCGTCGAGTCATTACTGGAAGGTTACAAATGGCTCTGTGGTAGAGAAAGTGAAATAGCTAAGCTGTTACGAAGTGAGACGAACGTATCAGCGCCACCCAGCAAAACTGACTGCCTTGAAGAACTATTCCTAGTATTTGTGAGTAATAACAAATGATATTCTCTTTCTTAGGCTTTCTAGGTGATTTGTTGTCATCTCGTAGAATCAGATGTACTGCCGGTGTTCCACGTCTTCCCAAAACGATATTTCGACGTAGTATCTCGACGTCTTCATCAGGTGTTCCCTGAGACTGGTATCTTTGTTGACTCGGTCCTAAATTCATGTCTGGGCGGTGCCTGGTGTTCCCTAACGTCTGCGTCCGCTATAGGTTGGCGTGAAATCCGCTTTTAGAACTACTGCGGAAAGCGCAGAATAAAGTTATTTCCCTGGTAACGAACTTTAGACGGCAAGGAATGTAATTTACAGGATCAGACCTGATACGGAGCACCAGGTGGCAAGTGTGTCCTCGGGTGACAGCCACAGTGGTCACGGACAAGACAAGGAACAGTATCAAACGGCAGTCGGCAGCGACCGCCACAAGAGAGTGCTACAGCGTGCGCGGACATGATATGCAACTCTAACAGCAGCCTGATGCAGCAGGAAGCGCACCTCGCAGGCGCGTAACGAATTCAGAACACACGGAGGGTGACACGGCCACGAGAGAAAGCCGCAGCGGTCGCAGACAGCATAAGCAACACGTACAGCGACACGATAGTGCTAGGAAAGCGCATGGCGGAAGTGTACCTAATACGGAACGCCATGGGACCGCCACCGCGAAAGACAGACGCAACGGGGGCGGCCGGAAAAGAACCGAGCGAGGTGGCGCAGTGGTTAACACACTGGACTCGTATTCGGGAGGACGATGGTTCGAACCCACGTCTGGCCATCCTGATTTAGGTTTTCCGTGAATTTCCTAAATTGCCCGATGGGACCGATGACCTCGCTGTTTGCCGCCTACCTCAATACAGCCAACCAACCGGACGGAAAAGTGAAAGCCTGGAGGCGGATACCACCGCCAGAAACGGGCACGAGTTCGCGGACGGCATAGTGAACAATATGCACCGCCGGCATAAATATGGGACCCTGCCAGCACAGCGATCAGCCTCAGGGAACACCCGATGAAGATGCCGACTTACGACGTCGAAGCTTTGGAAGGCACGGACCACTGGCAGTACGCGCGATTCTACGAGATGACAACGATATTGTCGTTAGTGATGTTCAGAGCGCCCTATAATATGCCATAGACAACACATTAAACTCTTATAACGGCTCTCAGAAACAAAGCACTCATTCAAGCTTTGCTGATATACTGAAGAGTACATACGACAATAGTGCAGCCTCTATTAGATTCCATCAGAGTAATGATAAATTCAAAACTGATAGAGGAGACAGACGAGGAGATTTCATGATATCTTGAGGTGTTCATGTTCTACTGGATATCAGTGTCGTCCAAGCACAATATTTCGACAACGTCAGCCGTTATCTTCATCAGGTTTTACCTGAGAAACACGTGATGAAGAAAACGAGTCACGCTGTCAAAATATCGTCAACAGATCGCCGGGCAAGCCTGAAGAATCACGCGGAGATTCCACGTTACAGAAACTTAGAGGAAGTGTTCAAATACCTAGACTGAGAAAATAAAGAACGAATTCTTGTTCATGTATCATAATTTCTGAACAACCTCCGTTTTTCTGTTCATATTGTGAAGTTTGATTTTAATGAAGGCAAACCTTAACATTAGAGAAAATTTGGAAGTAGGCCTGAAAACAGTTATAATAGAAAATGTAGACTCAACATCTCTAAAGGAAAATAGTGAATATTAGCAACGAAATCACGCAACTGGTTTTTGAGTTTTTATTTTTAGGGATGATGAAAGTAATGCTGGACGGTCAGCAAAAGAAATAAACAAAAGAGACATTATGGTTTGAAGTGCTTCGGGTTAACTATGAAGGGTTTTCAAAATTAAGGTTCTAAGGTGCCTGAAGAGGGAAGTTTACAATGACTGCGTATTATGAACTGCGAATTACGACAGTGAGACATGGAGCTTTAATGCGAAACACACTCAAAAAATGAGGACTGGTCAACGACAAATGAAGAGATGCGTGTTGGGAATTATTGGGAAACAGACGAAATCAAACAAATGGATTAGAGATAAGGCTGGGGTGTAGGACACAATTATGAGCGCAATGAAAAATAAATAGTGGGAGTTATTGGTCCACACAGCGAGGTGAATGCACGACATGCGAGCGAAGGGAGTTCTCTATGCCAACAAGGCGACGTAATGGATGGTGTGTGTGTGTGGAAGTGTGGGGGAGAGGGATGGGAGGGGGCGCGGTACACTACACTAGAAAACATGCAACAGCATGTATGTATCCAGGAGTGGATATCAAATGGGTAGTGGATAGTCATAGTTGGGTTTTGAAGTACACAACGCTGCAGTACAAACTGCTAACGCTTCTACAGCGCGTCTCTTGTGCTGAAGACCGTCACACGCTGACAATAAATTTTTCATTACTATGATGACGTTCACAGTTCTCATGTCATGTGATAAGATATTTAGAAACTACAGGGTGTTGCATATTTCTGCAGGAGGTTGTAGTATTGGTCAAAACTAGAAGAAAAGCTCCTCTAATTGTGTGTCTGGGAACCAAGACCTGTTTGTATATGGGTACTTTCATTTGTGATAACTAACGTGTAGCATTTGCAAATGAGGCAGAATTCGCAAGAAATGGAAATTACCGCAATACACACGTGTGGGCAGATGCAAGTCCTCGAGCAGTCATCGAGGTGAGGAATCAGAATTGCTTCAGTATCAGTGTGTGGGCTGGAATTGTCGGTGACAAGACTCCTAAGGCTATGCACTTCACCGGGCTAATTAACAAATACTGTGTATCACCAACTTCCGCGCGAGGAATTACCAGCGTTATTGGGGAAAGTTACCCTTGCAGAAGGACAGCGGTTATGGTTCACGCACATCGAAGATTTTGCTACTGATCGTGCGACAGCACTTCTCCGCAGCGTTTCAGGGGCAATGGATTGGTGGTGTACGCCCAACCCATAGACGACGTGCAAACGCTACGGGGTGCGTGTCATCAAGACATGTGACCCAGTTCAAATGGAGCCGGGCGTATTCGAAAGAGAACGTGATTCACTGCGAAGAAGGGCTGAGTGATGGATCAGGATGCAGTTCTGGCTATAGTGCCTGCTTGTATGTAACTGACAGATGGGAATCAAGAGTGAAGATTGACCAATATCTGAACAAGTATTGACATATGATCATACGAAGTTCCTTCTAGTTGTGACACTTTTTTTTTGAACAGCGTGATTTTCGCCATCGAGTATGATGAAGGATGAAGATGAGGACAACACAACAACACCCAGTCATCTTTAGGCAGGTGAAAATCCATGACGCCGTCGGGAATCGAACCCGGGACCCCGTGCTCAGGAAGCGAGAACGCTACCGCAAGACCACGAGTATACTTGTCTAATAATTGAGTTTTCACTTTTTTGTAATTCGTAGGTTTTTTGTTCCATTAACATTTGCAAGCCAAAGTGTTTGTCAATGAATCAAAGAGCGTATTACTTTCCAACACCAACAATGACGATAAATGTTTGTGAAACGTGTAAAAATAAGAGTGCAACATCTGAGTTATAAATAATACATGGTTTTATATAGCAAAATCTAGCAATATTTATTGATTTATAATGTGAAAAATTGGGAATTATTGATATAACAATACATCTGGTAAACGGCCGCCACGGCTTTGGTGACAAACACATACTTTCATGCTGAAAGTTTCGATAACGGCTTTGCATAAATGTCTGTATAAATATCGCTGTAATTCGTTGGTACAGTGTTTGATTTCGGCTTTCAATTCTTGGGTGATCTTCGGATTGTTGGTGTAAACCAGAGACTTCAGAAAACCCACACAAAAAATTCCAAAAGTGTTAAAACGCAAGATTGTGGCGACAAGTTCTGGTTGGCAAAACCGAAGATGACACGACCAGGAAAAGACTCGTGTAAGATCATCTACGTTTTACGGACGGCAAGGCAAGTGGCAAGGTCCTGTTGAAATCAAATGTCTTCAGGAGCAATGTCTCCGAATTGAGGCGAAAAAAATGGCCACAACGCACGCCAAAGAGTGACACTCTGGGGATGAATTATTTTCTCATCGATCATTCGTTTATTTTCTGAGTCCAGAATTCGGAAATTTTGCCTGCCGCCGAAGCCATGGAGGTGGAAATGGGACTCGTCGCTGATGATAATTTGGTCCCGAGAATTGGCAATCACGTCTTGTTGTTCTGTGATCCAATAGGTGAACTAACTTCGTTATGCATGGACTACTAACTGGATTTTGTAAGCATGGAAATGATAATATTTGGTGAGGATACGCTTAAGAGTGGCTGTTGACGTGTCCAAGTCCTGTGCACGATGACCAGTCGAGGTCCCTGGGCTCTCGGGTGCACTGTCGCTAACTGCCACGAAGTTTGTCTTTGAACGACTAGTATGTTCTATACCAACACCTGAACCAGTACTTTCGAATTTTGCGAGTATTCTTTTCACAGTTGATGAATTTGGAACTTTATTTCTAGCAAAAATCGGACGCATTTTTCAAATAATTGCAACCAAACTTTCAATATTTTGATAGTAATGCTTAACAATAAGGTCGCGTTGTTGTATCATGTGGTTTTCCTTGTTTACTCCTTCCTACCTGTCTCCTACCGACCTGTCACGGTTAGAGACCTATCAAATCGTGATAGCCAAAACAGCGCGTAACTCGGAACTTTCTCTCTTATTGTAACACCTTGCCCATTTAACATCTACATCAATACTCTGCAAGTCACCTGATGTATGTGGCTGAGTACCTCTCGTACTACTAACTCATCCCCTTTCCCTGTTCCACTCACGAATGCCGCGAAGAAAGAATGGTCGTGGCTATGCCTCTAAATTAGCTCCAATTTCTCGAATTTTCTCGTCATAATCATTTCACGAGATGTATGATGGGGAAAGTAATACGTTGTCAGACTCTTCCCGGAAAGTTACCTCTCGAATTTTCGATAGTGAACTTCTCCGTGATGCACAACGCTTCTCTTGTAACGTCTGCTGCTGGAGTTTGTTGGCCATCTCTGTTACGCTCTCGCGACGACTAAACGATCACGCGACGAAACGCACCGCTCTTCGTTGGACCTTCTCCATCCCTTCTATCGGTCCTCCCTGGTAAGGCTCCTAGACTGATGAACAATACTCAACAACCTGTCGAACAACAGCCTTTTAAGCCTCTTCTTCCGTGGATGAGTTACATTTGCTTAAGATACTACCTATGAATCTCAGTCTGGCGTCTGCTTTTCCTGCTGCTTGTTTAATGTGGTCGCTCTGAATAGTTACTGCTAGATATTTTACGGTAGCTCCGTGCTGTAACAAATATATATGAGAAGGCCACGTGAAGATTCGTGGTTTGGGGGGTCTTGGTGTTCGTGTCGTATTTGCGCTAGGAACATGGGGTAAAAAGTTTTTGCTTTAGTCCGAACCAGCGGCCATTTGTATAGGTATTCGAACATCTGTGTTACTGTAGCTGTGTCACAGTACATTAAGCGATATATGAACTGCGAACTGGAGCTGGCGTGCAGGCAAATTGCTCAAATCGATTAAATCCTTTTGTATAAAATTTTAATTGGCCTGAAATTAATGCTAAGCTAATGGCACCATTTGTAAGTGTACCGTTCACATTTTTCAGGTAAAAACATGCAAAAAAGAACAGGTTTTTAAACTTTGCACGAAGGTAGATAAATGAATGAAGTCAAAACGAATTTTTTTTATCCAGTAATCTTCATCCGTTGTCAAGATACGATTATAAAAGATTGAGCTAAATGTAGCACCTAACATTCGTTCTCACCTGAACTGAATGCGTGGAAACGGTTTAAAGTGAATCAAATAAATAAAAAAATGCATTATTACGATCAAATTGAAAACTTGCTTTCAAAAAGCTATATTCGGATTTTACGTACAAAAAAAAACCTTTTTTGTGAGCTTTTACAATGCACAGTCCATCTGTGTTTCGAACATGGCGAATCGGCTCAGTTTTTATAAGAAGTAAGAAGTTAGATAAATACGTGTAATTAGTGGTCATCCTGTTGTTTTGTGAGATTTATAGGTTGCCACGACATAAAAAAAGAAAAAAACCTATGCCGGATTGCCGGATCAGTCGTCGCCGCAGTCAACAAAAATCTGCATCCGTTTCAAAACTATGGCGGCTTACGTCAAAGTTATGGTAAAGTTGGAAACCAAAATGAAAGATGCTCCTATCATAGCACAAGAAAGGCGAACATGTCCTGGGCAGAGTTAGGGATGTAAAAGAATGGACTTAGTTTTCCGACCTATGTGGCACCTTCAAAGACATTTAAATCAAAACGTCTCGACACATTTGCGAGTTTTTGCAAGTTAACCCTACTACCCCCCGCCCCCCAGTTCAGTGAGCACTTTTAGCTGTAAGGAGTTGGGACACCTGCATCTCGCAATTTATATGCTAAAGCCCTTGATCCTGTACCCAAAATCCTGAAGATTCGCCATTCATAGTAAGCATGACATGATGGCATGTGTCGTGTTATACGACATAATACATCAAGTATCGTCTTACTCTACTTGACACGATGCATTATTTTACGTGACGTGGGTACTAGTACTAAAAAGTAAAAAAAATGGCGATTATGTCAAGATGTTTTAATTTAAATGTCTTTGAAGCTGCCAGATAAGTCGGAAAGCTATTTCCCTTCCTTTACATCCATAATTTGCCCAGGACAAATCGCCTTTTTTGTGCTATGATAGAAGCATTTTTCATTCTGGTCTTATATTCATTTACGTTCAGGGTCACCTGCAAGAGCCTGTAGCACTCACCAATCCTCTTCCGGTCGTTCTACAAATAGACGCTGTCTTCTGGCGTTGCTACTTTCTTATAGACAATTGCATCATCTGCAAAGAGCCTTAAAGAGCTTCCGGCGCTTTCCTAACTCCATCATTCACATACCATGTAAACAGTAACGTTTCTATCACACCTCTCTGGGGTACTCCGAAAATTTCCTTTACATTGTCGATCTTGTTCCGTTAAGAGCGACCTATAAAGTTCTATCCGAAAAGAAGTCCGCCTCTCGGTTAGCTCGTATTTTTTTTCACTAAACGACACTGTGGGAGGGTGCCAAAGTCTTTCCTGAAGTCACGGAACTCGGCATTAACGTCACAATTCTTGAACATAAAACATGTTTCGAGACTGACGGCAACGAGACAGGCCTCTAATTATGTGTATGTGTACGTGTAATTATGTGCATGACTCTTCTTAAAAACGTGGGTAACCTGCGCATTCTTCCAGTCGCCAGGTACCCTTCGTTGCTCAAGCGATCTACGATAAATTGCTGCTAGGAGAGGAGCAATTTCTTTCGCAGTAGCTTTGTATGATCCTGATGCCATTACACTACAAAAGCGATTGTAGCTGCTTTTCTGTTACGCAATTAGTTTTCTCAATATCTGCCATTTGAACTTTCACACGATGGCTTTCACCCTCTGTATTACGATCTTCCGCGGTGACAAAATTCACAGTATTTAGATCTTCTCTCTTTGCTATCTTCCGTTACGGTGTCGGTACGACCACAGTGGCTGAATAGTTGATTTGTAACTGATTAGCGATTTTATATAAGACTAAAACCTAGACGGTTTTTAGCCAGATCGGTTAACAAAATTTTACTTTCAAGGTTTCTGAACGCTCGTGTCCTAGCTCTCCTTATGCTCATTTTCCCTTCGTTCAACTTTTGTTTGTCAGTTAGCTTTTGATTTTTCTTGAATCTAATTTTGACGTGGCTATTAAATAACGCTGTTTTTTTCATCTTTTAAGAGTTTGCTCAGTCAAGGCGTGTTGAACGATGCTTATGAACTACTTCCATTTGTGATCCACATCTTCGTCCTCAGCATTGAATAGTTGATGTTGATTACTCAGATACTCTGCAATTTGTATTGTAAGACGTATGCTTCGCCGGCTATGGGCGAGGCATGACAGAATCTCTGACCAGAGAGTAGTTTATCGTTAGTTGTTGCTTGTCGCGAGTCGGCGCTTGTCTGCGCGAGTCGACAGTAGTAGTCGAGTAGTAGTCTGCGTGAGTCGGCGGGAGTCGGCATGCGTCGGCTGTGTGGTCTGCTCGCGACTCTGGTCACGACTCTGGAGGATGAGTATTGTTGTAGAAGGTAAAGAAGCAGCGTTGCGCATATTTAATAATGTATGTTAATTGTAATTTAATTTGTTCCAAAAAGATGCCCCAGTAATAAGTTATATAATATGAAGTAACTCCTTTAAAGAAAAGCATTCATTTCAATTTAAAGAATATTTCCAATGCATGATCATTCCTTCCAAGAATAAAAAAAAATATATACGCCAGCATTGCACGAAGCTGTGTCGAAAAATATCTAATTAAGAGCAGATATAATTGCAGTTTTTATTGAGGTAAGAATTTTTGCTTTTTTTATTCAGAATACGGGGCCAAAGGTCAGCGCTGCTGTCCTTATAAAATTTATCAGGTTACTAAACTTTTTTATTATTTTGGTGGGGAGGTTACAGTATCCTGTCACTATTGCCAAGTGAAAGCATTTTCCAGGCATTCTTAATACTCCTAGTTGCTATCACAGCCCTTGTCATCACTGATACCTTCCTCCATGCTTGGTGATTCGATAAGTTCAAGTCTGTTTGTTACTAGGAGGTTAAAGACGATATCTTCATGAGTTGGTTCTCTAATTGTCTGCTCGAAGTAATTTTCGGACAAGATATTCACAATAATGTCACACGGAAACACATCTCTGGCACTATTTTTGATAGCATGCCTCTACCAATCTACACCTGCCGAATTGAAGTCAGCCCCTATTACAACGGCATGATCAGGAAAGTTATTAATGATATTATCGAATTATTTACTGCAATATATAAGGCGCCACCATTGGCGACTAACATAGCCTTACAATTTCGCTGCTCTTCTCTTCCGGTTTCAACCAATTTTCTGTTCCTGGGCGTTATAATCTTCAAAAATTCAAATGGCTCTAAGCACTATGGGACTTAACATCCGAGGTCATCAGTTCCTGGACTTATAACTACTTAAACCTAACTAACCTGAGGACATCACACACATCCATGCCCGAGGCAGGATTCGAACCCAGGACCGTAGGAGCAGCACGATTCCGGACTGAAGCGACTAGAACCGCTCAGCTACACCGGCCGGCTTATAATCTTCAATAAGCGATACTAATTCTAGGAAGTTTCCTTGAATGCTCCTGCAGTTTACTGATATGTCTGATCTGCAACGACGAGCATTTTCTCAGAACATTGTGGCTGATGTATCTTCGAATTTAGCAGGCAATTTGTTTCATATTCCAAAGGGTTGGGGTTGCTTTGTCCTATAAAAACCCTTTCTGCTTGCCACACATACTGCACAAACCCAGCAACCGCTTCCTGCGTATAGTGCACGCTTTCCCTATTTAGAGGAACTCGACAGTTATTCAGCCGATAGTGGAGATCGAGAAATTCGCTTCCGATGTCGTCGCAGGATTGTTTGAGCCTCTGGTTTAGACATTCCACTCTGCTCCGAAGCAGAAGAGGGCGATCGACCCTGCATGCGATGCTACAGCTAGTGAGCTTTGCCTGCACCGCACGTGCGATGCTAATTGCCTTCATCAAACCAGGCATCTGGCGAAAGGAAACGAGAATGGCCTCCTCAGAACCCAGCGGCAGGCGTCATTCGTGCCGACATGTGGCACTACTCTATAGACTCCAGCAGAGCCTCTTCCACGACTCTGGCGAAAACCACGGCAAACATACCGTATGCATGTGAATTTTCAACTTCTCGAGGCGCAATGAATAGTCCATTAAATTTCGGGCATGCAGCCGCCCAAATAAGATTTCCTCTACTGGTATTTCGGCCCCATATCGTCCGGCCATCCTCAGAGTGAGTCACAAGACTGACGACAAAATGCCAAGCGCGGCCTTATATACTCTACCACGGCGGTGCTGCGCATGCGGGTCACAGATGCTGGTCGGCGGCAAAGAAATACGCTTACACATGCGCCGCCTGTGGCGAAGGCGTACAAAATGGTTCAAATGGCTCTGAGCACTATGCGACTTAACTTCTGAGGTCATCAGTCGCCTAGAACTTAGAACTAATTAAACCTAACTAACCTAAGAACATCACACGCATCCATGCCCGAGGCAGGATTCGAACCTGCGACCGTAGCGGTCGCTCGGTTCCAGACTGTAGCGCCTAGAGCCGCACGGCCACTCCGACCGGCGAAGGCGTACAGACATTCGATTCGCTTATCGATGTATGATCGGCGGCGGTGACACTATGACGACTTCTCTGTAGTTTAATTACCCCACGAGCCGGATTCCATACTTTGTCCAAATTAAAACCATTACCTCTATTTATTAAATTATTAGCTAATCTAATCTCTACAGCTTTCTTGAAGACAGATTCTCAAAATGAAGAGGTGGATGTTGAAATCTTCACATCACTGTTTTTCATGGAATGCCCTGTATCAATACAATGTTCGGCCACAGCTGACTTGTCTGGCTGTAATAAACGTGTGTATCTTCGATGCTCCACTCCATTTATTATGGAAATAGAAAAAGACGGCTGCCTCCCCTTTCTGGATGTTGTCGTTCGCCGTGAAGTTGATGGCACATTAGGAGATGCCGTATATCGGAAACCAACACACACAAATCTATATCTTCATGCCAGTTGCTGCCGTAACCCTTCACAGACGATAGGCGTCCTTAAGACCTTAGTTCATAGGGAGCACTGTTTATTCGATAAAGATAATTTGCAAGATGAGCTCACATACCTCAAGAGCGTTTTTAAATCGAATGGATTTTCTCTGTAACAAATTCGTAGAGCATCCAATGCAAAACCTAGACTGCACGCATGTGATGGGGAAGAAGATAGAAATTCCTTCAGATCTAGTGGATTTTTGCCCTATGTGGGTGCTCCTTCCTCGAAGATAGGCCGTATTCTTGAGAAACACTGTGTTAAGGTGATCTTCCGGCCCCCCAAGAAGATTGTAGCTTTACTCGGATCTGTGAAGGTCGATTTACAGCTTCGTAAAGCGGGTGTGTATCAGCTTCCTTTCGGAAATTGTGAAAAGTCGTGCATAGGTCAAACAACACGCACCGTTCATGAGAGATGTGTGGATCGAAGATACACACGCTTATTACAGCCAGACAAGTCAGCTGTGGCCGCACATTGTATTGATGCAGGGCATTCCAAGAATTTCCATAATGTGCAGATTTTAACATCCACCTCTTCCTTATGGGAATCTGTCTTCAAGGAAGCTGTAGAGATTAGATTATCTAATAATTTAATAAATAGAGATAATGGTTTTAATTTGGACAAAGCATGGAATCCGGCTCGTGGGGTAATTAAACTAGAGAGAAGTCGTCATGGTGTCACCGCCACAGGCGGTGCATGTATAAGCGTATTTCGTTGCCGCCGACCAGCATCTGTGATCCGCATGCGCAGTACCGCCGCGGTGGAGCATGTAAGGCCGCACTTGGCATCTTGTCCTTCAGTCTTGTGACTCACGCTGAGGATGGCCGGACGATACGCGACCGAAATATCAGTAGAGGAAATTTTATTTGCGCGGCTGCATGCCCGAAATTTAATGGGCTATACCGTATGCACACTGGTATTCTTTCCCGCCCTGTCTGCTATTTCCCTGAGGGACACCAATAACCATCTAACGTTGGAGCATCCAGTGAGTACCTAATATGCCCAACAGCTGCACTTGTGTGGACTGGGTTGTCTTCTGGTCCAACAGGACGGACTTAGAAGTATTATCGACACTGGGTAGCACCTCGTACTTGTTGCTAAGGCATAAGGAGCCAAGCGTGCTGTGGATCCCTCTTTTGCCTTCCGTCCCGCGATACGCGAACCGACCTCTGTCCGCCAATCACACTCGAGTACAGACGCTCCGATCAGAAGTCGCGTAATGGAAGCCGCAGCGACAACCAGGTCACAGGGGGATTCTAACGCACTGAAAAGACCGTAGGAAACTCACTACCCACTGGTACCGTACCTGCCAAGCGCAGAGATGGGACTCTGGAAAGTGCTGTAGTTTTGCACGTGACTGGCAGAATAAGTACTTGCCTCGTCTTCTGGTTCTGCAACACTTGATGCAGCAGAAAGTAACGCCTCCGAACATAAGGATGACTCCACTCACAGCACCGGCTATCTCTGCCACCCTAAAACAAAAAATACATTGCCGCTTTGGAATACCACGAGAAAATCTTCTACGAATGTGTGAGCTACATTTAATTTCAGCCCATAGAATTCAAAAACTCCTTAATGTGAAGAACACCGAAATTTTCATGCCAGGTGTGGCTAGAAAATAATGGGGCTGATGCTGTCATAGAGAAAGTAACGAAGCGAGAAAGAGGACGACCAATAGCTGCGAAGCGTGAAGTCTTCCCAGTCGAATGCGGCATGTCTGGTGTCTGTAGACAAATCACTGTGACAGGAAAAATGATAAGTGAATAACTGACCAAAGAACTGTGGTGAAATTCCACATGATATTTGGAAAGCTACTGAAAACTATCTGTTGCTAAAAGAATTGTATAGCGAAGACTGTTTATCACGTACGGGAGTTCTTGAGTGATTGAAGCGTTTCCGAGATGGCTTACAAGGGAACCTCCCTATCGCGCCCCCCTCAGATTTAGTTTAAAGTTGGCACAGTGGATAGGCCTTGAAAAACTGAACACAGATCAATCGAGAAAACAGGAAGAAGTTGTGTGGAACTATGAAAAAAATAAACAAAATATACAAACTGAGTAGTTCATGCGCAAGATATGCAACATCAAGGACAATGTGAGCTCAGGAGCGCTGTGGTCCCGTGGTTAGCGTGAGCAGCCGCGGAATGAGACGTCCTTGGTTCAAATCCTCCTCAAGTGAAAAGTTTATTTACTTTATTTTCGCAAAGTTATGATCTGTCCGTTCGTTCATTGACGCCTCTGTTCACTGTAATAAGTTTAGTGTCTGTGTTTTGCGACGGCACCGCAAAACCGTGCGATTAGTAGACGAAAGGACGTGCCTCTCCATTGGGAAACAAAAACATTTGATCGCAAGGTATAGGTCAACCTATTCCTACACAGGAAAACACGTCTGATATATTATATACGACACTGGTGACGGCATGTGCGTCACATGACAGGAATATGTTGTAGACCCACCTAACTTGTACACTTGGCGAATTGGTAAAAAGATTCTTCTACCTTGCCCGATTTAGGTTTTCTTGTGGATGTGATAATCACTCCCAAAAAAATGATGAAAACATAAGAGTTTGTCACATTAACTGCAACAAATGTATACAACAGTTTCACAGTCGCACAGTTTTCCCTGTGCTCTGTCAAAACATATGTTTTAACGTTTTCAAATTTTTCCGTGTGTAGACCGTCAAATCCTGCATATATCCTAGCAAATCTGAATATGTCCTGGAATTTTGGAGAACAGAGTTGATTATGTGTGAGTACCTAAACTTTGATAATTGACACACGATCACGTAAACAATACTGGTCTGTGTACCTATGCAGCTTGGCAAAATAATTGTCTGAAAATAAAAAAAGTAAACTTCTCACTCGAGGGAAGACTTGAACCAAGGACCTCTCGTTCCGCGGCTGCTCACGCTAACCACATGACCACGGCGCTCCTAAGCTCACATTATCCTTGATGTTGCTTATCTTGCGCATGGACTACTCAGTTTGTATATTTTATTTTTTTCATAGTTCCACACAACTTCTTCCTGTTTTCTCGAGTGATCAGTGTTCAGTTTTTCAAGGCCTGTCCACTGTGCCAACTTATAACTAAATCTGAGGGGGGTGCGATGGGGAGGTTCCCTTGTTAGAAGACGCTGAAGATGATTCTGTCCCGGGATGCCCTTCAACATAGAAAACGGATGACAATACTGAAAAATTAGGTCATCTGATTCGATCTGACCGTCGCTTGAGTAATAGATCGATTACTGATACCGTAGGGATTGACAAAGAATCCGTAAGACGAATTTTATATAACCAATTTAACATAAGAAAAGTGTGTGGGAAACTAGTGCTGAAAATTCTCACGATCGAGCGAAAAGAAGCTCGTGAAAATGTTTGTATTGACACTTCGAATACCACCAAAATTGATCACGATTTCTTGGAATGATTGATAATATGTGACGAATCTTGATTTTTCACTTATGATCCAGAAACTAAACGCCAGTCCATGATTGGAAGCGGCTCATTTCACCGACAGCAAGAGAAACTCGAATGAGCAAATAAAGATTATAGAGATGGTGATGTCTTTTTTCGATATTCATAGAATCGTGTATCTTCACTGGATTCCTGAAGGTTAAACTATTAATCAGCGTTACTACAGGGATTTTTTTGCTCGACTCCGTGAAAAATAAAAAAAAGATCCGAACTGAGAAAGGAGGGATCATGGTTTCTGCATCAGGAGACCACATCATCTCGTACCACAATGTCTGTTAAGAGGTTTCTAGCGAAATACAGCATTCCTGTGTTAGACCGCGCCCCTTATTCACCTGACCTAGTACCATGTGACTTTTATCTATTCCCTCAGGTCTAATCTGCATTAAAAGGAACAAGATTTCAGTGCGTTAAAGCAGTAAAAGGAAAACGACACACGAAATCAAGGAATTCACAGAGGAATACTCCCGTCACTGTATCCATCAATGGAAAATTCGCATGGAGCGTTGTAGGGATAGAGGAGGGGAATATGATAAGGGTTACAGTAACCAAACATCTATGTTTTTGAAATAAAATGTTTTACAGTAATAGTCCCATTATTTTGTTGCCACACAAATAATTTGGTCTTTAGTTGGAGAAGGAAACTATCGATACTACATTTAGTTTTAGTGTGATATTTCAAATCATCATTACATCTGCATCTATATGGATACTCTGCAAATCACATTTAAGTGCCTGGCAGAGGGTTTATCGAAACCCTTCACAACAATTGTCTATTATTCCAATATTGTACAGCACGCGGAACAAACGAACACCTATATCTTTTCGTGCGAGCTCTCATTTCCCTTACTTTATTGTAGTGATCGTTTCTCCCTATGTAGGTCGGCGTCAACCAGATTTTTTCGTATTCTGAGGAGAAAGTTTGTGATTGAAATTTCGTGAGAAGATCCCGCCGCAACGAAGAACGCCTTTGTTTTAATGATGTCCACCTCAAATCCTGTATCATTTCAGTGACACTCTCTTCCCCAATTCGCGATAATACAAAACATGCTGCTCTTCTTTGAACATTCTCGATGTACACCGTCAATCCTATCTGGTAAGGATCCCACACCGCGCAGGAGTATTTTAAAAGAGGATGGATAAGCATAATGTAGGCAGTCTCTTTAGTAGATCTGTTACATACTCTAAGTGTCCTGCCAATAAAACGCAGTCTTTGGTTATTTTTTCCCCCCACATCATTTTTTGTGTGACCATTCCAATTTAAGTTGTTCGCAATTGTAATTTCTGGATATTTAACTGAATTTACGGCCTTTATATTCCATTGACCGATTTATAGTGTAACCGAAGTTCAACGGATTCCTTTTAGGACACATGAGTATAGCCTCACACTTTTCGTTGTTCAGAGTCAATTGACAATTTTTGCGCCATCTGCTAACAACCTAAGATGGCTGCTCAGGTTGCCTCCTAAATCGCCTTTATATAGGTAAGGATCAGCAAAGCGCCTATAACACTATCAGAAATCACTTCTGTTTTACTCAAGGACTTTCCGTCAATTACTACGAAGTGTGACCTCTCTGCCATGAAACCATGAATCCAGTCACGTAACTGAGACGATATTCCATAAGCACGCAATTTCACTACAAGTGTTAAAAGTCTTCTGGAAATCTAGAAACACAGAATCAATTTGAAATCCCTTATCAATAGCACTCAACACCTCGTTCGAGTAAAGAGCTAGTTGTGTTTCACAAGAACGATGTCTTCTAAATCCGTATTGACCATGTGTCAATAGACCGTTTTCTTCGAGGTAATTCATAATGTTTGAACACAATATATGTTCTAAAATCCTGCCGCATATCGACATTAATGATATGGACCTGTAACTTTGTGGACTACTCCTACTACATTTCTTGAATATTGGTGTGGCCTGTGCAACTTTCCAGTCTTTGTGTACAGATCCTTCGTCGAGCGAACGAACGTATACGACTTAAGTATGGAGCTAATGCATCAGCATACTCTGAAAGGAACCTGACTGATATACAGCCTGGACCAGAAGGCTTGCTTTTGTTAAGTGATTTAAGTTGCTTCACTGCTCCAAGGGTGTCTACTTCTACGTAACTCATGTTGGCAGCTGTTCTTGTTTCGAATTCTGGAACATTTACTTTGTCTTCTTTGATGAAGGTATTTCGGAAGGCTGTGTTTAGTAACTCTGCTTTGGCAGCACTGTCTTCGATAGTATTTCCATTCCTATCGCGCAGAGAAGGCATTGATTGTGTCTTGCCTCTAGCATACTTTACATACAACCAGAATATCTTTGGATTTTCTGCCAGCTTTCGAGACAAAGTTAGGATGTGGAAACTATTACAAGCATCTCTCATCGAAGTAGGCGCTAAATTTCGAGTTTTTGTAGAAGATCACCAATATTGGAGGTTTTGCGTCCGTATAAATTTGGAACCTTTTTCTCGTTGTATCTGCAACAATGTTCTGACCCGTTTTGTGTACCAAGGAGGATCAGCTGCGTCGTTTGTTAATTTACTTGGTATAAATCTCTCAGTTGTCGCCGATACTACTGTATATCTTTGAATTCAAGCCACATCTGGTCTAATAATGATTACTAACAAATATTATATTAAACACCTTCTCTCAAGTACTAGAGCAATGACAAGTTCTTCAGACTTAAAATTTCACAAATTTTGTTGCAGAGTTTCTAGATTGCGCAAAATGGATTGTGTTGTATTTGTAAAATTTTAAGGTATTCTCCCCCCAGTTGCTTCTTCAACGATGATTACCATTTAGATGAGAAAAAAACAGTGTATGTCTTTCGAAACAGTAATAAAAATTTGCAGTGTTGCTGATATTTGATTTTATGCGCATAAGGCGGTGTCAAAGTTATAATTCTCTGTATTTGACCACGGCAATATCAGCAATATCGCAAGTACCGGCAGTGAAAACCCGTATGTGAATAAAAATTTGGTCGTGAAAGATGGATAATGTTAATTATGATTTACATCATAGCGGTAACTGGGTTACCTGACCCTATGACCCTATTAACTCAGTAGTGAAGCCTCCACTACTTTGAGATCACACCATTTGTTCGAACGTTGCTGCTCGCAGGGTCGCTGAGACGAAGAGCAACGAGTGGAGTGTTTGGAGTCAGCGAAATTAGCTAGCCGTCCTACACTTCTTATTATTAATCATTTGAATTCCTTGTGTTATTATTGGTGAAGTTCAACCAGCGATATTTTTCTGCTTAGTGGCCGCTAACGCCCCAGTTACCTACCCTGGACGTTAGCGTATTTTCGCGACAGTGTACCTTTCCTCTCTTTGCCACTGCTGTCCGGTAAGGCGTGTAGTTCCACAGCCTCCTTGATTGTGGTTCGGATATTTTTTTTCTTTTGGACTGCTTTGGTCGTAGTGGTTCCTTCTGCTCCTGGACTTTCTAAACACCGGATTCTAAAGACGCAGTGCTGTCCGCCGGTTCCTCCTTGTCTGGGTTATTCCATCGATCTATTGGTTATCAGGCGTTAGGCAGATTTTGCGAGAGTGTTGGTCTGCGTTTAAACTGTTACTAGTTTGAGTTGCCATCCACTTAAGTGAATACAACTCTTGGTTGCCTGTCTGATGATTGTTTTCTTTAAAAAATATTTTAGTATATCTTGGAGAAGTTTAACTGTTTTTAAGAATTTGCTATCCAGGCCTTCAGCCGTTAAATTGTATTTTTGACTTATTGTTATTGGGGCTTTCAGCTGACAAATAATTTGAATTTCTGGTCAATAAGGCCTTCAGCTGTGAGTGAAACTTGCTTAACAATTTTTTATTAGACGTTGTGTCTTAACAGTCAGATTTGATAATTGTTCCTTATTAACAACCTCATTTGCAATTGGTTCCAAATAAAGTGTACGTGATTAAAAAAAAAAAAAGAAGAACAAAAACTGAGCAACCAACGTTAACTGAGTAAGGCCCCATCCACACCGAATCCTGCCTTTCCGTAAGTACCACGTTTCAATAATAGTATGTAATTACGACCAGGAAGAGCTATAATAAATCGTTAGGTGTTTTTGCCTTACATGTAACATCATTGCTGTCATGTCCTGTCCTTTTTGGAATTATTCCTTTATTCTTGGTATACACTGTACGGAGCACGAGAAATTCTCCACATTATGCAGAAGGGAATATTCATGAACATTATTGAGGAAATAAAGATATATTCATATGCATATACCAACTCTACAAATTTACTAAATGAACAAACCCACCGAAAGCACAAAAAATACATAGAAAACTTTATTCACGTTATAAATTAGGAAAACGGGTAAAGTAATGAATCAGAGGCGATAAATAACACATGTCCATAGTAATAGCGATAACAACATGAAGAGAATAAAACAAAGACATAAACCCAACGAAAATTATAGACAATAACCAAATTATTACGAAAAAATTAAAAATGTAAAACAAAAATCACAAATAAAACTAAAACAAACTCCAGGAAAAAACATAATTGAAACCTAACCTATAAAAATGATAAAAATAACAGAATTTCACTCATCACTTGTTTATAATGGTAACTGTGTAAACATGTAATATCGCTGATCCTCTGTCATCCAAGCTGTCAGAAAAGTAGCAAACATGGAAACCAATTAAAATCCGATATACATCTCAGTGTACGCTAGGGCAAAATAATGGTTCTAAAAAGAACAGGACATGAGAGCAACGATGTTACATATAAGGTAAAAATACCTAACGATATATTACAGCTTTTCAGATCATAGTTACAGACCATTATACAAAGATCATCTCTTACTTATGTATTTACAGAGCACCTGGTGATGGCAGTATGCCGCAATGGGCTCATCGTGAATGATATAAGCTATAAACAATTTACAGAGCAGTGCAGCTGGGTATTATTCATAATAGTTTAACTTTTTTGCTTATATGTTTCATTTCTATTGAAGACCGACAAACAGAAAAAGGAAACGTTTCTACGCTAAATTTAATGGAGTATTATCAAGTGTAGACTGTTCCCCTTGCTAGCATTCACGTATTGAATGTTGCCGGTTCTTATGAATTTACAGGTCTTCTTAGATAAGAATTTATATTGGAATACATGTACTGAATAGTATGGCTACCAAAATTCGCAAACTAACACCTCATATCGTTTTGACACTATTTTTTTTCTTGGTAAAGGACATCCTTTGCCAGAATGTAATTACGTAGCACATATTAAGTTGAAAGTAACAACCTTATAAAGCTTTCCCCGTCGATGTCAGTGACGGTGTATATTATTCCATGTGTGAAATCAGCAAAAATAAGTTCCTGCTTTGGTCATAAATGAAAGATTTCCTAGAAAGTTTCTCATCCAACTTCAGTCGCAAAATTTTTAAAATATTTGCATTCAGTAAGTATTTGACGATGAAGTTTGTCTGTCAGTGCCCCTCCATTGACTACATGCAGTTAGCAACGCCCATCTTTGCAAGTGATACAGGGTGAGGCAGTGAAACGGCACGATTTTGTAAAACCACCAAAGATTTATTTACAAGTAAAATCATAATAGTTGAACATGGATCTCAAGTACAAGAGTGGAAATTAAAGATTTAACTTAAAAACAATCATTTTTTAAATATGGTGTCAGTGAGGTGTCGTCCTTGGTTTTGCACACATTGTCTAAGCCTAAGATGAAATTGTCCCATGACGTTTCGTAGCACCTGTACTGGAATGTTGTTAATTTCCTGTCGAATTCGCTCCTTCAGGTCTTCTTTTGTTCTTGGTGGATTTTCCTGGAAGACTTTGCACTTGAGGTAGCCCCAAAGAAAAAAGTCTGGTGCCGTCAGATCTGGTGAACGGGCAGGCCAGGGGAAATCGCCATTCCTGCTGATTACACGTCGTGGAAATGCAAGTCTGAGCAATTCCATTGAGACATTAGCAGTATGGCTTGTTGCACCATCTTGCTGGAAGAGTGTTTCAGCATCTGGATCATGTCGATCAATTCCAGGCAGACCAAAAATGGTCAACATGTCAGCATAACGTCCAGAGTTTACCGTCACTGTGTTGCCATCTTCATCTTCAAAAAAATAGGGCCCCACGATTCCACGAGATGACATTGCGCACCAGACTGTTACTTTTTCAGAATGGAGAGGTTTTTCATGAAGTTCGTGCGGGTTATCTGAGGACCAATATCTGAAGTTTTGCTTATTTACGTACCCACTAAGATGAAAGTGGGCTTCATCACTCATCCATAAGTTATGCACTCTTTCTTCATTTCGTTCAATAACGTTAAGCATTGACTGGCAAAAGCGTATACGGTTATTGTAGTCATTAGGTTTAAGGGCTTGCACTACCTGAATTTTGTATGGATGATAGTGAAGGTCACTCTTCAAAATCCGTCTTACTGATCGATTGCTGAGACCAAGTTCTGCGCTGTGCCGTCTCGCGGATTTTCGCGGACTTCGTCCCAACGCTTCGCGCACACGATTAATGTTCTCGGGTGTCCGGTTTGTTTTTGTGCTGCCGCCTCTTTTCTTTGTTGTGCTAGCAGTAGCTTCAAAGGTTTTAACCCAAAGGAGAATGGCTTTCCTTGATGGCACGGGAGCCGTGGCGGCAGGTTGAATTCACGACGAAAGGCGCGTTGAGCACCAACCACACTATCCGCGTTTTTGTAATATGCCTTTACGGCATATGCACGTTGCGCACTCGACCAACGCTCCATGGCTACTGAAACTTCCACCACTCTAGACGCCCAAGGTCACTTCCCCCACTCTCGCAACCCCCCTCCGCGCCCGACAACCACTATCGAAATCGTGCCGTTTCACTGCCTCACCCTGTATTTCGCAATTTAGGCAGATGTAGCAGGCAGTGAACGATCTGTGAGCTTTCGGGTGGAGATAAGGTGCATTTGCCCTTCTTTTTTAATTTGAGGTAAATGAGGGAAGACTGTCAGAAAGGCTTTGCCAGGGCACTATTTAGAAAGCATCTACAAGTAGGCACACCGATTAAGTAATATTTTACACACTGGAAGGGCTTAACTGCTTACAACCAACATCCTATGTTTTTTTCAATAAGTGAAAATAAAATTTCGTAAATATTTAGTTAAATTCAGATAGGCTGACCCCAACAATGCAATTTCTTCAGAAAATCACCAAAATACTTTTCTTCCTGAAACATTTAGGCATTAGCAAAGGCGGATTAAGAACTTATTGCGCGAAAAACGGTGTACATTGAATTTTTTTTGCGGTTACTTTTCTATTTGTTTTCCCTAATCCTCATATTTTCTAAACCATTTACACTACATTATACACTGAAGAGCCAAAGAAACTGGTACAAGTGCCTAATACCAAATAGCGCGTGGGGCGCCGCGAGCCCGCTGAAGTGCCACAACACGACGTGACATGGACTCGACTAATGTCTGAAGTAGTGCTTGGGGGAATCGACACCATGAATCTTGTAGGGGCGCCCATAAATCCTTAAGAGTTCGAAGGGGTGGAGATATCTTCTGAACAGCATATAGCAAGGCATCCCAGATATGCTCAATAATGTCCATGTCTGGCAAGTGTTTAAACTCAGAAGAGTGTTGCTGGAGCCACTCTGTAGCAATTCTGGACGTGTGCGGTGTTGCATTGACCTGCTTTTATGTATTTAATAAAATTGCAGCCAAATGGCGATATACAGTTACTTTGCTTAACACTTTACATTCACATTTACATTTTACATTTTTGCTTATTCATTTATAGATTTCACTCTTTTACTTCACAGTTGTATGTGATATCGTTCACAGGCTCCATTGTGGTTCACGTACACATATTGTGGTTGGGTCGTGATAAGTTTTGTTTTTGCAAATTAGATGGTGAAAGCCGTGAATATATAATCTAGTTACGACATTCAACTGTTCGAAATTTGGTGCTGTCCATGAACGGTTCGTCATTGCTTCGGTGCCATAGAACTCCGGCCATACTTTTTCTCGTTTATCCTCCATGATCTTCAGTTGATTTCTGGAAGCCCTGGTGTGTGACATCACATATCGAAGTTTGATGTCTTCAATTAGGAATGTCTCCCTCGCTAGCAGGTACACTAGTTTAGATCTTGTTGTCTTTGAGAGACCTAGTGTACTTTTTAGATAAGTAGATTTTATCTTTTCTAGTGTTTCTAGATTTTTTCCGTCAGGTGGTCGCATATAACATCCATCCCATAGGCCAGGATTGGAAAGATTTTTGCGTTGAATTATTTCATGGCTGTTTTTAGATTGAGTAGGCGGGATGTTTTTGATGTCCTGTATTGCTATTATTGCTTGGGCTGCACGTTCTGTTGTATGTTTTGTGAAGCATTTGGCTGTTGGTTGCAATGTCACCCCTAGATATTTAAAGTCTGGTGAGATTTTTATTTTTTGTCCTCTGATGTTGATTTCCGCATTCTTGGGTGTTTTGCCTTCTTTTCTGACAGTCACCATTTCTGTCATTGTTATGTTTATGTGTAGTTTGTGTTCACTGCACCATTTATCTACTTTCTTAATGATTTTCTGCAGCTTCTGTATATCTGTATATCCTACGGCTATGTCGTCAGCGTATGCATATATGTATACATCTTCTTCATTTTCTCCAATTCGCAGTACTTCTTCAGTGGCAAGAATGTACAGCAAAGGGCTCATTGGGTCACCCTGTAAGACTCCGTTCGATTGCAGAATGAGGTTCGAAAAAGAGAGGTTGTCTGATATTGTGACTAAGTTGTATTCGAGAACTGACTTGATTATTCTTGCCCATACGCTATCTTCTCCCATTGTGTTTTCCAGTTTCCTGAATATGATATCTCTTTCCAGTAGATCAAAGGCTTTGGTAAAGTCTATGAACACTGTGTAGAATATTTGCTTCTTTTGTAGCGCTTTGTCGATGTTATTTAGAAGATGCATGACTGCCGTAGGTGTTGATCTTACAGATCTGAAGCCCATTTGTCGTTCTTAGAGGTGACTCTCCACACAGGCTTTGATTTTCTGTGTAGTTATCTTTGAAAACATCCTGAACTGAGAATTTTCCAGGACTATGCCTCTGTACTTGTTTCTGCCCGTTGGGTCTCCTCTATCTTTGCAGAGAACTTTTATTATCGAGTGCCTCCATTGGGTCGGAATTCTTCCAAGTTCCAGGCAAATGTTGAATAGTTTGATCCATTCGCGTTGGAGAGCCTCTTTCGCATCTTTTACATGTTCATTATATATATTATCGGGTCCTGCTGCTTTCTTGTTCTTCGGTGTTTTTTTTACTTCTTTTACAACTTCTTCATTTAGAGGTTCCCATACATTGTCTTTTTCCTTTGTTTGATGTTGTTTCTTTTTCTTCGGAAGTGTTTTGATTCCTCGTTTGTTAAGTATCTTACAGAGGTGGTCTTCCCATTCCTTCATGTCTATATTTGGTGTATGAGCCAATCTTGCTGGTCTTGCTGCTATGTATGGGTCTTTCTGTGCTTCATACGCTTCTCTTTTTGCCTCTCTTTCTATGTATTCTCTTTTATTATCTTTTATTAGTTTTTTGTAGATTCTCCTCTCTTCTGCATATAGTTTGCATGTTTCCTCGTCATGCTGGTTTCTTAATCTGTGGAGCATTCTTAGAACAGCGTTCCTTTTGCTGTCGCATTCAGCATCGAACCATCTTT
This sequence comes from Schistocerca americana, assembly GCF_021461395.2. Taxonomy (NCBI): domain Eukaryota; kingdom Metazoa; phylum Arthropoda; class Insecta; order Orthoptera; family Acrididae; genus Schistocerca; species Schistocerca americana. The sequence goes on along the minus strand of NC_060123.1, from coordinate 126,754,644 downwards.
TTACCGTCCTTGTTTTTGGATTTGTTTGCATCACTGAATTTTTTAGGAGGTCTTCTATTTGGTATGTTGCTTTTTCAAGGGTTCTTTCCTCTATTAAAGTTTCTATTTGTGTTATTTGTTCTTGCTGGTTTGTTAATTTTTCCTTATCTATTTTTCTTTGTGTGATTTGGTGGGTCTTTCTTGCTGGTGGTAACGTGACGTTATTTATTTTTATCTTCATTGGAATGTGCTTTCGTATAGGAGTGATGGAGTCATGTCATATTGGTTGAATACTTCGTTTTATTTCTCCTCCTGTTAATGCGATATCAATGGTGCTTTTCCCATTGTGGCATAGAAGTGAAACCATCTACTTCTAGGGTTTCAATGACTAGTCTTGCTTTATAGTTCTCCGTGTCTATTCGCAGTTGAGATCGCCTGCAATAATGGTGGGTTCGCTGTCGCATTGTTTGAAGAGTGTGACTATTTCGTCAATTATTTCTACAGCATTTGTGTGCGGTTTAAAACAGGCTGCAATTATATTTATGTTTGCTGCTTCTACTACCATAATATTTTCTTGTTTTATGATTTTTTTGGTGGGGGTCATCTAGGGTTTCAGTAGGATAATATGCCTCCCATGGATCGTCCTCTTTCTCCCTTCTTTGCCATTAGGTGAAAGTTGTAGAAATCTTTATGTTGCCCGTTGTCTATCAGGAAGGTTTCTGCTAGAATTGTAAGATCCTAGTTTTGCAGAATTGACCTGCTGGAATTGTCCAAGTCCGTCGAAATGCGCAACTGACATGAATGGATATAGATGATCAGACAGAATGCTTACGTACATGTCGCCTCACAGAGTGTTATCTAGACGTATCAGGTGTCCCATATCACTCCGGTTGCACACGCACCAACTATTACAGAGACTCCACCAGCTTGAACAGTCCCCTGCTGACATGCAGGGTCCATGGATTCATGAGGTTGTCTGCATACCCGTACAGGTTCATCCGCTCGATACAATTTGAAACGAGACTCGTCCGCCCAGGCAACATGTTTTCTATCATCAACTATCCAGCGTCAGTGTTGACATGCCGATGCGAGGCGTAAAGCTTTGTGTCGTTCAGTCATCAAGGGTACACGAGTGGGTCTTTGGCTCCGAAAGCCCGTATCGATGTTGTGTCGTTGGATGGTTCGCACGCTAACACTTGTTTATGGCCCAGCATTGAAATCTGCAGCAATTTGAGGAAGGGTTGCACGTCTGTCACATTGAACGATTCTTTTCAGTCGTCGTTGGCCCCGTTCTTGAAGGATCTTTTTCCGGCCGCAGTGATGTCGGAGATCTGATGTTTTACCGGATTCCTGATATTCACGGTACACTCATGGAATGGTCATACTGGAAAATCTCCACTTCATCGGTACTCGGAGATACCGTGTCTCATCCCTCGTGTGCCGACTATATCACCACGTTCAAACTCACTTAAATCTTGATAACCTGCCATTGTAGAAGTAGTAGCCGATCTAACAACTGCACGAGACACTTGTCTTATATAGTCGTTGCCGACCGCAGCGTCGTATTCTGCGTGGTTGCATATCTTTGTATTTGAATACGCATGCTTGTACCAGTTTCTTTGGCACTTCAATGTATGTCTCTCATAATGACTTTTGTGTCTTCTACGTATAAATAAATACTCCAACAAAACTTTTATTCATTTAGGATATGGAACATTGGGACTGCGACGCACATTAACTTGAGTTGCCATTTTCTGTATGTTTTGTTTGTACCTTTTACCTGGCTGGTTAGTGAAATAAGACATTTATATTTTATGGAATTGAAGCACTGCGAATATGACGTTTTAATCAGTTACCATGTATAGTGGTTTATAAATAACGTGACAAAAAAAAAAGTGATGGACCAAGAAGGCGGCAGTGTCTCCCGCTTTACACAATCACACAAGTGGGGAGAAAACTAAGGTGTTGAACTGTTCGTTTCCAAGAATAGCATGCGAAGAACAAAAGTTTCTGAACTTAGTAGTTAGAGCAGCTCATTAACACGTTTCTTCCACTTCAAGTTTTCGTCATCATGAAATCCAAAAATGTGCAGTTTCTGTTCACGTATTGCATTAATTAATTCGGCGATTATTATTTTTATTTTTATTTATTTATTTATTTATTTATTTTTTTTTTTTTTTTGTGGAGAACTTAATGTGACTCCCCAGCAAAAGTAGCGGATATAAAATTTGACCATGTCATTTCTGTGTTGTTTATTACGTCATGTAAACACACACTACAACTGTCAGTACAATAAGTCATTCAATATGGAGGCCAGCAATGACGTATTGCCAAACTATCTGTAGCAGCGCAAGACCATAAACATGCGTAAAGTATTTGCACATCACTCTCAACTGCTAATACACATCGGTTCGCACACTGACCGAACTGTTGCTGTCTGTAAGATATGTCAGTTTCTAAGCAACACAAATATTAGGTAGTGGCGAGTTTCTCATATAAATAAAATAAAGTAAAAATGAATGACATCCATCGCAAAATATTGGTTCTTTAGCAGTTAAATCAATCTACAATAGTTTAAGTGGTCTATGTCTGGTCACAGAGGCTATAACAGAAACTGACGTTTTATAATTTTATTCTCATCTAACAAGTTCTCCTATGTTTCTTTATCGAAATCTTACAGAATGCTTAAACTATAGAAAGTTGTGTTCTCATGTAATAACCATACTTGCTTTAAGGAGACACATCTGCGTTATTTTAAATATGAAAACAATACTGACTTAAAAAACAAACCTCGTATACCAAAGTATGTGTACTATGTTTACGTATCTGCTATCGCGTGTATGAATGATGACCGAATGCTTAGGCGCGCGTGAAGACGTAAGTAGCCAGTTTGTATGTTGGCAGTGCCGTAGGATGTGTTAATATTGCTGACAGCGGTCTGCGCCCTCAGCAAGAGATTCTGTGGTCGGACGGACTAGCAGTTTAGCGAGTGGATAGGGAAGTGTATGGACATGAGACTCTGTGTTGGTAGAAAAAGCATTGTAAAGTGAGGTGAAATGATGTGTTTATAAGAAGATAAGGAAGGAAATGTATGGTGATGGATGTTTGGTTGATAATGTTTGGGCAGTGGAATTATTGACAATTATATAATTTTTGGAACTGGACGTCACATGAATAAGGTAAAATTTTCTAAATACATTGTTTGCTCTTCAACAAAATGTTCCTTTCGGTAATCATATGCCTCCAAGTATTCAGAGTCTATAATAGTTAGAATCTTTAAATTTAACTGGCTGTAGTTGCTACTTGCTGTAATTTCTGTAGTTCGTGTTACGAAGATTTTCTGTGAGGTAAGTGATTTATGAAAAAGAAAGGGGTTTGCATTGTTGGGATTCGTGATTGAAATAAGCTTAGGGAATTAAGAGAGTTGGATGTAGTTTCATATTTCCTTAATTTTATATTTTTTGGATTTGTAGTATTGTTAGGATTTCTTGCAATTAAGGGCCATTCTTTTGTGTTAATTATTGGAAGTCATGTTGTTAATGTACAGCAGTCAGATTGGGTTGGGCTTGTATATTGTGGGTAATAAATGAACAGGTTAAGTTTGAGTTGCCTGTGTCAGGGAAAATTCGGTAGGCCAGTGTTTAACAAAGATAATTTTTCAGCGAGGCTGAGTCAGCTGGCTGCGGTACAAACCTCTCTGACAGCGGACAGCAGAGTTGATCGTAGCAGCATACGTAGTGGGCAGGGCACAAGTCGCCTGCCGGACATTTGAGGCCTGGAACAAAGAACAGAAACTGTCTCAAGCACTATCCACCTCTCACCAGTAGGTCCCCGTCTTGGTGCCTGTAGCGCAAGCAGCGCGGCTCATTGAGGCAGGGAAGATGGACAGGAAGAGGAGTTCTTACGAGTGCCACAAACGGACCAAGGTTCTTCGATATACACATTTATTAAAAGTTTAGTAAGTCATAATAAGGCGGCAATTTATAGTGCTTTTTGTGAACCAGCTTATTATGAATAAAAGACGCACACCAGTTATGTAAAATTCTACAATAACTATTATCCAAGTAACTGGTTTTCGGCTGTTGGGCCATTATAAGTACTAGGACAAATATTTATTGGAAAAACGCAACACGATCATTAACTATTTTTACTTGACCTGTGCCAGCCGGAGTGGCCGAGCGGTTCTAGGCGCTTTAGTCTGGAACCGCGCGACCGCTACGGTCGCAGGTTCGAATCCTGCCTCGGGCATGGATGTGTGTGATGTCCTTAGGTTAGTTAGGTTTAACTAGTTCTAAGTCTAGGGGACTGATGACCACAGATGTTAAGTCCCATAGTGTTCAGAGCCATTTGAACCATTTTTGAACTTGACCTGTAATGGGCTAGGCACACTACTCTAAACACGCTCTAAACTAGTGCCTCACTTTCACCTTTGTTTCCATTTTATGTCGAATAAGATACCTTCCAAATACATTCTGTCTAGCTCCCACTAACTGTCAACTCGTTCTGGAAATGAGCTTTGATATATGCCAGTAGAATGTGTTCTGGTATGGTCTTTGGCTTACATTACGGAGATTACACTGCACTGTATTACTTCTTTGGTTTCTTGTCTTTTTGTACATTATTATGTTAACAGTGCGCAATGAGCACATATCTGTTACACTTTACTGGGGCATGTTGTGTTCTTTTTTTATATCTGTTATGACTCTGGATTTTCTATAATTCAGAATAGAATATGACTTATGCATTCATCTGATCTGTTTTTGCCTTGTAAGTATTCATGAACAGGTTAAGCTCATGTATCTATTGCGATATTTGTATTTCATTCACTGGTAGAAAAAAACTGCAACATCAAAAAATAAGTAATGTAGAGTAAAGAAATTTCGGATATAAAATTCAGTAGGTGATATATTTAACTTTTTAACCTCGCAGTAAAATCAGAGGTTAAACTAAGAGCGAGATAAGCCTTTGCAAATGTGAAATGCTAGTACATGAAAAAGTGTTGTAACCGCCAGAATGTTGAATGCAACAAGGCAAAGCGGTTCTAGGCGCTACAGTCTGGAACCGCGTGACCACTACGGTCGAAGCATCGAATCCTGCCTCGGGCATGGATGTGTGTGATGTCCTTATGTTAGTTAGGTTTAAGTAGTTCTAAGTTCTAGGGAACTGATGACCTCAGAAGTTAAGTCCCATAGTGCTCAGAGCCATTTGAACCAAGGCTTTTGGAATAGCGATATTCCCTCAGAATTATTGAGTTCCACGAGGGAAAATACGATGACTAAACTAGTCCATCTGGAAAGCAAGACAATACTTCATATAGGCAAAAAACCCTTAGACTTCAAGAAAAAAGCAATAATTCTAACTCCCAAGGCGACAATTGCTAACAAATGAGAGTATTCCCGAATTATCCGTTCAGTAAGGCATGATTGCCAATTAATGACATGAATTGTTTACAGATGTATGAAAAGAATAATAGGAGCCGAGATCAAGGAATTTCAGTTTGAATTCCGGAGAAATGAAGGAATACGTGAGGCATTACTAATCCTATCGTAGAAAATTGGTTGAAGAACATCAAACACATTTCTAGCATTTGTCGATTTTGAGAAAACATTTGACACCGTTGACTACAAGGCACACTGTAATGCTGAAGGTGGTAGGGGTAACACGCAGGGAGCGAAAGTTATTAACAACTTGTGTAAACCGAGAGTACAGTCGACTGAAGTATTTCAGTTACATTGAAATACTGTTGGTAATGGCAAAAGACTAAGAAGAGCTGTTAATGGAATGAACAGGGACAGGAAAAGAGGTAATAAGATAAACACCAATAAAAGTAATTCAGTGATACCTAAATGTGTTGGAATTAAATGAGATGTTGAGGGCACTGGATTAGGAAATTGGACAGTACAGTAGTATATGGGCTTTGTTATTTAGGTAAAAAATAAGTGAGATTGCGCGAAGTAGAGAGGGCAGAAAAATAAGGGTGGGATAGCAAGGAAAGAATTTCCGAAAAAGAGAAACTAGTTTACATCCAAAATAAATTTAAGTTTTATAAGCTCTTTTCGGAAAGTATTTGTCTGGAGTCTAAAGGTGAAAGGAAATTAAAAGTGGACTACAAACAGACAAGAAGACGAGAAGACAATGGAAGATTTAGAAGTATGGTGCTTCAGAATACTTCTCAAGGTTAGGAGGGTAGATCAGCTAACGACGAGGTACTGAATTGATTTGGGAAAAAAGATATTTGTATCACAACTTGATTAAACGTGGGGATCTTTTGATAGGACACGTGCTAAGGCATCAAGCATCGTCGATATCGTGATGGAGGGAGGTACGGGGAGGGAGCGAGGAGCGGGGGGGGGGGGGGGGGGGGGAGAGGAACAAATAAGAAAGAGGAAGGTTTGAATATAGTAAGCACGTACAAGTGGACGCAGATTGGCAGATTGCAGTAGTTTTGTAAAGATTAAGAGAATTCACGGGTTCGATTAGCGTAGAGAGCTGCCTTCTAACAGTTTTCGTACTAAAAACCACAACAACTACACGAACAACATATACACCATTCTCCATTAAAGATATTATTTCATCCAGTCTTCTGAATGATCACGACTTGACACGATTGCCTCTCCTGTGCCGACCTCTTTACCTGCATTAAATATTTTCAGTTCTACACTAATGGCCTTTAAAACTGCTACACCACGAAGATGACGTGCTACAGATGCGAAATTTAACCGACACGAAGAAGATGCTATGATATGCAAATGATTAGCTTTTCAGAGCATTCACACAAGGTTGGCGCCGGTGGCGACACCTACAACGTGCTGACATGAGGAAAGTTTCCAACCGATTTCTCATACACAAACAGCAGTTGACCGGCGTTGCCTGGTGAAACGTTGTTGTGGTGCCTCGTGTAAGGAGAAGAAATGCGTACCATCACGTTTCCGACGTTGATAAAGGCCGGATTGTAGCCTATCACGATTGCGGTTTATCGTATCGCGACATTACTGCTCGCGTTGGTCGAGATCCAATGAGTGTTAGCAGAATATGGAATCGGTAGGTTCAGGAGGATAATACGGAACGCCGTGCTGGATCCCAACGGCCTCGTATCACTAGCAGTCGAGATGACAGGCATCTTATCCGCATGGCTGTAACGAATCGTGCAGCCACGTCTCGATCCCTGAGTCAACAGATGGGGACGTTTGCAAGACAACAACCATCTGCACGAACAGTTCGACGACGTTTGCAGGAGCATGGACTATCAGCTCAGAGACCATGGCTACGGTTACCCTTAACGCTGCATCATAGACAGGGTGCCTGCGATGGTGTACTTAACGACGAACCTGTGTGCACGAATGGCAAAACGTCATTTTTTCCGATGAATCCAGGTGCTGTTTACAGCATAATGATTCTCGGAGACCATGGCTGCGGTTACCCTTGACGCTGCATCACAGACAGGAGCACCTGCGATGGTGTACTCAACGACGAACGTGGGTACACGAATGGCAAAAAGGCATTTTTTCCGATGAATCCAGGTGCTGTTACAGCATAATGATGCTCGCATCCGTGTTTGGCGACATCGCGGTGAACGCACATTGGAAGCGTGTATTTGTCATCGCCATACTGGCGTATCACCCGGCGTGATGGTGTGGGGTGCCATTAGTTACAAGTCTCTGTCACCTCTTGTTCGCATTGACGGCACTTTGAACAGTGGACGTTACATTTCAGATGTGTTACGACCTGTGGCTCTACCCTTCATTCGATCCCTACGAAACCCTACATATCAGCAGGATAATACACGACCGCATGTTCCAGGTACTGTACGGGCCTTTCTGGATACAGAAAATGTTCGACTGCTGCCCCGGTCAGCACATTCTCCAGATCTCTAATCAACTGAAAACGTCTAGTCAATGGTGGCCGAGCAAGTGGCTCGTCACAATACGCCAGTCACTACTCTTGATGAACTGTGGTATCGTGTTGAAGCCTGTACACCCCATCCAAGCTCTGTTTGACTCAATGCCCGGGCTTATCAAGGCCGTTATTTCGGCCAGAGGTGGTGGTTCTGGGTACTGATTTCTCAGGATCTATGCACCCAAATTGCGTGAAAATGTAATCACATGTCAGTTCTAGTATACTATATTTGTCCATTGAATACCCGTTTATCATCTGCATTCCTTCTTGCTGTAGCAATTTTAATGGCCAGTAGTGTATTATACACCTGTCCCAGTATCTGTCTTACCCTACAGCTCTTGCCGTATAGGGTTTTCTCTAGTACCATGGATGTACACTGAAGAGCCAAATAAACTACCACACCTGTCTAATGTCATGCAGGGCCCCGCGACAGCGCAGAGGAGCCGCAACACAATGTGACATGGACTCGACTAATGTGTCAAGTAGTGCTGGAGGGAACTGACACCATCAAATCTGAAGGGCTGTCCATAAATCCGTAGTAGGATGAGGGGGTGGAGACCTCTTCTGAACAGCACGTTACAAGGCATCCCAGATATGCTCAATAATATTCGTGTCTGGGGAGTTTGATGGCCAGCGGAAGTGTTTAAACTCACAAGAGTTTTCCTGGAACCACTCTGTTGGAATTCTGGGCGTGTGGCGTGTCGCATTGTCCTGCTGGAGTCGCTCACGTCCGTCGGAATGCACAACGGACAGGAATGGATGCAGGTGATCAGACAGGATGATTACGTACGTGTCACCTGTCAGAGTCGTATGTAGACGTATCAGGGGTCCCATAACACACCAACTGCACACGCCCACACGAATGTAGAACCTCCACCGGCTTGAACAGTCCCCTGCTTACATGCAGGACTTATGGATTCATGAGGCTGTCTCCATACCCGTACAAGCCCATCCGGTCGATACAATTTGAAACTAGACTCTTCCGACCAGACAACATGTTTCCAGTCATCAACAGTCCAATGTCGGCGTTGACGGGCCGATGCAAGGCGTAAGGCTTTGTGTAGTGCAGTCATCAAGGGTACACAACTGGACCTTCGGCCCCGAAAGCCCGCATCGATGATGTTTCGTTGAATAGTTCGCACACTGGCACTTGTTGATGGCCCAGCATTGAAATCTGCAGCAATGTGCGGAAGGGTTGAACTTCTATCAGGCTGAACGATTGTTTTCAGTCGTCGTTGGTCCCCTTTTTGCAAGATATTTCTCCGGCTGTAGTTATGTGGGAGATTTGATGTTTTACCGGATTTCTGATATTCACGGTACACTCGTGAAATGGTCGTACGGGAAAATCCTCACTTGATCGATACCTCGGAGATGCTGTGTCCCATCGCTGGTGCACCGACTATAACACATCGTTCAAACTGGCATAACGTGCCATGTAGCAGCAGTTTGCGGTCTAACAACTACGCCGTACACTTGTTGTCTTATATAGGCGTTGCCGACCGCAGCGCCTTATTCTACCTGTTTACAAATCTCTGTATTTGAATACGCATGCCTATACCAGTATCTTTGGCGCTTCAGTGTAATTAATATTTTATACGTACCCCTCTCGTTGTTCAAACGGTTCAAAAGGCTCTGAGCACTATGGGACTTAACATCTGAGGTCATCAGTCCCCTAGAACTTAGAATTACTTAAACCTAACTAACCTAAGGACATCACACACATCCATGCCCGAGGCAGGATTCGAACCTGCGACCGTAGCGGTCGCGCGGTTCCAGACTGAAGCGCCTAGAACCGCTCGGTCACCAGACGCCGGCCTCTCGCTGTCGGAACTGCAGCGGGCCAACTCATGTCGTATCTTGTCAGACAATTTTCATCATTCTTCTCCAAATCCACACATTAAACGGATCGATTCTCTTCTTTTCCGCTTTCGGCATGAAAATGTAATGGTGCCACAAAATTGTCAAAAGTGAAAGTTTGTATCTAAAAGTTTTAGAATGTGGTATTCCGATAGTTATAATACTTTAGGCATCTTTAGGCGTTTGAGTAGTTATAAGTCACACAAAAAGATGAGTGCCTACTTTTTTTCATTATTACATGAAATGACTTTATTAGCTGAGCTCTAATGACACCTGCCACATAATACGACTGTTGTTGCCCGAAAATGCAGTATTTAGCAGCGTGAGCAACACCGCAACCGTTATTAAAATTTTGACCTTTGTTGTGGTAGGGTTGTTAGGCAGCTTTCGGCTTTTGGAAAGAGGCACAACTTGCGAAGTCGAGGTGGTATATCAAAAGTGAGGTGTAGACGGGAATGAGACTACAAAAATGTATTATGTTCTTGGGACCTTTCAAGCGGGATGTACGAACTTTCAGCAAAATTTTGAACATTGAAAGATAGGAGTCTGTGAACAGCTATCAAATCGTAACATACAGAAAACGTGCAGCAATCTTCGTTTCACTTATGTACCAGATGATAAGATTTACTATGCAAATTATCTATGCAATCAAATTAATAACTGTAGAAAGCAAAGAATTACCATGGTGAGCAACAAGTTGGTGAGAAGAGATAATCTCGTACAATAGTGGAGAGCTTTGCTCATGTCTGCAGCCAGTTCTCGTTATCAGCCGATGCAGTAGTGTCTTGGCGACTTTCACAAGACCAGTAACCCTACTGTCAGAAACATTCGGAGCTCGTTCTGCATGTTGTCACCTACGGAGCCATATTCAGTAACAAAAAGATTGCTGTACGCTTTGCTAATTGGTATATGAAGTTTCGGATAGCCTATAGGCTTCGCTAGTGTGAGGCAATCAGGAACTAACTGGAGAGAAAACGTCACCCAGTGAAAGGCGCTGCATAGAAACTCCGCCCCACGCTCAGCTCGATGGATATCTTACTGGTGTTTTGGTTTCGTCTGTCTGAAGTGTGCTGCAGGTTTACACTGCTGTTCATCAGACGTATCTCACTTTCTCTGGCAAAGAAATATCGGCGATTGTATTGTAATTACTACGAGCGGATGATACTATTCATACTTCTGATTATTGAAGACTGAATGGCAGTTTTGCTTAATGAAGACATATTCCAGACAGTACTGTCAGCCCTCAAAGGAATTACACACATTGGCTGTGAGTGGGCATTCATTTAAATCAGTGGGGAAAGTTGGAAATTTGTGCCGGACCAGGACTGAAACCCGGCTATTCTGCTTGCTAGGCAGATACTCTGATTGCTAAGCCATCCGGGCATAGTGGTCATCGCAAGTATACTGACTACTCCAACTCGCCTACAGTCCGAAAATATTCTCAACTTATCCACAAACCACTAAAGTAATGCCCCTCCTCCACTATTCTCGTTGCTCTCGGAATTTCTTTGATTCCCGTAAGCTTGGTGTGCATCTGCACTGAAGCGGGTCATTGCTTGTGCTAGACTGAATTATACAGGATGATTTATTCCACCGTGTACAAACTCTAGGTACTGATCGATGAGAGGATACGGAACAAAAAAGGTCTAATGTACTTACGTCCGGAAATGCCTGGTTTCCATACTACAGACCATTTATTCAATCACAATTCGTTACAGAGGTAACGGCCTTGCCGCAGTGGACGCACCGGTTCCCGTGAGATCACCCACGTTAAGCGCTGTCGGGTTTGGGCGGCACTTGGATGGGTGACCATCCAGGCCGCCATGCGCTTTTGCCATTTTTCGGGGTGCACTCAGCCTCGTGATGCCAATTTAGGAGCTACTCGACCGATTAGTAGCGGATTCGGTCAAAAATACCATCATAACGACCGGGAGAGCGGTGTGCTGACCCCACGCCCCTCCTATCTGCATCCTCCACTGAGGATGACACGGCGGTCAGATGGTCCCGGTAGGCCACTCGTGGCCTGAAGACGTAGTGCTTTTATAGATCGTTACGGAGACTGCGGTCTAATAAGCGCTGTACCGTGCAGCCACAGTTACAGCATTTGCTGAAAATACACTCCTGGAAATGGAAAAAAGAACACATTGACACCGGTGTGTCAGACCCGCCATACTTGCTCCGGACACTGCGAGAGGGCTGTACAAGCAATGATCACACGCACGGCACAGCGGACACACCAGGAACCGCGGTGTTGGCCGTCGAATGGCGCTAGCTGCGCAGCATTTGTGCACCGACGCCGTCAGTGTCAGCCAGTTTGCCGTGGCATACGGAGCTCCATCGCAGTCTTTAACACTGGTAGCATGCCGCGACAGCATGGACGTGAACCGTATGTGCAGTTGACGGACTTTGAGCGAGGGCGTATAGTGGGCATGCGGGAGGCCGGGTGGACGTACCGCCGAATTGCTCAACACGTGGGGCGTGAGGTCTCCACAGTACATCGATGTTGTCGCCAGTGGTCGGCGGAAGGTGCACGTGCCCGTCGACCTGGGACCGGACCGCAGCGACGCACGGATGCACGCCAAGACCGTAGGATCCTACGCAGTGCCGTAGGGGACCGCACCGCCACTTCCCAGCAAATTAGGGACACTGTTGCTCCTGGGGTATCGGCGAGGACCATTCGCAACCGTCTCCATGAAGCTGGGCTACGGTCCCGCACACCGTTAGGCCGTCTTCCGCTCACGCCCCAACATCGTGCAGCCCGCCTCCAGTGGTGTCGCGACAGGCGTGAATGGAGGGACGAATGGAGACGTGTCGTCTTCAGCGATGAGAGTCGCTTCTGCCTTGGTGCCAATGATGGTCGTATGCGTGTTTGGCGCCGTGCAGGTGAGCGCCACAATCAGGACTGCATACGACCGAGGCACACAGGGCCAACACCCGGCATCATGGTGTGGGGAGCGATCTCCTACACTGGCCGTACACCACTGGTGATCGTCGAGGGGACACTGAATAGTGCACGGTACATCCAAACCGTCATCGAACCCATCGTTCTACCATTCCTAGACCGGCAAGGGAACTTGCTGTTCCAACAGGACAATGCACGTACGCATGTATCCCGTGCCACCCAACGTGCTCCAGAAGGTGTAAGTCAACTACCCTGGCCAGCAAGATCTCCGGATCTGTCTCCCATTGAGCATGTTTGGGACTGGATGAAGCGTCGTCTCACGCGGTCTGCACGTCCAGCACGAACGCTGGTCCAACTGAGGCGCCAGGTGGAAATGGCATGGCAAGCCGTTCCACAGGACTACATCCAGCATCTCTACGATCGTCTCCATGGGAGAATAGCAGCCTGCATTGCTGCGAAAGGTGGATATACACTGTACTAGTGCCGACATTGTGCATGCTCTGTTGCCTGTGTCTATGTGCCTGTGGTTCTGTCAGTGTGATCATGTGATGTATCTGGCCCCAGGAATGTGTCAATAAAGTTTCCCCTTCCTGGGACAATGAATTCACGGTGTTCTTATTTCAATTTCCAGGAGTGTAGTTTCCGTGTGCTTCAGCGCATGCATGTACGCTCCATAGCATCATGTTCTCTCGCACTCGTTCACATCGGCCAGGCTTCATCCGAAAAGTGCCAAAGGCACATGAATACGCCGCTACAGTGTCTCCAGATCTGGAATGGGCTATGTATAGACTATACTTTTGACATGGCTCCATAACCAGAAATCGCACAGATTGAGATCCGGTGAACCAGCAGGCCATGCAACTTGACCCCTTCGTCCGATCCATCGACCAGGGAAGACACGATTGTGATGCGTCCAGACGTTAATGGCGAAGTGGACATCCTGCAGCAGCGCATAACCGTCGAATCATCAATGGCAATTTTTTTCCAGCAGGGGAGACAAAGTCACCCGCAAAAAACGCTGATAGCTCCGGCCTGTTAGGCGACGTGCATGGAAGACTGGTCGCAAAATACAGTCGCCAATTATCCTCGCCCACACATTGCGGCTGCACCGATGCTGATGATTCGCTGTCACCATACCACGGGGATTCTGCATACTATCCCACAGATGACTTATGGAAATTGAAGATACTCCACGTAAATGTGGCCTTATGTGTGAATAGGATGGATGACTCAAACCCCAGAATCGTGTTTTCCTGGTGAAGAAACCAGTGACAAAACTACTCCTGATGTGGAAAGTCTGTCGCTAGTAAGCCCTGAATAGGCTGTAAATGATAAGAGTAGTAACTATTGAATCGGTGAGTGCAGAAACCACTTCAGTCACAAAATGCAAATTTTTCAGGAGGGAGAGAAAACGTCATAACTCCTCCAAATTATCAAATACTTCAACATTTTTTCCCCTCTGTTATAACATGCATCTATGTTGCTGTCATGCAAAAATTTCCTAATTTCGACATCAATTAGGCTCAGGAAAATTTAAAATTTGATCCGGACTTATGCTGTTTCTGCACTCAACTGGTTTTTACAGACAGCTGAAAACTTGGAAAAAGGTAATCGTTCATTTAAAGTCTATATTTTTTCAAATTATATCAAAATGAAGTTACAGTACTGCAAAGTTATCAGAAAACAGGAATGCAACAAAGCAAAACGTTCTTAAAATAGATCATTCTCGACCAATGTACGATTGTCATGGGCAATGGTTGGCCAGGTAAATAGTGCATCATAGAAAACTTGGAAGTTTTCAGGAATATGAATCATCATCTTCTTGATGTCTTCCATTTTCTTGATGTTCATTGGAACTTTCCCTGATGGGTAGGCTGCAATACTTAAGGAAAATCAGTATCTACGCTCCAGGAAGCAGGTTTCAGCGGCTGATAGCCGTGCTTTGGTAATCCACCAATGGAAGTGTATGCTGCGACAATCCCTTTTTCTTCACAGATATAGCGTAACTCTGTATATCGGGTGGAACCAAACTTGAATTTTGCTTCTTTTGGCACACTTCTCCCTCGCCATTCTCTGGGTAATGGTTTTTTTTTGTGTAATATTCCTTTTCACCAACCATCAAAATCTTTTACGTCAGTGGTGAATAGGTTGGCGATGTGAAAGTTGTTACTGGACTGAACACATAACTCTTTATATTCATCAGGTGTATATATCCGATCATTTTTACGTATCATCCTCTTAACAGTACCAAAATCATGATCGTTTGGAAGATATCAATGCCTTCGAGCCGAAAAGTAATGAAACCTTTGTTCAAAATGCCCTCTATTTGCAAGAGCAAGGCAGAATCTTATCATGGTGTGATTCCGATTCTGTCCGCAAGTGGCTCTGAGCACTATGGGACTCAACTGCTGAGGTCATTAGTCCCCTAGAACTTAGAACTAGTTAAACCTAACTAACCTAAGGACATCACAAACATCCATGCCCGAGGCAGGATTCGAACCTGCGACCCTAGCGGTCTTGCGGTTCCAGACTGCAGCGCCTTTAACCGCACGGCCACTTCGGCCGGCTTCTGTCCGCAGATGCCATCGGAACAGAAATAGAGATTTTTAACATGTGATGCAATATTAGTGTCAATGCATTTCAATAGCATGCTGCATATCTCATTGGCTCCTTTGTGGGATACTCCTTTGTGGAACAGGAATATTTCAGATTTAATTGTTTTTAGGTTTATTATCCCAAAACAGTTCACCCAAAGTTGCCTCAAGTAAAGTATGTCCTGAACTGGGATCGCTGGAAGGGGGAGATTTTGCATAAAATCAAATGAAAGTGCGACTGTGTCTTCACATTCTGCACATAACTTGGTGACGCTTCGAAGTTCATTGTAAAATTTCTTGACTCGTCTTTTGTGGATAGTAAATTCAGCAAGAGCAGCCCTTTTACCTGTATCACCAATAGAGGAGCTGTTGATTTTTACATCAAGTTCTTCACATTTTATGCAGGTATCTACCTGCGGACGTCCGAACTGTAATGAAAAGTTGTCATGAAAATATGTAAGACAAAATTCATATTTTACATCCAAATGAGGGTACTTTTCTTTAAACTAGGAATGAATTTTTTTAACATCAGGGTTGGCATCAAGATAACTGATATCTTTGGTGGCATTGTGGGTAATCTTGGTGGGAAATGATGAACTATGCTTATGTGTTTTAGAACAAACTTTGGTAGAAATCGTGTTCTTCTTGAGATTTTTACCTCGTTTATCTTGAGGTGATTTACCCTCTATTAGGAGATCAATAAGCCTTCGAACCCTACCCTCAGTAATGCCTTAAAATGAAATAAACGCTTTCTTACATACCCTTTTCTTTTCTCCTCTGTATAGTAGGAAATATTCGAAACTGGCTGCTGTTTCTCTAGGCTGTTCTGAACGAGGCCTACGGTGCTTAATGATGTGTGTTTCAATTAGTAGTTGTAAGAAAATATCTTGCTCGTCTTTTGATTTCAACTGATTCAAATTAGCAACAAATTCAGATTTTTCATCAACACAAAACTTAGTAAAGCATTGAAATTTACAGTTACAAGCAACACCTGTTGTCCTAGATGGGGTGAGACGCCCTTTGCGGTTGATGTGTTCAACCCTACAAACTTTAGAAGATCTAATGACGTTTCTTCGATGTTTTTCTTCATTTCTCCTCCTCTTCTTAGGAGCTGTTTCATGGTCACTTACACTGCTTGTGGTACTCACAGACATATTGAACACAGAACAGGAAATATTAAGCACGAACTTGGAACACGTTGAAAACAATCAACAAAAGACTTCTATAAGAGCAGCTCTTTAGGCTGGCAAACACATGGCACATGCTCGGTAAAAGGGGCATGCGATCTAGCGGTTGGAACAGAAACCACGTCAGTCACTGACTCATGTTATTTCTGCGTTCAGCGTTCGAAAAAGACATCCTGTATCTACGGATCCACTCAACAGACTAACGTGGTTCTTGCACTCAACACGCATCTTGCCTTTCTAAGCATCTTTTCACCGAAAACGATTTTTCGCATTTTTTGCACTGAAGTGGTTTCTGCACTCACCGATTCAATTGTCATGGAGAACGTTCCACACGGTCGTCTCGCTTACCCCCTACTAGCAGGCCAATTGCATGGTTCTGACAGGGTAGTCGCCTTCCATAGTGTTAATCACATTTTCCTCCGAACATTTCGGGTACGTCCTTCATGATTTCGTTCTCCATCATTGTGTCACATTCGGTACAGGGTGAGTCAGCAAGAGAAGTGAATGGGGCACAACATTACCAGTTACTAAGGCAGGAGAGTGCGCTAGGGCATGACGTATGAGGAACAGTACCACCCTCTAGGATGAATCCATGCATACTGCAACTGTGGCTACATGATACAGCGCTTGTTAGATAGCAGTCTCTGTAACAAAGTATAATTGAATAAATGTTCTCTACCATGGAAACTATGGCAACGACCTTGCCGCAGTGGATATACCGGTTCCCGTGAGATCACCGAAGTTAAGCAGTGTCGGGCGTGGCCGGCACTTGGATGGGTGACCATCCAGGCCGCCATGCGCTGTTGCCATTTTTCGGGGTGCACTCAGCCTCGTGATGCCAATTGAGGAGCTACCCCACAGAATAGTAGCGGCTCCGGTCACAGAAAACCATCATAACGACCGGGAGAGCGGTGTGCTGACCACATGCCCCTCCTGTCCGCATCCTCAACTGAGGATGACTCGGCAGTCGGATGGTCCCGACAGGCCACTTGTGGCCTGAAGACGGAGTGCATGGAAACTATGCATTTCCGGTCGTAAGCGAGTACTATGGCAGGATAGTGCGCTAGGGCATGACGTATGAGGAGCAGTACCACCCTCTATGAGGAAACCATGCATTCTGAACTGTGGCTGCATGATGCAGCGCTTATTAGACCGCAGTCTCTGTAACAAAGTACAATTGAACAAATGGTCTCTAGCATGGAAACCATGCATTTCCGGTCGTAAGTTCATTAGAGCTTTTTTTTCCGTATCCTCTCATCGATTAATCCCTAGAGTTTGTACACGGTGGAAAAATGACCCTGAGTAATATACAAGTGTTTAGTTTGGATGTATTTCTATTATTTTATTTGAATTTTCAAGATAGTAATGTATTCTTGGTCTTAGCCTTTAAAGAATAGAAAAAAATAGTAGTATGAAAGTGGTCGATCAGAACAATAGTACTGAAATTAAAAATGTTACCAGTAATTCAAAGAAAAGTAATGTTTTGATTAATAAAAATAAGATCGACCTATAAATCAGTAAATAAATATTTATCCGAGGAATCATCACTCATATTTGATTCATTCTCGGTTGGTAGCGTTCACTGGTTGGGAGAAGAAGGTGTGCGCACACATTGCATTTGTTACTTGTAACGCAATTGAGTCTTGAATCTTCTTGGCGATTGGAGGCCCAATACTGCATAGAACTGACGCAATGTACTTGCCGAAGTAGTCGTAGTAGTCGTTTTGATTAATTACTGCTTCACGATTTGAAATGGATTGTAATTTCTCAATCGCACATGAAAAAAGAAATCGATTTGCGGGTCGTGTAAAACTTTTTTGCTGATTTTTCATGAAAATGTCCCGCGGTGGAGTAGAAGACATTTTTAGTTTCAGTATTGCCATGGGTGTCTTAGTTTCTGCTGGAATCTGTAATGTGGTTGGGCGTGGTCTCGTTGAGATCTTCAGCAACAGTTAAATCTTTAGATGGGGATTGTGATGTCTCTAGTTGTGATTGTTCATTTGAGTTTCTTGGTGTCACCCGCAATCAAAACATTAACTTTGTTTCAGGCGCCGGCAAATTCAGACGAATGGAAAAATAAAGAGTACGGGTTTAGAGAGCGATGGAACTTTTCAGCCTGTGCTGGAGCTCATCGTCATTCGTGCCTCTACCGTTACTGTATCTGATCATTACAATTACGAAACTTGTTTCAGTATCGTATTAGTAGCTTTAGCTGATTCCGATTATTGTTGATGTAGGAGCTAAAGGAGACAACGCTTTGGAGACAAATTCAGTTGCAATGCCAGGTGATTTTGTTTTTGTAGGGGACGATGCGTTTCCGCTAAAGACGTGTTTGATGAAACCTGACAGTCGGCGTAACTTATCTCGACAAGAAAGAATCAACAACTATCGAATATCAAGGGCTCAAAGAGTTCAAGAAAATACTTTCAGCATACTTGCGAGTAAATTCAGAGTATTTGTGAAACCAATATCTTTAAAATACAGTTTGTGGATAAGGTTGCACTAGCCTGCTGCTCGTTGTACAATTGGCTGCGGAAAACGAATCCTGCCCACAGCTCACGAGGTTTAATTGACTTCGAGGATGAAATCCATCGTATTTTCCCTGGATAGAATAAATTACTGGCCTACAGAACCTGCCATAAACTGTCGAGAGACATCCTCATCGACAGGCGCAACAAATTCGAGATAAGTACCCTGATTACTCTACTAATGAAGCTGCCGTGCCCTGGCAAAATGTACTGCTCACTGACGTTCCAAATATAGAACTGTAGAGCATATCATTGTCAGTATTGTGCTCCCGTTAATTTGTACAAGGTTAACTTCAGTTTACATGCATCACAAAGTAAATGCATTGCCACATGTGTTTTATCACATGGCTTTGTTGATTGTAGTGCTAAATATTTTCGTATTAAAGGATGGTGGTAGAGTTCCTCTGACATACCTACTCTTTGTACAATCATTATAAAAATGTAATATAATGTAAGTCTAAAAACCAATTTTGTAAATATATAATATTTTAAAAATTAAAGCATGAACTTTTATTTCAATTAGTACATTTGATGGTGTGGGTCTTTGTTGAACGAATGGCCGAATGAAAGAATTGCTCTTCTCAAACGAGAAGGTTTTGGGCTTATAAATGCAGTCAGTGACAGCTCCATACCCTTCGCTTTCGGCTGTGTTTTTTTCAGTTCTAGGCAATACGACCTCCTCAAGTTTTTAAATTTTGCAATTACTTCTTTCAGTCTGAATCCTGGAATTTGGGAAGAATCACTTATTCTTTTGACAGCTGCCATTTTGATATGTCGGTGTCGGTAGTCTTTGCTGCTTACGTCATACAAGACATGATGAGCAGCGTAAACATTCAGAAATGGTAAGGTTTTACTGTCTTCCTACTTGACCACACGTCCTTTAATGACAATAGTTGTTGTCATCTTTTTGTCCGTAACACTAGACACTGGGTATGCTCCTGGTAGCTCAGTGGTCAGCACGATGGAATGTCATACCTAACGGCCTGGGTTCGGTTCCAGGCTGGTTCGGGGATTTTCTCCGCCCAGGGACTGGATGTTGTGTTGTCCTTATCATCATCATTTCATCCCCATCGACGCTCAAGTCGCCGAAGTGGCGTCAACTCGAAAGACTTACACCAGGCGAACAGTCTACCCGCCTAGAGAGCCAGTATAGGGAGAGAGTGGCCAACCGGACGATACGGCGGCCATTTTTCTGCCAAACCGCGGGCGGGACTTTTGAATGGCCAGTAGTGGAGTAGTGGAGTACACACTCACCGAATCAAAAGCACAAGACAATATGGCGAAATCATTCGTTAAATGCCTTTGTTTATAAGAATAATGTGTTATAATAATTTTCACACAGCCAATTTACAGGTCTGTTTTCAAATTTAATTATGTGTATTGCAAGTTGTTTTACATGTAGTAAAAAGCAAAAACGACATACTTCACATAGATAAGAGTACTTGGTTGGTTTCCACAAGGCTCCTGTTTGATTTATGTCAGCCCTGTTGACTGCGACTGCCCACTGCTTTCGTCTTTCTGCAGTGCGTGGAAATGCTAACATGCGAAATCCACCTTCGCCTCTATTGGAACAACCAAATGGAGCACAACCTGGCATCGTTTACGAACGTCTGCAGAAAGAATTACAGATGTCAAAAACAATACTGTACAATTACTAATGTGTTGACTTCAAACATGTAGGCCTACCGACTTCATCACAAAACGCTTCATTATTTCAACTCGTATTTAAGATCGCAAACGCTAATTATGTACTAAAATCGATATACAACTAAATCGACCATGCGTGCACAACGCATGACAAGTCTCTCAATAATTCAAATACCTTTTAATCGTTTCCAAAAGTCCTCTGAACTTCAATTCAACTCAAAAGCACGGCGAACATAGGAAGCGCGAGAGAAGTTTGGCGCCATTTTTTCTGCCATAGCTAATAGCTAATCACGGGCAACTTCACCTATGGCCACTCTCTCTGTATACGGGCTGTCTGTACCCACCGGGAGGCCCTAACCACACGGCATTTGCATATTACTAGATATTGGAATAAGACACATCCACAAAAGAGGCAAACTCACAACTGAAAATCAGACACATTTCTTATGGAGTGTGACTCCACACGCCTGCCTGTGAGCTCAGCGTCAAACTCAAACGGCTCTTCGATCACACGGGCAGTGTTCCACGGCAGCGTTTCACGCCCCGTGGGAACCCAGCTACGCAGGTGGCAGCGGTTGGGCTGACCGGTGGCGAATGTGGGGCGGCATGGGCCGCATAGCTGGTCGGCAACAACAGCAGAACCCTCGACGCGGACGTCTCGGTCGGTGAGTGGCGTCAAGGCTTCGTGGCCTGCAACACTAACGCCTCAGCTAACGGGCGGCGTCAGTGGGGGACGCAGGTGGGGGGCCGGGAAGCCGCGCCGACCGGGAATTAACGTGGCCATGCGCTTATGCTCGGTTTACACTAGCAAGTTATTGCAGCAATTTACTTGCGCGGAGGAACTTGCCGCGCGATTTGCGAGTGTAAACATAACGCCAAGTCGACTTGCGACTGTAGCAATTTATTGCGGAAGTGACTTGCTGCACGTTTTCCGCTTCCAGTGTAAACACCACGCAAGAAGTATCTGCAAGTAACTTGCAACTTTTAGGATTTATTTCTATTTCCTGCAAGTAGGAAGCGCAAGTTATAGTAAGTATGTCGTCTGCATAACACTCATATTTAACATTTTACTGAATGTGGCGACTTAATTTTATGCAACCATCTTACGTATTACATGCAAACAAATTTAAGAAATGGAGGAGAAACGGGAATGGATGAAGCAGGATACAGAACATTTTATTGAAGCCGTGGAGAGCTACCCCGAAATACTGAACGTGTATAACCGAGACTTTAAGGATAGAGTGAAGAAGATGAGTGCATTGAATGAAATCTCGTCGATGTTCGACACATCTATAAAAGAAGTACATAGAAAGTAGCATAACTTGAAGACACAACCCCGTTGCTACCTGCATCCACTTGCTTGTTGTTTTGGGAGTCTAGAAAAAGACGATGTGTAATTATTACATGTTCTATTTACTTAGCTTGTCACTTTCCATTTTATGAGCATTAGGAAAAAAAAATTTTTTTTATAAGCTATCATTCTGTAAAATGCAGTTTATTTCAATAAAAATTTAATTTCATTGTTGTGTTTTCACATACCTTCAAATAATTTTCCCTTTTCAAGACGTTAAAAAAAGCTCTACATACATAGGGTACGATAGGAGAAATCGTGCTGACGGGAATATGAAACAACTACATTAGGGACTTGAGTCTCGTACAGAGAAAAGATTTCAAAATTCAAACTTTTTTTGGTGGTATGTTTCACATAAATAAATGAAATGCCTATTTTATTCGTAGCTCACCGGTAGCTATAAATGATAGAGTGACTAGCAAACGTTCCGTTGCTAAAATAGCAGTACCGAAGTTTGTGTCTCGTTTTGATATGACGGGCGCTATTAACATCAACAAATACTCAGGATCATTTGAGGACATTCTGCAAAAGTTTTCAAAAGTATCCATGCTCTCGATACTAAGTTCTTGCAAAAGGTTATTACAGGCACCATTTTGCGATCTTCTCATTATCTACTCTCTAACCCAAATACTTCTCTTTTTCTTTTTCACGTTTTGCATTACAATTACAAGAGCTGCAGCATATCTCACCCGCCTACTTGTCATTTTACACTTCGGCTGACACTCGTAGTGGTACTGAAAGCATATGTAAACAGTATCAGCAAGTTGTTGACGCAAGTTTCTTGCCAAAGAACTTGCGGAAGAATCTTGCTTAATTCTTGCGATGCTGTGTAAACACAGCTGCAAGCGGCTAGCAATAACTTGCAGCAATAACTTCTGCAAGCGACTTGCTAGTGTAAACCCAGCTTTAGTGTAGCCACAGGAGCGGCGCGGACACATCGCGCGCTTTTCTCTTTCATCGGCGCCCGGGTCAGGGTTAGCAGGAGGCGTCACAGCACAAACGTGCACTGTGAGGCGCGGCCCATTGTACTCAGCGCGCACGTATTGGTGCGGCGCGCTGCGACAGGCAGGCAGTAGACTTTGCCCCGGGCACTGGAATGTGGGAACACAAGAGTCTGGCGCGGCATCGTAGCCGACGCGCCGCAGCACCCAGCGGTATGACAGCGGCAAATACTGACCGACCGCGCAACATCGAAACATGAACCAAAGATAAACGGCCACCTCATGCACCGAACGGCGAGAACTAATCGCGTTTCTGACACTAATGTACATGGACGGGGAGAGGGAAGAAGGTTCTTGGATTCTGCGTATGACGACAATGTACAGGAGGTCGAGCAGTAAGGACTAATCATGGGCACCCACGGCTGCCGTTAAATATCAGAACAGAAAATAAGGTAGAATAAAGAGAATATATTTCAGTGTAAGGAATACAGGGTGTTACAAAAAGGTACGGCCAAACTTTCAGGGAACATTCCTCACACACAAATAAAGAAAAGATGTTATGTGGACATGTGTCCGGAAACGCTTAATTTCCATGTTAGAGCTCATTTTAGTTTCGTCAGTATGTACTGTACTTCCTCGATTCACCGCCAGTTGGCCCAATTGAAGGAAGGTAATGTTGGCTTCGGTGCTTGTGTTGACATGCGACTCATTACTCTACAGTACTAGCATCAAGCACATCAGTACGTAGCATCAACAAGTTAGCGTTCATCACGAATGTGGTTTTGCAGTCAGTGCAATGTTTACAAATGCGGAGTTGGCAGATGCCCATTTCATGTATGGATTAGCACGGGGCAATAGCCGTGGCGCGGTACGTTTGTATCGAGACAGATTTCCAGAAAGAAGGTGTCCCGACAGGAAGACGTTCGAAGCAATTGATTGGCGTCTTAGGGAGCACGGAACATTCCAGCCTATGACTCGCGACTGGGGAAGACCTAGAACGACGAGGACACCTGCAGTGGACGAGGCAATTCTTCGTGCAGTTGACGATAACCCTAATGTCAGCGTCAGAGAAGTTGCTGCTGTACAAGGTAACGTTGACCACGTCACTGTATGGAGAGTGTGTGCAGGCACTATCAGCAGCTGATTGGGCTCCACGGGTACACTTCTGCGAATGGTTCATCCAACAACGTGCCAATCCTCATTTCAGTGCAAACGTTCTCTTTACGGATGAGGTTTCATTCCAACGTGATCAAATTGTACATTTTCACAATCAACATGTGTGGGCTGACGAGAATCCGCTCGCAATTGTGCAATCACGTCATCAACACAGATTTTCTGTGAACGTTTGGGCAGGCATTGTTGGTGATGTCTTGATTGGGCCCCATGTTGTTCCACTTACGCTCAATGGAGCACGTTATCATGATTTCATACGGGATACTCTACCTGTGCTGCTAGAACATGTGCCTTTACAAGTACGACACAACATGTGGTTCATGCACGATGGAGCTCCTGCACCTTTCAGTCGAAGTGTTCTTACGCTTCTCAACAACAGATTCGCTGACCGATGGATTGGTAGAGGCGGACCAATTCCATGGCCTCCACGCTCTCCTGACCTCAACCCTCTTGACTTTCATTTATGGGGGCATTTGAAAGCTCTTGTCTACGCAACCCCGGTACCAAATGTAGAGACTCTTCATGCTCTTATTGTGGACGGCTGTGATACAATACACCATTCTCCAGGGCTTCATTAGCGCATCAGGAATTCCATGCGACGGAGGGTGGATGCATGTATCCTCGCTAACGGAGGACATTTTGAACATTTCCTGTAACAAAGTGTTTGAAGTCACGCAGGTACGTTCTGTTGCTGTGTTCCCATTCCATGATTAATGTGATTTGAAGAGAAGTAATAAAATGAGCTGTAACGTGGAAAGTAAGCGTTTCCGGACACATGTCCACATAACATATTTTCTTTCTTTGTGTGTGAGGAATGTTTCCTGAAAGTTTGGCCGTACCTTTTTGTAACACCCTGTATAATAGGCCACTCTAGGACGACGAACAATTATGAAATCGGTGTTATTAATGTAAAATTGGAGTTCTCGTAATTCTGCCTAAATATGAGCCCTGTTCCTCTCTCGTCTTATGTCGTCTTCTTAGCCAAGCCATTAGGGTTTTTTATTATACTCAAATTGGATACCTGCGAGTTTGTCGCTTTAAATGATGACGTATTTTACACATTTCAATGTAGCTATAAAAAAAGGGGGGGAGTTTACCCGCATAACGTCCGTCTTCCACTTTGGTGTGTATTTTTTAAGCCTAATAATTTTACTCGTATCTTATAAAAATTTTTCTTGTTAGAGGTTCTAGTTCCGAATGACGCAGTACTGAGTGTTATAGGGGCGGCCTCTTCATCTGAAATTACGGTCTTGTGTTTTTAATATTCACATTCTAGTGGTATATGATACGAAAAATCTGTTTATGTACTGCATCTGTGTGTTGTATTATACACCTTGTTTTCTCATTTTAAAAAATGGTTCAAATGGCTCTGAGCACTATGCTACTTAACTTCTGAGGTCATCAGTCCCCTAGAACTTAGAATTACTTAAACCTAATTAGCCTAAGGACAACACACACATCCATGCCCGAGGCAGGATAGGATTCGAACCTGCGACCGTAGCGGTCTCGCGGTTCCGGACTGTAGCGCCTAGAACCGCACGGCCACTCCGGCCGACTTTCTCATTTTAAATTTAACGCCTTCATTTATATTATACTTCGTCAAAATTTTAGGATAAGTTATTGCACAGGTGTTGTCCCTAGCAATTCTATCTTATCAATGTTTTATGTGCATTACATTTATAAAGTTTTAGTGGGTATGTACATCCAGTTACCGTCTCTCATTCTTACAAGGGAACCTCCCCATCGCACCGCCCTCAGATTTAGTTATAAGTTGGCACAGTGGATAGGCCTTGAAAAACTGAACACAGATCAATCGAGAAAACAGGAAGAAGTTGTGTGGAACTATGAAAAAATAAGCAAAATATACAAACTCAGTAGTCCATGCTCAAGATAGGCAACATCAAGGATAATGTGAGCTCAAGAGCGCCGTGGTCCCGTGGTTAGGGCGAGGGGCTGCGGAACAAGAGGTCCTTGGTTCAAGTTTTCTACGGAGTAAAAAGTTTACTTTCTTTATTTTCGCAAAGTTATGATCTGTCCGTTCGTTCATTGACGTCTCTGTTCACTGTAATAAGTTTAGTGTCTGTGTTTTGCGACCGCATCGCAAAACCGTGCGATTAGTAGACGAAAGGACGTGCCTCTCCATTGGGAACCGAAAACATTTGATCGCAAGGTCATAGGTCAACCGATTCCTCCACAGGAAAACACGTCTGATATATTCTATACGACACTGGTGACGGCATGTGCGTCACATGACAGGAATATGTTGTCGACCCACCTAACTTGTACACTTGGTGGATGGGTAAAAAGATTCTTCTACCTTGCCCGATTTAGGTTTTCTTGTGGATGTGATAATCACTCCCAAAAAAGTAATGAAAACAAAAGAGTTTGTCACATAAACTGAAAATAAAAAATTAAACTTTTTACTCGAGGGAAAAGTTGAACCCAGGACATCTCATTCCGCAGCTCCTCACGCTAACCCCGGGACCACGGCTCTCCTGAGCTCACATGATACTTGATGTTGCATATGTTGCGCATGGAATACTGAGTTTGTATATTTTGCTTATTTTTTCATAGTTCTACACAACTTCTTCCTGTTTTCTCGACTGATCTGTGTTCAGTTTTTCAAGGCATATCTACCGTGCCAACTTACAACTAAATCTGAGGGGGGTGCGATGGGGAGGTTCCCCTGTTAGCACCTATTGAGGTGATTCTGTATTAGGCTTCAGTACTAGCACAAGGCGCTGTGGTGCATTATGCTTACTACCTGAGCCCCTATCTTACTCTGTTACTCCCTCCTGTGAACGGGAACGCATTATGCAGATCTTGGTGCCTCTCGCGTCCATCTAGAAAAGGCAATGATTTTACTGTTTTATATTTCTAGTTTGTACTGAGTCTAACGAAGGCGATGTTCGCCTGATATATTCGACGATGCCCTTTGATTACACTGACTAAAGGATTCTTCTAAGAAATACCAAATTAACTTATTTGCCCTTTCAATAGTTGATCTGTTTATATATGCTTATAGGTTATCCAAGGCTGCACAACACGATCGCTATTCTTAAATAGATGTATTTGTTCTCTGTTTTCTATGTAGATAACTTGAAGATGCCTAAATAAGGCGAAACGCGTCGTTGAAAAATAAAAAACTAAAATTGCGACCAAGACTGTTTTTAACCAATACGAACAACTAAATAATGGGGCAACGGAAGGGCAGGCGGTTTATGTTACGATGGTGGCCAGTCACGGGGTGCAGAGTCAGAGGCTCTGCCTCCCAAGATAGACGTCTGTTCTGCCCGAGGTTTGGATCAGAAGAGAGAAAGCAGCTCTGTTCAGCACTGCAGAATCTTCCAGAGTCGACACACATGGCGTATATCCCACGCACTCTATTGCCTAAAATCGATGGCGTGAACTCGTTAGAAGTTTCAGCAGAGGGTGCAAGGAGTCTGTTGTCAGCAGCTGTAACTGGACAGAACTGCCTCGGTTCTGAAAGGCATCCAACTTGTGTCACATAGGCACAGCCAGAGTTGTGAGGGAGAAAACTTGTAAAGGTTTGACTGGGCCTTTGAAAAAATTTTTTTAAATCAATTCCCTAAAACATTCCTTGACTCACTATCACCCTGAACTGTAGTAGCCCTTTGATCAAGAGGTGAAAAATTGCAGAAACTGCAATATTGCATCCTCGTCAAAATATATTTCTCTGCTTATGCCGATTTACTTTTCAGATTTTCGTGAATACACAGTTCGATTGATTACACGTAGCATCGAATAATTTCATAGCTGCGTTTCTTTTTGGATCTACTCTCACTGTCAGGTTTATATGTTTTCGTAGGAATCTTCTCGTGCAGAACACAAGACTTCATATACAAACAAACCACACTGGCGCCAAAAGTGTGTAATATCTTGTTAATGCGTGATGTTTTTGGCAGCTTCGTTTTACCAATAATATTTCTTGCAGTACATAAGACGTTCCTCATAAGGGTGTCATGGCAGGCTGTAATTCATTTACATTAGAACAGAGCACATTTTAATAGTGCTTCTCGTTGGTTTATTGAATTTAACAGAAAAATATAAGAGAAAAATTAGTCATCAACAATATATTACCTAACATTAACTAAAACAGTTACGCAGTTTTTCGATTCCATGCCAGCATATGGCTACTGGTTTACCCAAGTTTAAAGTGCATTTTCGTCCACAAAGAAATTTTTTTTGATGTGTGTTCGATAAGGAGCGAGAAAAATAAATGTTTTATGGTGATAGATCAGAAGAATAATTGCAGTAGAGACAGCTATCCAGCCAAAGCCCTCAATAGATTCCTTAACAAAATCACCAGAGTGCAGACGGCCGTTATCATACATCAGCAACACTTGATGCAGTTTCCTTTGTTGCTTTTCTTACGTTCCAGCCGAAAGGTGTCTCAGTCGTGGGAAACTGACGCCACGTGCGTTGGACACACCCCTGAAATGAAGTTCTTAACACAAAACACCTTCTCTGTGCCACCCGATGCACAAAGGTACGTTTTGAGGACTCGCACTGGCCTTTGCTTCAGATCTTTTTTGCTAGGCCAACCACTATTTTTTGTAAAGTTAACACATGATTGTTCAAAAGTTGAATATACAGAACTTAAGAGAACGAATTTTAAGCCATGGTCTGCCAGCCCTGCTTAGAAAACTATGATGACAGTTCCTTGCCGGACAGAACTAAGGTATTCCAGTTCAGAAAGATGAAAGGGATAGTATTTCACCGAAAGCACTATGTTACGCCATTTAGAGCAGCCAAGGTACACTCCAAGAAACCGAAAGACACACCAGGAAGGAATTATTTGAATGGGACAGAAATCGGTTGATGTGATGTTCATCTACAGACAAACGAATTATTAAACATTTCAGAAAAATTGGATAGTTTATTCCAGAGAAAGAACTTCACAAATTGAGCAAACCAATAATGCATTGGTCAATCTCTGCCTCTTATACAAGCAGTTATTCGGCTTGGTATTGAATGTTAGTGTTATTGGCTGTCCTCCTGAGTGATATCGTGCCAAATTCTATCCAACTGGGACGTGAGGTCGTCAGAATTCCGAACTCGTTGGAGGGCTCTCCTCATAATGCTTCAGACGATCTCATGTGGGTGAGATCCGGCTATCTTGCTGGCCAAGGTAGGGTTTGACAAGCACTAAGACGAGCAGTAAAATCGCCGTGCATGTGAGGGCATTATCTTGCTGTAATGCAAGCCCAGCACAGGTAGCCATTAAGGGCAACAAAATTGGGCGAAGGATGTCGTCAACATATCGCTGTGCCATAACAGTGACGCAGATGACAAGCAAAGGGGTCCTGCTACGAAAAGAAATGACAACCAAGACCATCAGTCCTGGTTGTTGGGCTGTATGGCGGGCTACAGTCAAGTTGGTATCCCAGATCTGTCCAGGGCTGCTCCAGAGACGTCTTCGCAGGTCATCTGGGCTCAGCTCGAAGCGGGTTTCATTACTGAAGACATTTCTGCTTAAGTCAATGAGATTCCAGGCCGACGGCGTGTTTGGAGGTGCCACAGACACCTGTGGGGTATCATCCTCTCGCCCGTCATACGGCCTGACAACCAGGGATGATGGTCCGGGTTGACATTTCTTTTCATAGCAGGACCTATCTCGCCGTCATCCGAGGCACCCTTACAGCACAATGGTACGTCGACGACATTCTTCGCCCTGTTTTGTTGTCCTTCATTGCTAGCGATCCTGGGCTTACAATTCAACAAGATAATACCTGTTAACGCACTGCGAGAGTTTATAACGCTTGTCTTCGTGCATGCTTGGTCAGCAAGATCGCTGGATCTCTTCCCAATCGAGACCGTTTGGATTTTGACGATCTCTCGCCCACTTGGACAGAATTTGGCATGATATCTCATAGGAGGCATCCAATATCTCTAGCAATCAGTGTCTAGCCGAACAGCTGCTTGCATAAGGGCCAGAGATGGACCAACGCTTTATTGTCTTGGTAAGTTTGTAAAGCTCTTTCTCTGGAATAAATCATTCAATTTTTCTGTAATTTCAAGCATTGGTTGTCAGTAAATGTACATCACATCTACTGACTTACGTCCAATTCGAATAATTCCTTCGTGGTGCATCGTTTTTCTCTTATCTTAGAGTGTATGTAATGGCTGTCACAGATAGATGGGCAGCTAAGCTGAGCTGGACTTTAGGAGTTAGCCTCAGCCACCGGCACATCTTCGCTGGAGTATAGACGGAACTGTTGCTACGAGCAGCTGTGGTGGAAATTCCACCAACTCATACTTACAAGCATTTAATGCACACACACAGCATACAAATCTAGATCTCACTACTTCTAAACTTCCACAATCTTAAGTAACATTAAAAATGTGCAAATTGTTTTTGTCCTAGGTTAGCAACAAAAATACTTACGTTAACGTAATGTTTTATAAGAAACTACCCATTTCAAATACACTGGGTGGTCAAAAATTGCATGCCCAAACTGACAGTGATGATCACGGGCACAAAAACAAACGTATTTCGTAAAGCAATCATGTGCCGGGAAAGCATACTGTTGGAGTACTGACCATGCAGGAGGTTATTGTTGTGTGTGATTCAGAGTAAAATGGTGTTAAATGTTTTTCATTGCTTCATTGTGTCGATCACTATTACATTACAATAAATAGTGAAAGTGAGCACTATTAATCTCTGTACAGAGCTGGTATCGACGTAGCGGGCGTCTAGTGTTTGGTATAAAATGTATGGTGTGTTCTGTATTTGTGTGGCTGCTGCAAGAATTCTTGCAACCAATTCCGCCTCCCAGTCAACAGCGTAACAATACACCTCCACTTGCATGCAGCTCCAGAGAAAGAAGCCTAATGGAGCCAGGTCTAGTGGTCTTGCAGGACAGTGTTAATGGGGTGAGATCTGGTGATCTTGCAGGACAGTGTTGATGGGGTGGGATCTGGTGACCTTGTTGCAGGACAGTGTTAATGGGGTGGGATCTGGTGATCTTGCAGGACAGTGTTAATGGGGTGGGATCTGGTGATCTTGCAGGACAGTGTTAATGGGGTGGGATCTGGTGATCTTGTTGCAGGACAGTGTTAATGGGGTGGAATCTGATGATCTTGCAGGGCAGTGTTAATGGGGTGGGATCTGGTGATCTTGCAGGACAGTGTTAATGGGGTGGGATCTGGTGATCTTGCAGGACAGTGTGCTGGCCCTCTCCATACTGTCCTGCAGGCACCAGTGCTACCCACTGTTTACTGACTCAGTGTCAAAGATCATGGCATCACAGCACACAACGTATCTCAGACTAAAATTTGGTGAAACACCATTAAACACAACGAGTTTTACCTGCTTCTCTTATGTGTTACCTAAGCATGCTCAGTGCTCGTGCACTATGGGCTTCAGACACATGGTTTATTTACAAAATATATTTGTTTCTGTCTCCTGTATTATCTCTGTTAGTATGGGCACTGAAGTTTTTAACACCCTGTGCAGCATTTGATATACTTTGATCTGTGTTTGAGTGCAATTTATTGTGATATTCTTTATTATTGATATTGGCCTAAATTGTGGACGGAGTTGTATAGTGGGGAAAAGCCGATACCAGCAATCTACAGGAGGCAAGCTAAAAGAAATATTGGGGATTATGCATAGTAAGCTGGTATTGGTTGTCAAGACTGGAGGATAACCTGTTTTTATACTTGAAAGGGTAACGATCTCTGGCTACCTGACGCGACTAAGACCATTGGGGAACTTTCAAGTTTTTACAGGAAATGGTATTGATAAACGTTATGGAACTAACACTTTGACCCATTACCTGTGTGGGACACTTTGAGTCTGTTTTCTGTGAATTTAAGTTTGTCAGCTGAGTTAGCCCACCTCAAATCCAGTTTTCACCACGATGTTTATAGTGAAAGACAGATCAGACATGCATTGTGCAACTTCGATGATGGAGTCCCAGTACCTGAAGGTGGACAAGAGGATCTTTGTCTCTCCGTAGTTGATGCTATGTCCCATGTCGAGACAGTGTTCAGGAGCAGCAGACTTTCCTGGCTGACCTAATCAGGTGTGATGTCTACATTCAGCACGTCTATCTTCAATACTGTGACACTTCTGGTCAGTATATGATTTCTCTCATGAGAGACCTAGGTAGCCCTTAAGAGTTACATGAACACGAATTCACAGCTAAGATAGAGTAAATGTTATATAAACTGAAGGTGGGGGGCGGGAGCGGGGACAAAGGAAAGGGAAGGGACTATTGATGTCAGCTGCATCGGGACTTTACGCAGAATCAATGGCAACGAGTGAAAATGTGTGCCGAACGTGGATTCGAACCCGGGATCTTCTGCTTACTGGGCAATTGTGTTAAACACTGCTCCACGCGGACACAGTGTTTATAGCAAACAGCGCGGAGTATCTTGGCACGCCTCTCAGTTGACCCACATTCCCATCTAGCGCCTCCTATCCGTTGTCACAGTCCGTCTGTCTTTAAGAGATCCCCACATCGCTTGTACTCGCTCTGGAGGGTGGAAGATACACTTTGTTTGATGTTTGTTGAAAATGTTGCCGATTTTAAGGGACGCGCCACTAAGATAAGGTAGAAAAACCATCCTCATGGATATCTCAGTTTCTTCTGGCTATCCTTGAGATTTAGTGTGTGCTGGTTCAAATGCATTTTGAATCTGCTTGTCAGCGTACCCGTTATCGACAAACACAGGGTTAAAATGCATAAGCTCTGCTGATAAGCAGTAATACAGTAAAGTGCAGTCTCCGTAATGTAAGTCAATGACCATACCAGAACACATTCCACTGGCATTATCAAAGCTCATTTCCAGAACGAGTTGACAGTTGGCGGGAGCTAGACAGAATGTATTTGGAAGGTATCTTATTCGACATAAAATGGAAACAAAGGTGAAAGTGAGGTACTAGTGTAGAGCGTGTTTAGAGTAGTGTGCCTAGTTAATTACAGGTCAAGTACAAAAATGGTTCAAATGGCTCTGAGCACTATGGGACTTAACATCTAAGGTCATCAGTCCCCTAGAACTTAGAATTACTTAAACCTAACTAACCTAAGGACATCACACACATCCATGCCCGAGGCAGGATTCGAACCTGCGACCGTAGCGGTCACGCGGTTCCAGACTGAAGCGCCTAGAACTGCACAACCACACCGGCCAGCAATATGAGATAACTCTAGTTTTTTGAACGAGAGTCCGTAACACACAACTGCGACTGGATGGGTGATGGCAGCTCGCATCTCGTAGATTAGGCTGGCGAGATTTCAAAGAGAAAAAACCGGGACACTTGTATTGACACTTTATATCTAACTTCATAACTACACTTACTCTTACTTTTCTTGTGAGTTATCCTGATATTTCGAAATCGATAATAGCCCTATGACGAAGCAGCAGCTGAAAAAGCCATAGCAAAAACGTATCTTCATTTCGTGAACTGGAAAGGAGCACCTAGTTACCTCACACATAAACAAAATTCTTTTCTTCAGAAATAAGGAAGACCGGCAGTATACTCGTACGTTTTTTACGGTGATAGCCTGGATATATTTTCTGCAATGCTTAGTCACTCACTAGCTACTTAGCTACAATTTGTTAATCCTAAAAACTGTAATATTACTAATCAATTATCAGATGCAAACTATACATTTCATACTAAAATTTAAGATTTCGTATGGCTGCACATTGTTAGGGCAAGCGCGCATACATACCAAAGCACTGCTAACACACACCTCATCGCTCACATTCTTTAGTCCCATTAGCAGAAATCGTTTAAGTGATTCTCCTTTTTACTTCCTTTGGTTTTCTTTTTACTTCTCTCGAGAGCCATAAAGTGGAAGCTCGGAAAATTAGAGGCGAGGGTAGGTAAAACCTGCTTTTTTTTCATCATATCTCTTACTCTTTCCTCAGGCATAAAACGATTTGAGAATAATGTTAACGTTCTGTTTCTAGGAAACTTGTTTTCACGAATATTTAACTTTGTGGGAAATGTTATTAGAAGTATTTTGCTTCTCGATTAAAAACCAGGACAATTACGTGTCCCGATCGATTTTCTCGGGACACCAGCACATTTACGTGAAAACCGTGACTATCGTGGCAAAACTGGGACGTCCGATAAGCCAAGCCTATCGTAGATATAGGTCACAGTTGTTTGGTTTACGGAACACACTGTGACCCAAGGGACCATCTTCCTTTCTACGTATCATGTCATCTAAAACTGAGAGGTCTCCATTTTTTTCCACTTCCATGGTGAAGCAAATGCTCAAAGGAATTAAGATCCATAAATGAAGGTAGTGTTGCTGCCCCATGTGGCCGTACCACCAAGGAGTCGTCATATATCTCCAGAAACATTTAGGTTTCAAAACCACCGAATGAAGTGCTATGTCCTCGAAGACTTTCACAAAAAAAAGGTTACCTACTGAGGGAGACAAAAATGTTCAAATGTGTGTGAATTCGTAAGGGACCAAACTGCTGAGGTCATCGGTCCTTAGAGTCACACACCACTTAAACTAACTTATGCCAAGAACGACACACACACCGATGCCCAAGGGAGGACTCGAACCTCCGGCGGGAGGGCCTGGAGAAATCCGTGACATGGCGCCTTAAGCCGCGCGGCCACTCCGCGTGGCTGAGGTAGACAAAAAAATGGTTCAAATGGCTCTGAGCATTATGCGACTTAACTTCTGAGGTCATCAGTCGCCTAGAACTTAGAACTAATTAAACCTAACTAACCTAAGGACATCACACACATCCATGCCCGAGGCAGGATTCGAACCTGCGACCTTAGCGGTCGCTCGGCTCTAGACTGTAGCGCATAGAACCGCACGGCCACTCCAGCCGGCTGAGGGAGACAAAGTGCTAGCCATAGCAGCATGGTCAGTTTACTCAAAATATTCTTCGTTAAACAGAAATTGATTAGACGTAAGCACATGTTTGAAAATATGTAAGATGTCACGTTGATAGGCTTTCTCAACTTTGAAAAATCGTTCGACGATGTCAAATGGTTCGCGATGTTCTAAATTCTGAGAAGAATAAGGGGAAACTATCGGAAAACATGGGTAATATACAATATGTACAAGAGCCAAGTGGGATCAATAAGAGCAGAAGACCAACAACGAAGCGCTCGGATTAAAAAGGGTATAAGGCAGGATGCAGTCCTTCGCCCTTACTCTTCGACCTATACACCGAAGAGGCAGTGACGGATATAAAAGAAAGTTTCAAGAGTAGGATTAAAATTCTAGGGGAAAGGATATCAATTATAAGATTCGCTGTGACATTGCTAACCTTCAGTGAAAATGAAGAAGAATTACACGACCTGCTGAATAGAAAGAAGAGTCTAATGAGTACAGAATGTAGATTGAGAGTAAGTCGAAGAAAGACGAAATTAATGAGAAGTAGCAGAAATGAGAACCGCAAGGAACTTAACATCATGATTGATGATGACAAAGTAGACGAAGTTAAGGAATTCTGCTACCTAGACAACATAATAACCCATCACGGATGGAACAAGGAGGACATAAAAAGCAGGCAATCACCGGCAAAAAGAGCTTTCCTGGCGAAGAGGTGTCTACTAGTGTCAAACATAGGCCTTAATTTGTGACAGAGATTTCTCGAAATGTACGTTTGGAGCACATGGTAGTGATACATGGACTGTGGAGAAACCAGAAAAGAAGAGAATCGAAGCATTTGAGGTTCAAATGTTCAAATATGTGTGAAATCTTATGGGACTTAACTGCTAGGGTCATCAGTCCTTAAGCTTACACACTACTTAACCTAAATTATCCTAAGGACAAACACACACACCCATGCCCAAGGGAGGACTCGAAGCTCCGCCGGGACCAGCCGCGCAGACCATGACTGCAGTGCCTCAGACCGCTCGGCTAATCCCGCGCGGCAAGCATTTGATGTGTGGTGCTACAGACGACTGTTGAAAATTAGGTGGTCTGACAAGGTAAGGAATGAGGAGGTTCTCCACAGATTCGATGAGGAGAGTAACTTACGGAAAACACTGTGAAGAAGAAGGCCAGGATGGTACGATATGTGTTAAGATACCAGGGAGTAACTTCCATGGTAATAGAGGGACCTGTAGCTGGTGAAAACTGTAGAGGAAGTCAGAGTCGGAATATATCCAGCAAATAATTGAGAATGTGGGCTGCAAGTGCTGCTCTGAGATGAAGAGGTTGGCACAGGAGAGGAAATAGTGGCGGGGCAGCATCAAAGCAGTTAGAAGACTGATGACTTAAAAAAAAAAGTGTCTTCCTCCAGCTTAGCTTCTATGAATTGTGTTGCATGCACCAGAAGTACTCGTCCGAAAAAAAAGCACTCAGCACTCCGTCTTCAGGCCACGAGTGGCCTACCGGGACCATCGGACCGCCGTGTCATCCTCAGAGGAGGATGCGAATAGGAGGGGCGTGTGGTCAGCAACCCGCTCTCCCGGTCATTATGATGGTATTCTTGACCGAAGCCGCTACTATTCGGTCGAGTAGCTCCTCAATTGGCATCACGAGGCTGAGTGCACCCCGAAAAATGGCAACAGCACATAGCGGCCTGGATGGTCACCCATCCAAGTGCCGACCACGCCCGACAGCGCTTAACTTCGGTGATCTCACGGCAACCGGTGTATCCACTGCGGCAAGGTCGTTGCTCGTGAACAAAGAGACCACATCGAAACTCACAAACACATCGGTTGGTTCGAGAAGCAAATTCTTTAGTCCCCTCCAGGAAAAAGCACTTCTTTCTCTCTCTCTCTCTCTCTCTCTGTCACACACAGACACGCTGCCACGCTGCACGGACTTACGACAGGCGACGCTGGCAGGCTGTCGGCAGAGCAGGAGTAGCAGCAGAAGCCCCGTCAAACCGCAGAGGCGCCCATCCTGCGACATGGTGTGAACCGCCGCCGAGCCTGCTGCAACACTGCTATTCCTACTGCTACTGCTGCAGCAGCCGCTGCTGCGCACTGAGCAATGAGGAAAAGCGACGGCCGCCCATTCAGCGGTGCCTGTTCCAGGAAGGCCGGCGAACGGGCTATGGCGAGCAGTCCCGGCCGGTGACGCGTCTTCCTCTTCCTGTCCTACGAGGAAACCAGCGCCAGCGTCGCGGCCTTGTACTTCCGAAGAGCAACCAGTTCCGAAGTCACGTCTCCTTCTGACCCGCAGCCAGCATCTGTACTGCTAAACGGCTAAACCATGGACGGTCACAGCTGCAGGTTGATTTTCATTATTTCATGTAATTATTGATCGCTATTAAAAATTTAAAATGCTCTCATAATATACTCGTTAAGAGATACAATCTTACACTATTGGCCATTAAAATTGCTACACCACGAATATGACGTGCTACAGACGCGAAATTTAACCGACAGGAAGAAGATGCTGTGATATGCAAATTATTAGCTTTTCGGAACATACACACAAGGTTGGCGCCGGTGGCGACACTTAGAACGTGCTGACATGAGGGAAGTTTCCAACCGATTTCTCATACACAAACAGCAGTTGACCGGCGTTGTCTGGTGAAACGTTGTTGTGATGCCTCGAGTAAGGAGGAGAAATGCGTACCATCACGTTTCCGACTTTGATAAAGGTCGGATTGTTGCCCATCGCGATTGCGGTTTATCGTATCGCAACACTGCTGCTCGCGTTGGTCGCGATCCAATGACTGTTAGCAGAATATGGAATCGGTGGGTTCAGGAGGGTAATACGGAACGCCGTGCTGGATCCTTCGTATCACTAGCAGTCGAGATGACAGGCATCTTATCCGCATGGCTGTAACCGGTAACAGATGGTGCAGCCAGGTCTCGATCCTTGAGTCAACAGATGGGGACGTTTGCAAGACAACAACCATCTGCACGAACAGTTCGACGACGTTTGCAGCAGCATGGACTATCAGCTCGGAGATCATGGCTGCGGTTACCCATGACGCTGCATCACAGATAGGAGCGCCTGCGATGGTGTACTCGACGACGAACCTGGGCCCACGAATGGCAAAACGTCATTGTTTCGGATGAATCCAGGTTCTCTTTACAGCATCATGATGTTCGCGTCGGTGTTTGGCGACATCATGGTGAATGCACATTGTAAGCGTGTATTCGTCATCGCCATACTGGCATATCACCCAGTGTGATGGTATGGGGTGAGTTTGGTTACAAGCGTCGGTCACCTCTTGTTCGCACTGACGGCACTTTGAACAGTGGACGTTACATTTCAGATGTGTTACGATCCGTGGCTCTACCCATCATTTGATCCCTGCGAAACCCTACATTTCAACAGGATAATGCACGACCGCATGTTGCAGGTCCTGTACGGGCCTTTCTCAACACAGAAAATGATCGACTGCTGCCCTGGCCAGCACATTCTCCAGATCTCTCACCAATTGAAAACGTCTGGTCAATGGTGGCCGAGCAAGTGGCTCGTCACAATACGCTAGTCACTACTCTTGATGAACTGTGTTATCGTGTTGAAGCTGCATGGGCAGCTGTACCTGTACACGGCATCCAAGCTCTGTTTGAGTCAATGCCCGGGCGTATCAAGGTCGTTATTACGGCCAGAGGTGGTTGTTCTGGGTACTGATTTCTCAGGATCTATGCACCCAAATTGCGTGAAAATGTAATCACATATCAGTTCTAGTATAATATATTTGTCCAATGAATACCCGTTTATCATCTGCATTTCTTCTTGGTGTAGAAGTTTTAATGGCCATTTGTGTAATAGTTCAATAAGCGAATACAGTAAGGTATAAACTAGGTGATAAATGCTTTTGGTAGTTGTTCGTAAATAGCTCCAGTGCAACAGGCAACATGTCATTCCCTCTGCGAATACTTCTGTCAGGGGTAGTATCAAACCTTAGTAATCAAAAGTGCAGCCTGATCGGTTCACACTTAAGCACTAGTACCGTGATTGAATTCCTTTGCCCTTTGAGTCATCCTCCAACCTTGATAAACTCTTTCTACAACGTGTCAGAGCTCCACAACGATATTACACACCAACGAAAGCTCTGATTCCTATAACACCTATTTCTTTAGCATTCCTTCCCCTAGAAAAGTTACTACTAACTTCGTTTGTTGTAAATATTAGTACACCTTGCAATTATGTGTACTATAGTTGCTTTTTCAACCAAGAATAACTTCGTAATATCTGTTTCTGCTATACGAGATTCATTTTTGGGCCCGTGTGAAACCACAATAACATTACAATTTCTTGTTCTAACATTAGTAGGATATTTACTTTTCCTCCGTTTCTCTAAAAGAAATACGTCCTCATGAATTGCCTCTTCCTGTGATGAAAATTTATCATTTTCTCACACGTCTTATTCCTGAATCACGACCAATTTCGTGTACGCAATCCTCGTTCTCTGACTCGTACTGTATCTGTCAGTATCTTTATCACTCAGCTCATGGATCCGTTCCACTCATACATCAGGATCACTGCTAAACTCTGTTCTAGGTTTTTTTTTTTTTTTGTTTATGCTTGACATTGATTTCACAAACTGAAAGTATAGAAAATATACACTTCTCGTAGATAAGCATTCTAGCTAAAAAGCGGATTACCCGTAATTAGTTTAGGTACTCCTAAAATCATGCACATGAAATTGTATTGAATCTAGGAAACCAACTTACACTTAGTTTCAGATTGGAGCAAAAGCTTTCGCCCGGGGGTTACCAGTGTCCTCCAGGCCAGGGCTTCCCAACGAGTGGTCCGCGGATCCCTTAGGGGTCCGCTGGTTCTTTCTAGGGGGTTCACGGCCACCTTTCACCAAATCATGTAAAATAATGGGTAAAATTATCGAATAAAAATGTGAAAATCAAATTCATTACTATTTTTTTTTATTTCGTGTGAAAAATATGTGTACTTTTACTTCAGGTCATATTCCCAAGCAGCGTTTGCGGTTCCTAAGTGAGAGTGCATACACAGTTTAGTGCCGGAGAATGCGGCTTCTCTGATCGACTGTTTCGCAACAATATGGGGGTCGTTTGTATGCCGGCTCATGGCGCTAGATGCGCTGAAACTGTAAGTAGGCTGTTTAGGTTTTCTTATTGGCAACGCCACGTAGCGCTCTGTATGAAAAATCACTGGCTGTGCTGTATGCAGTCTGTGGCTACTTTGCATTGTTGTCTGCCATTGTAGTGTTGGGCAGATGAATGTGAACAGCGCGTAGCGTTGAGCAGTTGGAAGTGAGCCACCAGCAGTGGTGGATGTGGGGAGAGAAATGGCGGAGTTTTGAAATTTGTAAGACTGGATGTCATGAACTGCTAGGTATATTATGATTTTTCAACACTATTAAGGTAAATACATTGTTTGTTCTCTATTAAAATCTTTCATTTGCTAACTATGCCTATCAGTAGTTAGTGCCTTCCGTAGTTTGAATCTTTTATTTAGCTGGCAGTAGTGGCGCTCGCTGTATTGCAGTAGTTCGAGTAACGAAGATTTTTGTGAGGTAAGTGATTTGTGAAAGCTATAG
The DNA here is from genome assembly GCF_021461395.2 of Schistocerca americana. NCBI lineage: Eukaryota > Metazoa > Arthropoda > Insecta > Orthoptera > Acrididae > Schistocerca > Schistocerca americana. The sequence continues at coordinate 126,714,140 of NC_060123.1, read as the reverse complement.
GTTAATGTTAGTCAGGGCCATTCTTTTGTAGGGATTATTGAAAGTCAGGTTGCGTTGCGCTAAAAATATTGTGTGTCAGTTTAAGGACAGTCATGTATAATTTTTCTAAGGGGACGTTACAAATCCTTTACGCATGCGCGGAGCGAGCTTTGTCAACCAATCACAGTGCTCACGGGCATGTATGCGGCGCCAGGCATTATTAAATGTTAAACTTGCTTTGTCAGTGCACTACCTATTGCATAAGTCTATTTTTGACAAGTTTATTACTTCTAACATGGATCGGTGGCTGAAGTCAGGATCATTGAAGAAGGGTGCAGTTTCTCCATCGCCTTCACAACAACGGAAGTTTCCAGTTGAAATGAATGAGGTGGGAGGACCATCAAAGGAAGAGCAATCACAAGAAGCTCCACAGCCGGATTTATTATGTGAAAACGGTGCAGTTACTCTATTGTTTGCAATATTCTGTGGAAGTGGAATAAACAAGAAGCGTAAGTACAATGAAAGCTATTTAGAAATGGGCTTTATGGAGACAAAGGAGGATAAAGCTCAATGTGTAATTTGTGCGCGAGTCTTTCCAAACAGTTCAATGGTTCCAGTTAAATTGCGCCGTCATTTTGAAGGTACTCATCCGGATTTCCGGGCTAAAGACATCTATTTTTTCAAAAGGAAGAGTGCTGAACTAGCTGCTTCTCAGCACTGCATGGAAACTCAGGCAAAAAAAATTAATGAAAATTCATTAAAAGCTTCTTTCTCGGTTAGTTATCGAGTGGCAAAAACGGGCAAAGCTCATACCATTGCAGAGCCGTGTGTTAATGATATTGTTTCTTGCATGCCAGACGAAAAGGCAGTAAAGCTTGTATCTTCGGTGCCATTATCAAACAATACTATCAAGAAACGCATTGTTGACATGTCAAATGATGTGAAAGACACTTTTGTTTCTCGCATCCAACACAATTCATTTTCTCTGCAGGTAGATGAATTCACTGATGTTGCAGGATTAGCAATTTCACTGGCTTTTGTCCGTTATGAATATTCTGGATGTTTTGAGGAGGGCCTCTTATTATGCAGATACAACACAACAGGTGCTGAAATATTCCATCCATTGGATGATTTTTTAAGGACTAACGAAGTTTCATGGTCTAATTGCATAGATGTGTGCACAGATGGCGCAAAAGCTATGAAGGGTCCTACAGTCGGAGCAATAACGAAAATAAAAGAAAACGCCAAGAATTGCAGCAGTAGTCATTGTGCTCTCCACAGATATGCTTTAGATACGAAACAAATGCCTGTTTCGTTCAAGAAAGTTTTAGACGAATCCATTCAAATCATTAACTACATAAAATCAAGGCCGTTGAAGTCAAGACTTTTCACAATACTGTGTGAAGATATGGGAAGCCTTCATCGTTCCTTGCTTCTCCACACAGAAGTGAGGTAGCTCTCACGTGGGAACACACTCTCTCAGTTGTACTAATTAAGATTGGAAGTCTTAGCTTTCCTTTTGGAGCACAACACCAAATCAGCAGAACTTATTAATGACGAAAATAGGCAGTGTATACTTGCCTATTTGTCAGATATTTTCTCCAAAATGAACGAAATGATAATTCACTCCAAGGGCAAAGTGAAACAAAGGTCACTGCTATCGACAAAGTTCGAGCATTGAAGAGGAAAATCAATTTTTGGGCAGAGAATGTCGAGGAGGGGGAGGTCGAGTGTTTTACTCTTCTCAAGGAGTTTTGAAAAACAAAACATTGGCGCTTGGGAAGAATTTGTTTCATCAAATCCTGGAACATCTCCGAAGCTTGATGTCATTGTTGGAGCATTATTTCCCAACAGCTAAAGATGAGAAGCTGCAGAAATATGAATGGGTGGTCAACCCATTCACTGTATCCAAAAAGCCGAACATTCTATCATCAAATGAATATGATTTGTTGATAGAGATTGCCACAAACCCTACCTTGAAATCAAGTTTTGACATTGACAGTTACTCACACTTTTGTATCCGTTTGGATAACAAGAAATACTACTCCCTTGTTGAAAAGGCAAAACGTGTACTTCTTCCGTTTCCCACAACATACATGTGTGAATCTGGATTCTCGATCTATGCTGCCCACAAAACTAAGTGCCGAAGCTGTCTAGATGCGGAGCCAGACATCCGTCTCCAGTTGTCAAGAATGGAACCCAACTTTTCAAAATTGTGTCAGCAGAAGCACCCTCAACCATCACATTAGGATTCCATTATTATTCCTACAGACTCATCTATAGTAAAGAAGAAAGCATTTTTCTTCGTAGATGCTCAGTGAACGTACCTGAACTATAACGCTGTAGGAATGTTGTTTCTGTCTTCTATCATTTACAAAATAATTATTAATTGAATACAGTTGGCACTGATATTTTTGTTACGAAAATTAAAATGATCTCTAAAGCTAATTTTTTTTAATTTATAATATATTCCGTCCTCTCAGTTACATATATGGCCTGCCCATACTTCAATTACAATTACTTGCTATTACTCTGACACTATATTATGCCAACTGACTGTGAGTGTAAACAAATGAAGGCTTTTCATGTACCACCTTGTAAAAGGTAAACCTCCTCTGCCAGAATTGTTCCCTTTGAGAAAAAAAGTCTTACGTTCTGTGATGTGCTTTGTCTTCTTATATAGAAATAAGAGAGTCTGTTTGTTTGTTTTCCTAATTTGTTTACAGTCGAGGGTGACTGCCATGATATAGTGTCCAAGTAGTAGTTGAATTTGTCAGCTGTGGCTAAACTGTTGCAAGACCACCTGCTAGCTGCCGGCTATGGACTGACAGCTGCCGTTCAGTAGATACGCAAAGACATAAAAATAACTAGACTTTCCGAGCTGTTTACATGGGCACGAAAATCGATTGTGGAACTGGAAAACAGCTTTATAAAAGCAGATTTCCAGAATCAATTTTTAAGTGTTTACATGACCAACCAAAAGCGGAACTGGGACATGGGGTTACGAAATCCGGTTTTGGAAACGCACGTAAACTGGGTGAATGTATTCCCACACATTGCACAACAGATGTCACAATAGTCCTTTAAAGGTAATTCCTTGGCCTCTTTTCTTTCATGATGTGTTTGTATCTCGAATCATGGGTCTACCTCTAATCTACACAGCCGCGCGGAATGGCCGCGCAGTCTAAGGTGCCATGTCGTCGTGGATTGCACGGCCGCTCCCGCCGGAGGTTAAAGTCCTCCCCCGGGCATGTGTGTGTGTGTGTCTGTGTGTGTGTGTGTGTGTGTGTGTGTGTGTGTGTGTATTGTCCTTAGCGGAAGTTAAACTTAGGTTAATAGTGTGTAAGACTAGGGACTGATGACCTCAGCCCCATAGACTTTAAATACATTTGAACATTTTTCTTCTGATTTCACGAAAAACCACACACACACACACAGACACACACACGACTGAAACCACGCACACACACACACACACACACACACACACACACACATACACACACACACACACACACACACACACACACACACGACTGTTATGAAATATGCATTCTCCTTACACAACAGTATCCAAACAGTGGAAGTGAACAGACCACATGCGGCAGCTTGTCAACCGTGAACAGTTTGAACGTGACATTGATTGCTCTTGGAGGAAGGCAGCTCCAAAGTGTGGAATGTCAATTATCAAGTAATTTTAATGAGACTGTAGTGTGTTGAACAAAGGGAATAAATCCACTAGCAAGTGTCTGGATACAGTGGGAATTCAAATTGGATCGTTAATTTCAAGTTGTTTCATCTCTAAACCAAAGACTGTTGATACTTCGGGGGGGGGGGGGGGGGGGGGGGGCGCATTGGGAACATGACACTTGCATTAAGAAGCTTTCAGTTCCCATGGGTTTCACTCTGAAATTTAAAGTTACCGTGCTCTTGACTGACTAGGGGTCCGCCATGGATTTTCGACTGAAGAAGGGGTCCGCCAGCTGAAAAGGTTGGGAAGCCCTGCTCTAGGCTATTATAAATTCCGTAAGGCATAAGCAATGCAACTTGCGTAACTGAAAGACAATGATGGGTCTAGCTAAAGCATGAAGTGTTAACGGAGAGGTACTGAAAACGGCGCGAACTCAGTAGTCCAGGCTAGTCAAACAAAATAGAGCGGGAAAATCATGTGCATGACCATCGCCACCCGCGCGAGCAATGGAGGCTCGACACAGTAAGACAACTATTTCAGCTAGGAGCTGCGTACCTCAGGGCGCCCACATTACCCAGACTATATTCGTCCAGCATACCAGAATGAGAAAAGTTAGTGGCTTCCAACAAACTTCATACATAATTTCATACCTCTCCGGAATTTACCCCCACAAAATAGTCAAAGGAACGAAGTTTGTCACTTAGCACATTTTCGCTGTTCATGGAGTAAATCTTCTGCATCAGGCACAAAATTATAATCTATTAACTCTTTACTACTAACTCTATTCACAACATATTTTGCAGCCAGTATTCACATGTGCCACTGAATGTAGCTGTAAAATTATATCATTGTACAACACATAGTTGTGGAGATGCACGAAAAAATAGCTTTCTTAACACACATTGCAAGTTACCCAGATTAAACTCATCGGGTGTTTGGTAGAGAAAGAACTTGACGACTTCCAACAAACTTTAAAAATAGTTTCAAAACTTTCTTGAGCTCTTTCACTAGTCTATGGGCTAATAATCCGAAAGTAATAAAACCAACATATAAAGGGCTTTGCGTCTTAAACTACAAAGTTTTTACGTTCTTAATGTCAAATATTAGCTTATTTATAACGTAATCAGACGTTCAAAGAGCGGGGAAGGGGGGGTGGAGGAAGGGGTTTACTGGTCCAGACCAACCGAAAAAAATGGCTCTGAGCACTATGGGACTTAACATCTGAGGTAGTCAGTCCCCTAGAACTTAGAACTACTTAAACCTAACCAACCTAAGGACATCAAACACATCCATGCCCGAGGCAGGATTCGAACCTGCGACCGTAGCAGCAGCGCGGTTCCGGACAGAAGCGCCTAGAACCCCTCGGCCACAGCGGCCGGCTACTAACCGAACTAATAGTACTTTCCAATAGGCATTTGAACATCTTGCTAAAGGTGCAGACATTTAACGTGAGTGTGTTTACAGACCAAGCTATGCTATCTTCCGCAGGTTCTCCCAGTCTCCGACCATCCCTCCAAAGAGCTCTGTTTTGGTTTCTAAAGAGAGGCAGCGTATTCAAAATAAAGGTCTGCTTGTAGAGAAGGGTTGTCTCAATCTCAGAAATGTACGTCGGCGATCTTATGATTAGCGGCTGAGAAATGCTGTTATCACGAACTCGAGCTTCGGCGTAAAAGTAATGGCTACATGGTGACCAGACAATACGGAGACCCTTGTACACATTGCACCGCTACCTTCAGATTACCTCCACAACAGGCTGTACTATTTCGAATACAGCTACGTACACTAGGCAGCAACTCCTAGAAACCGTAAACAAACCCTGAAATACACGAATTCTTTACTGAACACAATAAGAGAAATCATCCAGAAAAGAATCTGCTGTTATTGGTGGAATATCATGTAGAGGAACATCCACAACCCAAATCCAAGTCATACTTCAGACCACAGCGGTGCCAAGTCGTAAATGACACAATCCCGACAAACGGGCGCGTGTACAAAATTTGTCTGTGCCCCTCATCAGCATACGACATTTTTGGCCAGGTGAATACCCTCATTCTTACACGGAAACACTCTCACAATACCTTCATCGCAAACTGGCAATTATACGCCGTACAAATCCAAATTATATCTACGAAAAAGGAACTTCATCCCATAGGCTACGTTACCCACACACTAAAAACTATGAGGAAACGTGGATTGTATAACAAATACTGACTACCAGACACTTAAGTGAGTACTCCAGAGTATTCAGGTAGACGTAGATATAGATAATATTGAACCGTTACACCATCTTCAACGGCATTACTCCCTCACTGAATACGAGCATCATAAAATAAGAAAAAAGAAAATGTATCAATAAATCTACGGTAACAATCTAAAAATTGTGATAAACTTGTAATAGTACCTCCACGTTTAATAGAGAAATAAAAAAGTAACAATTGTGTCGATACAGCTTTAACGTCGTTCAGATTGCAGCCAACACGATCCGAAAATATCGGATGGTAGTGGTTTTATCGCCTCCATTCATCCGAAACGTCACCAACCTTTATTTTTACGAAGTTTATAATAACTTTACAAATTATCCTGCATAATGATATTACAACGAAAACTGAGATTTAAAAGTGTAATACTAATTCTGCCGTGTGATGTATCCGGGTTTCCTTCCGTCATTTGAATGAAGTCTTGACACGCGGAAACATTTCAGTGTTGACTGACCATTGCTGCAGTCCCGTTTTACCGTTCCTCTTTTTGTCTCTTCTTCTTCTTCTTCTTCTTAGTTACTGTGGCATGGTAATTGTGTTCAGCCAATTGCCAAATAATTCTGTATAGTTCTTATGTAATCTTATTGCTTGGTGTTCTCACTGTATGCATTGCATCAGTAATAATCGTTGAAATGGCTGATCGACTGTGAATTATGTAAGTAGCCATGTGCCTGATCGTCCAAATTATTTCGTTGTTTTTGAATGTGGATATCGTAGATTTGGGCCTTACAATCTCCGTTATATCTATGCAACTGGGGGTTGTGTGATCTGTGATCTCAAGCCTCCATCACGTATAAAAAAATCACATCTCAGATACGATTCTGCGTGTAAACCTGTGAGATAATATATCGACGAGACTACACGTTTCAGACGTGAAAGTTGTGCTGAGGTGAATATTACACAATGTTACGTTGGTTGTCATTTTTTCGTTGATAATCACGTACGACATGGTTTCAACAACCATGTTGCTGAGCAAAATTCCTCCGAGTAATATTCCAGTTTCTCTGAGGGTAGATTTCCTCTTCGTGATTTTTCTTGCTGTTCTTCGTTAGAAACTAATAGATCTGTTTGTCTGTTAAGATATGCTGCGTATTGTGGCCCTTGTGTATGTAGCTGAACTCGAAAAAATATGACTTAATATGAGTCAAGACCCTTGGTATCGTTATTACGTCGACGGGCAGCTCCATGCTTACTGGTTCCCATCTGTTGACCAAGGTCCTTCCATTTGTTGACCAAAGTCGTTGTAATACTGTTCCCAATTTCCATGCATTCGTGCATGCGGTTGTTCAGGAGAGATTTGCATTTTTCCCTTACGTCCTTGGGTTTTAGATCACTAGTCGTCGTTGGCAATGTGAAAGTGTTGTAACCCACTTTAAACGTTTTAACTCATGAAGAACCTGTATAGCGCTCGTTGGATGTTGTCTGATATGGTAACATGAGCTGGAAGACTCTGTGCCAGATAACTCAGTTTACTTAATACCAAGATTTTTACTGTTTGCACTTTTTGTTTCATATTTAGTTACCTGTTGCAGTACAAGTTGTTGTTTGCTCTAATTTTGTTTAGCAAGTTCACCCAACTTCGTGCCTACATTATTTCCAGGTTCATGCCCCGAGGATTCTGTGGCACTGTGGCAGCTACTTTGTTGATACGAGTCATTCTATCCTGTATCGTCGACATCGCTGCCGATTTGCAATAGTGAGGTTTCCCTTTCATATAGCTGTGCGCTGCACAACATTTCCTGACTTTCCGATGGTCGCGCCAGATGCTGGGACCATAATATTTGGGGCTCTGCAGTGATGCTATAGAGAGCCATAAACAGCGCATATCGTTTCCGGATTGAACGCCAAATCTTAGATGCCCGCTCAAGATTCAACAGATCAGGACCCGTGATGACGTGTGAGTAGTGCAACGTGTACTATTCTCCACTTTCTGCGTGGTTCCGTATACATATTCATCACTGATGAGGTCTCATGCCTTCTAAGAGTCCAAAAACGAAAGAACACCGCAGTCCTTGCTCTGTGTGAATGCACTGATCATGTCACGGAGATCACACGAGGAAGATATTACGCTTCGGCCGGATATGGCGCTCGCTGTATTGACATGCACCTAAGTTCTTTAAAAATGGTTGCATTCGAAGTTTACGTCCTAGACACGATCTTATTGTCCGCACTAAAGAGAGTGACAACTCACATTTTATTAACCTACCTTCTTAGCTAGCGGCACGATGGTGCCTTCTTTGAAAGCGAGAGATATTTTCAGCGTTCCGTAACTTATTATTGCCATTTCCTGTAATGTGGGTCTCCAAAGTTCCCAGTAATGTTTATAAACTACTGCTAAACAGGAGTTGATTGTCTCGTCTCCCAATAGGATGAATGTCTTTGATGGGTATGGTGATTACTTTCGAATGGGACCATTACATGGTTCTTTTGCGGCGGGTTTTCGGTTTCTGTTTGACAGCCCCTCATATTTGCGTCACTTATGTCGTTGGGTCTGGTTTCGAGGCGGCTGTCCGCGAATTCGTGCCAAGCCTGCTGGCGCGTGCTCGCGCCACCCTTTGGGACTTTACTGTCGCGTAGCATCTGCTCTGGTCGCTAACGGGTGCATTCGTCTCGCAAGAGATTCGCTGACAATCGGACGGCGCCACATCGTCATCGCCGATTTCGTCCAAATTTGCGGCATACGCAGGGCTTGGCCAGAAATGAAAGTGACCGAATTACGAACTCCAAATGTCCAAGCGTTTAGGGAAAACAGCATTTATGGTGAGGGTCGGGCGAGACATCAGCCATTTACGTTAGGGCAGTGTCACGATAGCGGATGCCACAGCGGAAAGAGTACGGGACGGTAATACAAGGATCATGGGGTTGAGTCCCTATTTGGAAAGTGTTTTTTGTTTTCAATTTTTACATTACTTACACTGTCAACAAAACTAAATTGTATTTATCAATATCTTCTACAAGACATTAATACGAAAGGCGAAAGAAAATTTGGGATTGCAAGTAATTTCCAGAAAAGGACTGTACTAGCAACGTCCACGAGGATTCACCCAGTAACGTTTCAGGTTCCGTTAGTGTTATTTTGACTTTCCAGAAGCCCTTGGCAACTGTACGTGAACCATAAGTTCCCCAGATTTTATGATAACTACCTCTTCAGCGCATGTAAATCTAATGTGAAATTATAAAGAATATAATTTTATATGCGAAATTCTCATGTATGGTTTACAACCTCTCCCTGTACGATAAATATCATCCCAGCTCACGCATATTAACTGTAAAATAATAAAGGAATCAAATTTTATACGCTAAGTTCTCGTGTATATCTTACAATATCTCTCTGGAAATTTATTTCCAGTCTTAAACTTTTCTTTGCCTTTCCTTGTAATGCCTTTTATGAAAACCTTGTTAAATATTATTTATTGAGCATTACGCGTATTTCAGTCTAACGTAAAAATAGAAATAAAAAAATTGCCTATTATGGACTTGGAACCTTTTTTACTCTTTTTGGAGTATCTACTTCTGTCACTTTATTTCCGATCAAGCCCTGCGTACTGTACAAATTTGGACGAAATGGGTGATGACGAGTAGGCGCAGTCCTCTTGTGAGCTACAGACAGAACATGTTCGGCATTGGTTCTCGGTATGAGTAATGCCTCGAACCCATATACACTCACAAAAGACAGAATATTAGCTCTTTAGATCTGTGTGGCTCCGATAACATTAAAATATTAGGAACTAGTCCAGCGTGCTGCACGAACTGTGTAAACAGTACCATTCCTTGATACCACAATCCTCTATTTGATATGACAGTTTATGAACTGTAACCAATCCAAGATCCAGTTCAGCAAAGGAGTGTGAAGGTTCGTCACCTCGCCGTAGCTGCTCGGAAACTCATTAGATGCTTTGGTCAGATTCTCTTGCATATCTCCATTTCCCATCTTGACGTTAAACGCATTATTCAGAAAATCATACTACAGCTCAAGAACTTGTTTGTCATAGAGTTGATTTTTCTCATTTAGCCGTACGTATAAATTGTAGACTTTGGGACGAAACACCAGTGGCGGCTCGTTCAAAGTTTCACCAATGTGCTAAAATGTGGTGGCCTATAGCCTTTCGACTTACGAGGGTAGTAATTGTAACTATATTGAATAAATTAATTTTATTTATATATATATTGATGTGTTAAGTATATTTAAATTTGATAATTAATGTTTTAACATTGTGAGGAATAAAATGAAAGAAAAATTTGTGGAACGACCGGGAATCGAACCAACACCGCCAAATCGCGAGTTTGCGACTACACACTCTTAACCACTTTTTCCCCCCAAACAACGTTAAACAAGTTCATCAAGTAACACTTGAACAAAATGATCAGTTTTTGAATTGTTGTGCACGTTCTGACATAAAATCGACTTTTAAGTATGGACAGTTGTGGGAATACACTTCCTGTTTGTTTCATCAGAGTCTGTGCTTGTAAACTGTCATCAACTTTTAATGTTTATCCATTGGCGATGAACAGTCAGATCTGTGGACATCTATTGAAATTTTCCAAACTAACTTTCATTCAGTCTTCTTTTTTGTTACCGATTACAGTGAGTTTTTTATTATATAATCGAAACGTTTAAAAAAATTTCGAACTTTTGGTTGTGACGCTGTTTAATGATATACAGGCTGAAACCTTCCTCGCTTTTATTTTCTTCTGTCAGTGTGTAGTGTATTGTGTCTCCAATGATTGCGTTTTGTGATTGGGTGCGGAACATAATCTAGGTATAGAATATCTGATGATTTTATTTGAGAGCTGTTCTTTTTATACTCTCTAGCTTGTGTCTGACAACGTACCAAATTGCAGTTACTTTTGTAAATCCAAATCTGTATTTTCCACTGTCGATTAAATTACAAGCCGGACAAAACAGTGAGTGTGCTAGGTGTACATCATAACGTTTTAAACTGGTCGATGCTTTTCTTTTAACTGTTTTGTACCAGGCTGCCTTCACATTTGATGGTAGTTCCATCAACAGATATTTTTTGAGACAGTTTTCCAGTCATGGCCTGGAAATTTTATTACGATCGCATTTTTGCTTTTGTTTTCCTTCAGTTTAAGATATATTTTCCTTGTCTTCGTGATTACTCTTCGCCAGAATGTTTATCTGTATGTAACTCAGTTCAATTAAAAATTGTTTAAGATGGTGAAATCGGGTGGTGACATGTTTCATGTTTATAGGAGGCTTCACATTGATTGTAGTAATTTCATTGAGCAAGTCAGATGTTAAGCTGTTGAATGATCTTTACCGTAATTTGTACATTGCACATATAAACAAGGCTCTAGACTTTATGCTAACGTCTATGAGGTTTATTCCACGGCTTTCTGTATGGAGAGTTATCTAGTCTAATTTGGCTTTGAATGTGCTTCCACGTGTTACAAAGTGACCTAAGGCCGACATAATTGTAGTAGCCGTGCTTAGAGGAATGGGTATAGCTTGTTCCACATTGCTGATTTTTGCAAAGCTCTATATATTCGTCAGGGATGCCCTCTGAAATCAGTCGAGTTTCCTTATGCTACGCTTTTGTACACTTGCTCTTAC